>NW_020955292.1:518347-520402 GCF_003031625.1 Empidonax traillii | reverse complement strand
CATCCCCCTCAGAGCCCCCTCAGCGGCTGGGGCGGTGGAATCCCCTCATCCCCCCCAGAGCCCCCTCAGAGGTTCGGACGGTGGAATCCCCTCATCCCCCCCAGAGCCCCCTCAGCGGCGCTTCCGGCCCGCCCCGGCCGCCATTGGCTCGCGCCTCGTCACGGGAAGTGATGGCGGGCGAGCCCCGCCCCGCGCGCGCCGTTCAAACGCGGGCGGCGGTAAAGGCGGGAGCGCGCGGGGCCAGGTGGGGAGGGCGCTCTGAGGGGGTTTCAGAGTGGGATCTGGGGTTTTGAGGGGTCCCTGGGGCCACCGGGGGTTTACGGAGGCTCCGCGCCGTCCCGCCTGCGGCCGTTCCCTCTCCGCCCCAGGGAGGTGGTGGAGCCGCCGCGCCTGGAGGTGTTCAAGGAAAGACTGAATCTTGCGCCCAGCGCCCTGCTGGATCTGACACGGCGGAGTCCGGCCACAGGTTGGGCTCGATGATCACAGAGGTCTTTTCCAGCCTAACTGATTGGGTGTTTCTCCCCCTCCCCTTTCCCCAAATTGCTGCGACGCGCCAGGCGTGTTCAAACTTACCGCTATGAGTAAATTTCATCCCCAAAGGAGTAAAAATGTTGCTCAGATTATATCCTCCCTCATCTCCTTATTTTTAATTTAAAGTCAGCCACTCAAGTGCCCGCTGAACGTCCCTGTTCTCTTTTTCAGGTGATCGTTTGTACGAGATAAACTTGTACAGGTAAAGATGTTGAAGTTTAAATGCGGTGCCCGAAATCCGGTCGAGGCAGGAACGATGGAGCCCATCACCAGCCGAGCTTCTCGGCTGAATCTACTCTTTCAGGTAAAAAAACATCTGGCCTGGGAGTAGCTGATCTCGGTTTTGTTCTTGTCCACTCCCCAGCATGTCAAAATACATGTCTACTTGTCTGCGTGGATGCTCAAAGCCTGCCTGTGTCATTCTTTGGGGGGAAGGGGTAAAAGAAGTGGATAAATAGGTGAAGTTCAAAATGTATCTACTTTGCACGCAGTTCAGTGGATAGTATCAGGTCTGATATTTTTTGTATGTGTCGATGTTTTAGCCTGATGTATTTTTGCATTGTACTCTGTGCCCCATAATCTTCATTTTTTTCATGGGTGATGTAGCTGTGAGTTTGTCCTGAAATGAATTTACCTGACCAGCTGCTATTTGATCACCTGAGGTTCAACAGCTTTTCCCCCTAGAGTTAATATTGATACTGATTTCTTAAACCATTTGTACCACGAAAAAATTACAGGTGATACAATGTCAAGGAAAAATTCAGTCAGATCAGAGTCATCAGGAGGATGTAGATAGTTTCAAGAAAGCTGCAATTTGAACTTTAACAATCATTAAGATTGCTTTGTCTAAAAGTAAAATACCTGTGGCAGCTATTACAAATAGACACTGAGTTGATATATTTACCTCACACTCCTGTATAATTTGCCTAATTTCTGAAGAAGTGATTTTAAAATGGATTTTATATAATCTGCTCTATACATCTGTTATTGATTTGAGGCTTTTCATTGTTGTCTGAGACTCCATCTGCTGTTGCTGCTTTTTTTTTCCAGGGGAAGCCACTCTTTGTGACTCAACAGCAGATGTCTCCTCTCTCCCGGGAAGGCATCCTTGATTCGTTATTTGTTCTTTTTGAAGAGTGCAGAAACCCTGCTTTAATGAAAATTAAACACGTTGGCAACTTTGTCAGGAAGTGTAAGTTTGTTTAAACTAATTTTCAGGTGTCATTTTAAAAGACAGTTCGTGGCAATCTGGATGTTTAAGTAATGCTTTGGTTGCTTTGATCCATTAATGAATGTAACCCAGGACTTTGAGCATCTGACTTTTTGTGGGCAGACTCAACATTGCAAAGGGGATCTTGGCAGTCTTAGTGAAGCTTTGTTCAGGTCCAAGATCAAATGCAAGTGGCTTTTGAAGTGCTGTGACTCGAATGTGCATCCTCCTTAGTCTGTGCTATATTTATATCTGAGGAGGCACTTTCTTGGAAAGTGAGCACTGGGTACAGCAAAGCTCCAAGCGCACACAGT
>NW_020955292.1:376693-517962 GCF_003031625.1 Empidonax traillii | reverse complement strand
AAAGGGGATCTTGGCAGTCTTAGTGAAGCTTTGTTCAGGTCCAAGATCAAATGCAAGTGGCTTTTGAAGTGCTGTGACTCGAATGTGCATCCTCCTTAGTCTGTGCTATATTTATATCTGAGGAGGCACTTTCTTGGAAAGTGAGCACTGGGTACAGCAAAGCTCCAAGCGCACACAGTGGAAGGATGTCAGAAGTTGAGAGCAGGATAGTGACTAAAGGGATGAGAAAAAAGAAATTCAAGGAAGGAACTTAATAATCTTTGACTCTTTCATGTTTTGGATTCCTTGTGTCATCCGAGTTTTGAATGTGCAACTTGTAAATAGTATTTTTGTGCTTCAAAGATATAATTTCCAAAGGAGTAAATATTTTACTGATAATGTGCTCGGATTCCTTTTGGGGAAGAGAGAAAAAGTTCATCAAATTTTCTGTTAAGACATAACAGAAAGCCCTTTAATAAGAAATAACATGTCATGGCCTCTGTAACAGCTCCATCCAATGGTTTCAAGATATTATTGTTGGACAGTAATTTTCTGTTGATCTGAAGAATTTTTCAAACGGTCTCCCGTGAGTGATTGAGTGTCACCCTGCATGCTGGCCAGTGGAAAACCTGAGCTGCACATCTGCAGTAAATGCCTGTGGCTGGTTGTTAGACAATAGAGTAGTGCCTCCCTCAGGCAGAGGAGCAAACCCTGCCCCTGGACTCCAGTAATGCCCTCGTGTTTGGGGAATACACTTTGTGCTGGTGAAGGGTGACTGGAAAGGAATTAGAAACCAAAGAGGCTCTCAGGCTCTGATGTTATGAATGGGACAGAATTATGGTTGCTATGGGAACTGTCTTAGCATTTCCTGAGTCCTTTGTATGTACCATATTTCAGACTTAACTCTGCATCCATACATTCTTTTTCTAGTTCTTATGCATACTGTTATTTTTAAGAAGCATATTCTGGAAAGATTTAACATTTCTTGAGAATCTGGAACTAAATGTCTTTTTTTAATTTTTTTAAAATTTAATTTAGTTTTATTGCCCAGTTTTGATGCTGTCTTTTTTTTATGAAATGCCAGTTGGCCAATGTAAAAATAAGTATTTTATTTTTATAGATGCAGAGGCTATAGCTGAACTAAAGGAACTGCAACCCAGTGTGAAGGATTTTGAAGTGAAGAGTGTGGTTGGCTGTGGTCACTTTGCAGAGGTCAAAGTAGTAAGAGAGAAAGTTACTGGTGATATTTATGCTATGAAGGTGATGAGCAAGGAGACCTTGCTGGCACAGGAGCACGTACGTATGTTTTTGTTATTACAGGAGGAGGATAAATTGCAATTTGTTAAACACTTCCTTTTTGTCATTACTATTAGAATAAAGTGAAAAAATGTATCTTGGGAAGGTTCATCCTACATTTCAGTAAAGCAATAAACCTTTGTGTTTTTCCTGTGTTTAAAAGCCATTGTTATAGTCCATGGACCTGTTGGCTGAGGTGCCATCCTCAGATGCTAAAACATGTCCTTCTTGGAGAGCTTGACATCCATTGTAGGACAAGAAAAAACAGATGAAGAAAACACTGAATCAGTGTTGATCTGCCTGATGAGATGGCTCGAATTTTCAGGCAATCTATTCATTAAGGGTTTTTTTATTTTAAGGAGCGACGTAGAATGTCAGGAGTGGGTGTGAAGGCAAACTGGTGATTGGATTTTTATGGAGAGCCTCTCACTCGCTTGAGAAATGCATTACTTTTAAACTTAAAAAAGGGATAATAGAGGTTTTTATCAGAGTTTGGTGAGAAACAGAAGTTAATGTTTTGCTGACTTGAGGTGACAAGTAGGACAGAGACACTCCACGAAAGACCTCTTGAATTTATCCAGCAATCTCTGCGTTAGTTGGTCCCCGTACACAGTGCAGTCAGGTTGCTCCTGAGATTCCTCACCGTTTTTTGTAGCTACTAGAAATGAAGTTAAACTAAAATTGTTCTTTCTTTTGCATAGAATAACAAGGAAGCAAAGTATAATACTATCCTCATATGGCATTTGCTCATTCTTGTTCATTGTGGGTCAGTGAAAGTAGGGAATGTCCGTCTAAAGAAATCTGCTGTATTCTGTAATAAAATTAATTTTTTGTTGTCTGGCTGAACATCTGAACAAATAAATAGTTGCTAGAGGATGATTTCATCAAAACCTTGTATTTTAATGCCTTACAAAGAGTGTATTACTGAATTGGCTGTAAGATGCTACCCCATAATTGGTCCAGCTTCTTTCCTGCTTGTCTGATTCTTTTGAGATGAGTTTTATTTTATTGGAGCCAGTCCAGATGAGGTCAACCAGGATTGCACTCCAGACTGGTGGATGCTCCAACAGATTGAAAGGGAAGCTGGCCTTTGCTGCAGGGACTATTCAGCTGAAAGCAGGCTAGACAACAGAAGGTGGGAGGGGAACAGAAAACAAAAGGAAGTAAAGTTAAATTACTTTTTTAAAGGCGGATATCACAAGGAAATAGCACTTAATAATTTCTGTGTCATTTTTTTGTGACTTGTGCCTTTGGCGCAGACTCCAAGTTTTCTAAAACTAGGGGATTCTAATGTATTCTAACTCCCTCTCATCAGGATATAACTGAACACTTTTTTTTGGTAGGTGTCATTTTTTGAGGAAGAACGCAGCATATTAGCTCAGAGCACCAGTCCATGGATTCCACAGTTACAATATGCATTTCAAGACAAGAAAAATCTCTACTTGGTAATGCCTACTCTTAGTTTTTCTCCTCTGTTGCACACTACTGCTGTTGTTATATTAAAGGACAATGTGATGATTGGAACATGCTCGTTTTCTGTAAATTTTCCTGCACTACCTGCCACTATTTGATATGTGTAGTATGGAGGAGTTGCACGGCATATCTTTTGTGTCTATGAAATATGTGTTCTTTTAAAATGTGATGTAGGTTATGGAGTATGAGCCTGGAGGGGACTTGCTGTCACTCCTAAACCGCTATGAGGACCAGCTGGATGAGAATATGGTGCAGTTTTATCTTGCAGAGCTGGTCTTGGCCATTCACAGTGTCCATCAGATGGGTTATGTGCACAGGTAGGTGAATTTGCTTTGCAGAGCACAGAAATGTTTCATCAGTATCTTTCCAGAAAGGGTGTTCTGGAGTGATGTGTTCTTGTGTGATTTCTTTATATTCTGTCCTCTTTCAGGACAGTATTTCACAGGCTGTATTGGAAGACAAAATTAGAAAATTAATCAGACTCCCAACTATAATTGTAGCTGAAGGCATTAACTTTGATGTAAAGTTCGGCCTAATATCAAGAAAGGATTGTTACATGCATTTTTCTGGAGGCTCAGTAGAAAGCACCCTTAATGTTACACTATAAAAAATTTAAATCTTTTCCAGAGATTGCTGCTTTTGGCACCAACTAGTGTGGGAAATTAGTGTAATTGTTAAAAATTGTTGTGTGCTGACTGGCGAACGGGGCAGTGTAGAATGTTGGAGTAGTTAAATATCACAGAATTTTCTCTCCAGGCTTGGAGGCTGATGTGTGCATTTTCAAATCATATTGGTATTTAATAAATTTATTCCATTCTGAGGATGTGGAAATGGTAGGAAGTATTTTATGTTCCAGGAGGTGCAGTGGCTGCACTTGGAGCACAGGCTGTGGCTTCCCAATGTCACTGCCTGAATTTGGGAGATGAGCAGAATAAGTTGCAAGGGAATTTGGGAAGAAAGCTGCCTAATACTTTACTGTAACTCAGTTACAATGTGGTCAGGGTGCAAAACCACCTTCTCTTTCCATCTTCTATCAATAATTATTGACCTTCCATGAAATAAGGGGGAACTAATACCTCCTATTTGGTTGGAAACAGAAGAGCAGTGGGAAATAAGGCTCCCACTTGAAAGTGAGCACAGGGATATCCTGTTATCTGGGTGGGATAGTAGGGAATAGCATGGAAAGGTACTGATGGCTTTCTTCTTGCTTCCAGAGATATCAAACCAGAGAATGTTCTGATTGACCGAACAGGACACATTAAACTGGTGGACTTCGGGTCAGCCGCCAAGATGACAGTAAACAAAACGGTAATAATGTGGATTTAAACTTTGTCTGCGCCTTGTTTGGACAATCCAGTCAAAAGGGGAAAACTAACTTGGTATTTGTTCCTGGATTGTGCCTTACTCTTCTGCCTCTCTTGTCCAGTGTGGAATCTGCTCTCAGTCATATTTTTGCATTTATGAAAGGCTTTTCAAACACGAGCTCGAGTATCTTTTGCAGCCCTCAGTAGATGTATATTGGCTTGTTAAATACACAGTATTTACACACAAGTAAGGTTTAGGCAAGACTGCTTACTCATGGTGCTGTACTGTGATACAAAATCATGCTTTTAGGGGTTCTTCCAGCTGCTCAATGCTGTGTTTAAAGAGGACATGGGTTTATAATTGTTTATAATTGGGAGGAAAATCGTGTCTGTTGTAACTAAGCTGGCATAGCTCTGGAGGCCGGGGATCTCTTGATTAAAATGAGTCACATTCGTGTTCTGGGCTGCACTCATCAGAAAGCTCCACATTCAAATCTGAATCGGTGGAGTTTTTTATAAGTTCCTTGTAAGTTTTGTAACTGCATACAACTTCCAGTGAAAATTTAAAATTAAAATATATCGAAGTGAGAACAAGAAGTTCTGCACCAGATTCCGGTCTTGTTTTACAGTTTTTCTTTCTTCATGGCATTTGCTTTTTGATGTGATTCGTGCTATTCTCTTTTCCCTATTCTTGCATTTTCAGTGCTTTCTGCATTGCATTTTCCTTCAAGTGTTTTCTTCCCATTACCTTTTCAGTCACCCTCAGGTTTTTGTGTCAGCCTGCCTGTTCTCTTTCATTCTTTGTGCCACTCAGCGCAGAAATGATTGCACTTTTGACTCCTGAGTTACCTTTTCTAAGCAGTCCAGAAGTTCAGATACTAGTACTTTGCTGATCATGAACACAAGGTATAAAGGTAGGGGTGACAGAGGAATGAGGGCAGGGAATATTTACGTCTAAATTTGCCTGGTTTTGAAATTTCAGCTACGAAATCCCTGTTAATGCTTGAAGCAGTAGAGCTAGACTGTATTTTCTGCTTAAAACATCCCCTTAGTAATCCTGTGCTTTTTGGAATGCAGCTTTTCTACTTTAGGAGTTTGTACTTTCTAATAACAGTTGGCTGTGATGATTTGACTCTTTTTATTCCAAATAGCTTGCTTTGTTTGTTTATCAGCAGTGTCCTTAACGTTGCACTTGTTTGCCAAACAGCCTCGCTTAAAATGACTTGCTTAAAATTCACTCGGAGGGCTGAAAATTATGCCTCATTAAAAAAAAAAAAAAAAAGAAAGAAACAAGATGAAAATGAACAGAAAATGCTGTAATTTCACTTGGTGTGTCTTTGCTTCCAGGTGAATGCCAGGCTACCTGTTGGCACACCTGACTACATGGCACCAGAAATGCTGACGGGGCTGAGTGGGGATGGCAAAGCCTCTTACGGTCCAGAGTGTGACTGGTGGTCGCTCGGAGTCATTGCCTATGAAATGATTTATGGAAGGACTCCCTTCACCGAGGGGACTTCAGCAAAAACTTTCAATAACATCATGAACTTCCAGGTAGAGAGAACTCCTTCCCTGTCCTCGAGTGAAAAGGCTGTAACTAAAGGTTGTTTTCACGGTTGAGGAAAGAAGCTTGTGGACATCTCTTACTTTATCACGTTCATAAAATGCTTGGAATATATGTTTTATACTGTATTCACATGTCTCTGTAGTGTAGATATCAAATTATTTTTTGTAACAGGTGTCATCATCCCTGGTTCAGAAAAATCTAAGCCACAAACCCTTGGAAGTTTGGGAGAATTTTCTGGGAAAGTGTCTTGTTTTACTCTTTCATTTGTGTGTGCCATTGGCCATTGCTCAGCATAAGATGGTGACCTGGGGATCCCACTGGCCTGGGTGGGAATGGTTGTTCCTGTGTTCTTATCTTTACTGCAGTAAATGCATATAAAAGCCTATTTGGATAAAAAGCACCATGCTTTTATTTGTGTGCTATAAATATTCCTCCTTTGTGCCTGACATATCTCAGAATAATGAAACTTAATCTTACTGTTCTGAGCCTGTTTTCCTACTGAGCAGAAATCCATTTCTTTGTAATGCAGAGATTTCTGAAGTTCCCAGAGGATGTGAAAGTTAGCAGTGAATTTCTCGACCTGATCCAGAGCCTGCTTTGTGGGCAGAAGGAAAGGCTGGGTTATGAGGGTCTCTGCTGCCACCCGTTTTTTACTAAAATTGACTGGAATAATATCCGTAACTGTAAGTAGAAAAAACCCTGGATTTATGAAGAATTTCTGATTCTTTGGTTAATGGGAAAATTTGTACAATGTGAGTATTTGTGTGTTTGATTTGAATTATTCATTATGGAACAGGGCTGTGTCCTGGTGCAGGTGTTTATAACAAAACAGCTCATTTTGGTTTTTGAATAGGCTGTGTTAACATCTCAGGTGAAAAGTGTAAGGTGAGATGAGTTTAATAAAACTCCATATGAATTTCTGATGCAATTGCCATATTACTGCAGGCACTAGACTGGAAAATCAAAATGGTCCTTTCCATGTCCTTTCTCAGATTAAAATGCATCAGTAGGTTCATTCAGGTTTCTACCACCTCAGTTTGTTTAATTTGGGCTTCATCTCGGTTTTTTTGTTGTATCTTCAGCTTTCTCTTTCATTGCTTGTGAACCAACTTCACTCAAGGTTGGTTTATTTTTTGTAGTTGCAGTGTGTCCATGGCCACAGGGCCATTGCAGTTTTTCCTCAAAGTCACTGGGGGTAATATATCACTGTTTTTTTTTGGTCAAAAATCTGTTTATTCAACTGGGAGTAGAATAAAACCACCGAGGCAGATAATTTTCTGTGCAGAAAACTATTTGTAATACCGTGTAAACAATGGAATTTGGTATTTGGAAGTACTGAGGCTGCAGCTCCATGGCAAAAGCAAATATTTCACAGATCATCAATGATCTCTGTATGGGCACCTGACCTGTGTTGGACAGTATTTGAAATTATTTGGACTGTAAGAAAATCTGGGCAAACAATATGCCTGCCTTATATTTTTTATCAAATATGCTGTAAGGGAATGACTGTGTTCCATTTTCCATGATAAATTGCTAAGCCCAGTGGTTCTACTTTTGATAACTATCTCAGCACTTCAGCTGTCAGCTCCACAGACTGTTTGCACACTTTTCTGTTGATTCATTAATTTTGAACTCGTGGAGTTGCTGTTCTGTTAAATTCCATTGTTTCTGCCCTTTGAGAGCCATTGAGCCTCCAGCTCTTTTCATCATTTTAGCATCCATTTCCCAGCTCACTCTGCCTTCTTTCCCCAGAGCCCTGCCTAAGCCACCAGTTTCTGAAATTTTTCTATAGCATTTATATTGTATTATCTCAGATCTGGGAACAAAAAGGTGCCACGTGAGCAGATGTTCTGGTGTTTCCTTAGCAGTTGCCTGTCCAGGATTCACACATCTGCACGAGTTAATTGAGCATTTTCGCCACTTCATGTGGCAGTGGTGATGCTGATGGGCGAGCTGGTAGGCAGCCCTGCTGTCATTATAATGTTGAAATAATCATTTGGGATTTAAAAAAATAAAAATCCCATTTCTGCCTGCAGCTGGCCAGTGGATTGAATCACTCCCTGTAATATCCGGACCTGCCCACTGTGACGATTGATGCAGTTTTGACCCCTGACTTGGTTGTTGTGCCTCATCATCCACAAACCCCCACTGTAACTGGCACAAAACACAGCAGTCTTCTTGCTGGAAGCAGCAGATTCAATGCATCACCTCGTGCTTTGCTCTTGGCAGTGCCTCTCCTTATGCTGCTTTTTTGGGCCAGTGGTGCTGTCATTCTGTTCAAAACCTCTGTCAGCTTTGACCTGGGCTATCTGACACCTGAAGGTCTCTTTCTAATCTTGACCTCTGCTGATAGTGGTGTTTGACTGGAGCAATGGCAGCCTGAGAAGATTAATAGAACTTGTGAGTGTTGGAAGAGGTCTCAGGATTTAGGTTTCTATTAAAGAATCTCACTGCCTCAAGGTAATCCGGTCAAAGATTTGGGGGTTATGGAGTGTTGGATTTGGTGATCTCAAGGCCTTTGCCACCTGAAATGATTCTGTGATTCCATGGCTGTTAAACAAATTCTGTGTCACTACAGTCAGACTTTTCTTTAGTCTATAAGAGCAATGATGTAATTCCTATTTCAAACTGAGCAAGGTGGAGAAAAAATTGGTACCTTTGCCTTGCAGGTATTTAATTATCATGCAGAGAGCTCCAGGATAGCCATTCTTAATGCACTGATTTTGGTTAAGAATGTGTCATTAAGGGGTTTTTCAGTGTTGTATTTTGTTGTTATGGTAACTTATGAAACACTTGACTTTTTAGTAAACCACTTTCCAAAAGATTGTTGCCTCTAAAAAAACTCTCAACTTCCTTGGGTTCAGGTAAGGTGTGTCTGTAGAAGCAGCTCTTAAGTTACAGAAACAGGATCAGACCATTAAACCTGAGGTCAGTTTTAACTGAATTTGTCTCAGCAGGTAATTTTCCCCTTCACTGGAGTATTACACTGAAACACACTTATGGATTTTGCTCTGTGTTCTGCTATTTAATGACTTCTAAAGCTTATTAAAAAAAAAAAAAAAGGCACCCCAAAACAGACACCACCACACTTCCTCTCACAAATAAAGCAACTCAAAACTTTCAAAAGTTTGTGTTGATTTACTTGACAGAATTTTCTGAAAATAGTTTGAAATTTGTTTACCTGGAATAAGCATATTTCTACCTGTGTTTCAGCTAAATGAGCAGCTATTGCACTGGAAAGTTGATAACAGAACTGTTTGAGTACTTAATAATTATCTAAAATCAGAGGTAGAGAACGGGGGGATGACATACTTGAGTTATCTTTTGTAATTTCAAATCCATCAACTGCGTCAGCTTTTTAATTTGGAACCAGCAAACTGCTTTGCTGAAGCCTAGCTGGGAGATGGGCAGAAGAGTTTTATTATTATCTAAGCAATACATATGTAGAGCATAAAAGACACTTTCATTATAAGAATTGCTTGGTAACTGCAGTCCAAGAGGTCTTGAAAATGGAATGGCGTGTTTGGACTTGCATGAGGAAACTCTATGTATGAGGAGGAAAGAATTAATGTCTCTTGCAAACAGAAGTTGTGAAAGTGTTGCAGACTCATTTTCAGGCTGTTTTCTGCTGTCGAACAAGCAGGAACCCAAATCTCTTTATTCATAAGCCCAAGGCATTTCCTTATCCTTCTGAACCCAAAGTTGTCATTCAGCATGTTAACAGTTAACCATTGTGGTGTTTCATGCTTGTCTTCAGAGAAATTTATTGCCTTGTTTCTTGGAGATCACTTTCATTTCAGCCTGAAGATACTTCTATTAACAGAAATGTAAGTGTTGGAGCCTTGTCTTGACAGAACAGTAGAGGTGTTAAGATAATATTGTATAGATTGGTTGCAACCAGTACAGTACCTTTTTTATAAGTGGTCGTAGAGAAAACATCCTTAAATTCCATCACTGGGATTTTCTATTTTTCTTCCCTAACACCTTCTCAAATAGGGCTGTTAGAGCCCCAGGAACAGTAATGCCTAACCTACTTAAAAAGGCTGTGTGGATGCTTTTCCTGGGGAAGCATTTATAGATCACCTTGTAGATCGAGAAAAGACACATTTTTATCCTTAAGAAACATTCTGTATTGCTTTTAAGTCTCATATTTCAGCTGAGTCTCTCGCTGTCCCAGGGGAAATGCAGTCTCTCTTTTCTCAATTTGCATGAAAATATTTTGAAATGATGGAAAGACCTGGTTAAGGCAATGTTCTCTGAACTAGTCATAAATACACACACTGGAGCAGAGTTCAAAAAATTATTTCCATTAGAGACACTTTATCTAATCTTAATGATAAACTGGTTAAAGTACTTGAGTGTGTGTGTGGTGCTTTTGGCTTTCTCTTTTTCTTTCCTTTTTTTTTTTTTTTTTTTTAAACTAAGCAACCTACAACACCCCCTTTTCCTCTGAAAGTCATCCTTTGGAACAGATGGAAGAGGGTTACATCCTTCCACAAGTGGGGAGGTATCTAGGCAAGCAATTGGCTTTTTTAAAACATGCAGTTCTCTACAAGATCCTTTAAATGGTAAACAGAACATGTGCCTTCGTCGTAAGATGTCGGAGACAGAAAGAGGGTTTTGCACCCGACCAGTTTGCAGGAGTAGAAACATCAGGTTTGGTGTCTTTTTGAGTAATAGTTTTGCCTCCCTTTTGAGGGAGCCTGAGAATAAGGGGAAATTTTTCGCCTTGTCAGAAGTGATGGCACCGTGTTCACACTGAGCTCTCAGGGGCTTCTCTTGACCTCTGCTAAAGGATTGTTCCCTGAAAGAAGCAACTGATAAGCACATCAGTGTATTTGCATTCACCAGTCTTCATCTTGTTGTGAAAGTACTGTAGTTGTGTGACATCTTTCTGATTTTAAGCAAGAAATAATAATTTAAATAGAGATTATGTCATCATGGGACCCACATGAAGCAATTTTGAGAACAAAATTACTTGTCTGTCAACTTGTTTTTACAAGACTAATCTGTTTATTCTGTGGGTATTTTGGACAGCTGACAAGGGACTCCTTAGTCTTGGTAATAAAAGACTATGAAGAAGCTACCAAATAATTGACAAAATCAGACAAAGTTGATCTAACTTTTTTTTTTTTTTTTTTTTTTTTTTTTTTTTTTTTTTTTTTTTTTTTTTTTTTTTTTTTTTTTTTTTTTTTTTTTTTTTTTTTTTTTTTTTTTTTTTTTTTTTTTTTTTTTTTTTTTTTTTTTTTTTTTTTTTTTTTTTTTTTTTTTTTTTTTTTTTTTTTAAATTTACTCCCAGTTATTACTCTGGAGTGATTTTGTTTTCTCCTGTGCTGCAACTTCTGAAGAAGTTCTGCTTCTCATTTTCACTCGCTGTTGACAAGTTCAGAACCACTTGACATGGAGAGGTGTTTTGGTTGAGTGACTCTCCTAAGTTTCCTCTTCACCTGCTACTATTTCTTGATACAACTATTAGAGTTAGTATCAATACAACTATTATTAGTATCAAAGTTACACTGCAGAGGTGCAGAGTTTTTGGACTCTTAAGTCATGGATTTTAGTGAATGCAACACAGAGGGCAAAGGATTTTTTTCATTATTCTTTACTCCGGTGTTCACCATTTCCCTCTTCTTTGTTCTCATATTTTATTAAGCACTAGAGGAAGCTGTAGTGTAAAACCCTGTGCTCTTTAAACCAGTTTCCCAGCAGCCCCAAAGGTTTGCTCTGTCTCACGTTCAGTTTTATCTTTGTGCATCCATTGTGCCCCCACTGAGCTCTTTTCATCTTTTTATCTGCATGCATAGTTAAATGGTATTTTCCTTTCTGCGAGTGGTTTGAGGAAGAATTCTTACTGTTGGTAAGAGGAATGACTTTCTTTTTAATTACAATGGCTTGAAGATGACTCTTAAGGTCTTCTTTGCTGATTTCTGGTGAGCAGTAAGGCTCTAGATCTCCCTTTCAAAGATGAATTTATCTGTCAGGCTCTGGCAAGTGCAGAACAGGGTGCTTACACTGTTATAAAAAGGCAGCCAAGTTGGGTTTTGGTACCTCTTTAAGAAAGATTCTAGACTTCCCTGGATGAAGAGTTTGCTGTTTTCCCTGTTACTTTACCTCACAGACAGTATCTGTCCTCAGAAATGATGTTAAAAACCTCCCAGCAGCCCCTTCCTGTAAGAGAATGTGCAGAGTTCTTTCAGCAAATGTCCTGAACTAAAAAATACTAATCCTGAACTAATCCTCCTCTGCTGTGAATTAACTGTAACTTTGGGCTTGTATTTGCATTAAAAATGAAATACTTACAAATTGTTTTCTGTTACTTCTCTGTTTTTAATCATTAAGAGGATGTGGAAGAGTAGCTGGACATTATCCTGACATTAAGTGATTAAAAAAAAACATACACACCCTAACCAACAATCTGTACTTCAAAATTATGTTTATGGTACATAAATATCAGCATTATATTGAATCTAAATTTGTATCATAACCAATAAAACAGAAGAAATTAATAAATTCCTGATATTGACAGAAATTTTAAACGTTCTGGAGCCAGTAAGTAAAACTGCTACCTCCAGAACCTATTTAATTTGTGTATCTTCCCCATTTCTCTCATTCCAATGTACTTGGAACTACTGTACGTGAGCAGCATCCTCTCTGCTTCATGGAATCTCTTCTCACTTCCCTGCTTGGGAGCAGAGTCAGGATGGCTCCTTGGGGAGCTCCTCACAAAGCCTGTGTGTGGAGTTGGGATTTGGCTGTTCACACAGACACATTCTTTTTTCTTTTGGCTGTTAATGCTGGTCTGGTGGGTGGTTACAGCTACGTCTGTGTAGAGAATGAAGAGTTAACAGCGGGCAGTGCAGGGCTCTGGCAGCCTAGAGGGAGCCAGCAAGCTCCAGCCGTGCCTGCTGCTGCCCCTGTCAGTCCCGGCGGCAGCAGCATCTGTCACGATGCAGGCAGGTAGGGTTAAACCCCCGAGCATGCAGGGAGTGAGGAGCAGGGAGCCTGCACTGCAGGGGTTGGAATGTTTGTTCCCCGGTTCTTCAATCCTCATCAGCCCCTTCAGCTCCGGGAGATCCGGAGTGGATCCATGGTAACGGGTTTAGCACACTCCACTTCCATCAGCTGGTGACAATGGGCTCTTCTGGTTGCTGACTGAAGAGCTGTCCCCCTGGCTAATCTCTTTTTTAGCTCTGTATAGAGTTGCAGTGAGTGGGGACCTAAGCGATGAAATAAATTAATAAATGTTGGAAAAGGTGATTTAAGGAGGCAGGAATTGCACAGCAGGCTCTTGCATTCGTTCCTTTCCCACACGTAGCCAAGCCAGCAGGTAGCTCGGGTGCTGCACATCATTGAGGAGAACTTGTCCTTTTGTTCCTTGGGTTAATGAAAGTGAAGCTAATGCGAGAGAATCGGCTGAAATTAAACAACTGCTTGACAAGTTAAGTGGTACCAATTTAGAAATTATACTAAGAAATACATTGTAATTCCTGCTATTTATACCTCTCTTCAGAGCTGATTGTATCAGAGCCAGACTGCAGTGGTGTCCCGACAAGAGTTCCAGATCTTCAGCAAGCTCTTTCAGAGAAATAAAATCTTACTTTCTTCCTTTTCTAAGGACTAGTGAGTTTCTAGTAGCTATAGTTTATTAGAACCTTCCAGGAGAAAGACCAGTTTTCTCTTGATTAGAAACCCATGCTGGGAAGATTCTTGTTAGTGCTAAAGGGTAAGATATATATCCCTCAGCTGACTGGCACAGGATCAGGCTTCATTCTCAGGTAGTGTCACTAATTGGACAGGTTGGAGACATTTTCCTTTTCAGGAGGAATCAGAATCGTCTGACTTTTAGCTGTATTACAGCACTGTTTTTACTTAGCCTGGTGCTTTGATTTAATTCAGTGCAATGTGTTTAAAAAACCCACCATCCTAA
This sequence comes from Empidonax traillii, assembly GCF_003031625.1. Taxonomy (NCBI): domain Eukaryota; kingdom Metazoa; phylum Chordata; class Aves; order Passeriformes; family Tyrannidae; genus Empidonax; species Empidonax traillii. The sequence goes on along the minus strand of NW_020955292.1, from coordinate 504,419 downwards.
CCTGAAACAAAAAAAACCCCAAAGCCCCCAGTCTCAAATGCCCAAGCTGAAGCCCAGTCTGCTCAGTGTGGGAGATGCTGTGCCTGCAGAGTGGTAGCCATGTTGGTGGCTCAAGGGTTAATCTCTTGTTGCTGTAATACGCTTTGAGAGCAGCAGCTCAGTCTGCTTGTGTTAGCAAGATTAAAAGCAGGAGCTGCAGTGCCATTGCAAGCACTGAATGAGTGGGACCGTTGCAGAGTGAACTGGAGCAGAATTTTGTCTTTTCTTCTTGCTTTTTTTTCCACCAGCTCCTCCCCCCTTCGTTCCTACTCTCAAGTCTGATGATGACACCTCAAATTTCGATGAACCAGAGAAGAATTCGCGGGTTTTATCCTCTACGCGCCAGTTGAGCCCAGCAGGATTCTCGGGGGAAGATTTGCCGTTTGTGGGGTTTTCATTCACCAAGGCATTGGGGATCCTCAGACCAGAGTAAGTAGGAATTATTGCTTAGGTGGATGGGACTACAGGAAAAACGGGCAGGTTTGTTCCAGGGAGGATGGTGTGTGTGGGGAAAAGCTGTTTTAACTGACCTGTGCTCTGCTGTAGGGAAGCTGCCAGATTCAGGCTTGATCTGTTGCTGCTGTGCCTTGTGCATGTCCTACCGTTCTGGGATTATTTCTGGGATAAAGGGGAGGGAATGGGATGGAAAGATTGATTCTAGACCAGTTATTATTGAAATTGTTGCTGAAATACTTTGGATTAGTTGTTGCTGTTAAGCAGGGAGCAGTAGATGATTGCATTTCTGGTACTGCAGATCCCTGCAAGAGGGAGAATACTGAGGAGTTCAGAGATGGAAAAGGGGGGTGGTGTTATTTTATTGGGTCAGAGAGTGGGCACCAAGTGCTGGGGATGTGTAAGGCTAAATCAGTGATCCACAGAAATGGAGCTCTACTAACCTGGGAATGTGCAGCAATGGGTCAGTGAACAAGAGAAGGAGCTGATGGCAGCTGGCTGTGTGCTGCTGGGTCAAGTTAAATAGGAGGACTGGACATTGCTGTACTGTGTATTATGAGTCTGGAGATTCAGATGAAATATGCAGTGTTCGTGGAGGGATGTGAAGATCTAGAAGAAATGGTTTCCCTTGGAAAGAAAACCTCCTTTCCGAGGGAATGGAGTCAGAGAAAAAGAAGAATATAAGTAATGTGGTATAAACCATTTGATGTGGTGGGTGGTTAGTTTCTGATGACAGAGCTATTGGAAAAGTATTAGTGCAGTGCTTTAAGTTGGGAAGTCCTTACCTCGGGATCTGGAGGCCTCTCAGGAACGCAGTGGCTTTGGCTGGGTTAGTGATTCAGTGCACTGAGGAGCTGTGTTTTCGTGTCAACCATCGTTCACTCCTGCTAGTTAGTTCCCTTCAGGGACTTGGCTGTCAATCTGTCTTAATCAAGTTTTGTTTTTTGTCATACTGGTTGTGATAGTTGCTCTGCAGTAAACGTGTCACCGAATCTGGGGATACTGTTGACATCTTTGATCTTGCCCACACCGTGAATCAAGGTTATATGATGGTTATGCCAGTAATAAAAAGGGAATCTTTGGCTGTCCCTCCTCAGCAGAGTTGCTTTTATGGCAAAAGGGAGACAACACAAAAACCCAAAAAGTGTTCTTCTGGTGAAATGATTTAATATTGTCAGCAGAATTAGAAAAATGGAACGTTAGATCTGTAGATGCCTGGGGTTCAAATCTGTCTTAATTCAGGAGTGATGAGTTTAACTTAAGGAATTATCTTTTCTGCCCGGGGAACTGCAATCCATGTACCAAGGCTAAATGGCCATTCAGGTAACAGAGGAGCCTCAACAGTGACCACATTGGTGTGGTAAAAAATCTGTATGTAATGGGGCCCAGGACTAGAACTGAGGAGGAGTGTGAGGTGAAGTCTCAGAACAGTGGTGGTGTAACTGTGCTGGAGGCTGAGCCAGCTGTAGCAGATGGATTGATGTTTCCTCTGTGGAGATGGTACTGAAAAGGCAAATGGAAGTTATACTTGAATTTTGGTAATAGATATGAAGAGGTAGAGCAGAAGAATATAGAGATCAATGTCCTCTGGAGAAATTTTGACTGAAGTAAAATTTCTGTTTTGTGTGGCCTGTTTTTTCCCTGTGCTGGAAGAGAGAGACATCATATATTTAATTTCCCCCAAATAATTTTAATGTAGGTAGATCTTATTGGCTTCTTTTTTTTTTGAATGAGATCTTGATGAATGCAGTTCGTTATTTTTAGCAGTTAATATTTGCATTTTGTTCTAAGAAGGTGATTTAAATATGGCAAAGAGCTTGCGGAGACTTGAAAATGTATCTGTATTTAAATAACGCAGTGATTGGTTTATTCTCAATATCACTGCAATTGGGTTATAAAGATAACTTCTTACTTATAAAATGTTGCCTAATGTGTGTTTTACTTGAGGAAATACAGTACTGTTTCTGTCCACACCAGCTGGAACATCAGATTCTAGATGGAGAACAGTAAATGGAGGGGGGGGAAGGTTTATCTCTCGTGAATCTTGGGATGTCTTCTCTGTAAGGTCCTAAGTCAGGAAGTTGATGGGTCCGGAATTTTTCTTCTTAAAACCTTTCCTCTGAAAGTCCAACCTTATGGTTGCTAAGTGATGCAGCTCTGTTTTCCTGCCTGCAGCACGAACCCTCCAGTGCTGCTCACAGCGAGCCCAGGCAGCTGCAGAGTGCCAGGAACAAGGTCCTTGAAACTTTCATTGCCTGCAATTTGAGGGCTGTCAGGCCGTGAAGTTTAGGGTTGTGCTCTTGCCCTTGTTCACTGGACAGGAAGAAGGTGTGGCTGAGCTAGGGATTTCAGATACTTCAGGAAAAAGAAAAGGAAGGTAAAAGAAGTTCTCTTTTCCATTCTCCTCTTCCTCCCAATGACACAGTGCTAGGAGGGTTCACCCAAGTCACTCAGACCTGTTGCCAGAGATGATACAGTTGGTGTGTAGCTTAGAAGAGTTCACTGAATTACAGTGTTGCCCCATACCATGAGATTTGGGATGAATTTGTGACCCCCTAACAACTGTGAAATTTAACAAAAGAGCAAAAGTCATGGCATTAATGTGTCATAGGAAGCAATCAGGAGAAATCAAGGGCTCAATTGCTTATGCCATAGGTTCCTGTCCTAGCAAAGTGCTTGTTAAATAAATGTGCTGTGATTCTAAGAGCTGGGCTGAGGCTGCAGAGAAGGACCAGCTGAGTCCTTCTGCCATCATGGCCTCTGAATCCCTGCTCTGGGGGAGAAGAGCCTGTCTGGCTGCAAACCTGGCTGCTGGTTTGGCTGCCAGCGTGTGACTGTGACAAGATAAGAGGCAACTGAGGGTTTAATTCCATTAAAAGCCAGCCCCACCTTCCTGTCCCTAACCATGGCTGATCTCCAGTGCTTAGAGCAAGTGACAAAACCCCTTGGGTGCCAAAAATATGCATCAAGTAGTGAAGGAAAATCGTTCTTGTCCTTTGCAGGTGACTAGCAGGAGCCTGAAGGCGGAAGATAAATATGTTATAAATCCAGGGTTAACCAAATATACCAAACTGCCTAATAAAAATAAATAGCTAATAAAAATAAATGCCTAATAAAAATCGATACCAAATAAAATAGACCAAAAATACCTAATAAGAAATACCTAATTAAAAAATACTTTATAATGCAAATTTTTGCCTGCCCACGTCCTCTCTGCAAGGTCCTAAGAAGTGGGTTTTTTTCAGGATTTCTGGGGTTTTGGTTTTTGTGACTTTTTTTTGGTTATTGGGATTGTTTCTGTTTTATTTTTTTTTATTTAAAAATTTGATATGGATTCATGACTGTCATTGTAAAATACTGAGAGTTAAAATGGGCCATTCTTCCAGAAGGAAGGACTACTGATTCCTTCCAACAGTTTGTCGGGTTCTGGTGAGCTCTTTCACCAAAGATAGATTAAAGAGGAAGCACAGGATGAGCATACCAAAAATATGCTTTGCTTCAGCAAGCTCTATTCACAGATTGATGGTATCACTGTTTGTTTTTGGTGGGTTTTTTTTTAGGCCTGAGCAAGCATTTAGGAGGGGGCGGAAGGTACAGATGAGTATAATGCTAAAAGGAATAGAGCAGGAGGGCTGGGGGATGAGATTATGGGCATGTTGTGTGGGGGCCAGGATTAGGACAGATGGTGCCAATCACTGGGAGAAGGAAGAAGCACAGGTGAGTTGGGGGTTTCTGAGAGTGGCATCAAAGGACACAGGAAGTTACGATGCACTGGGGGGACCAAGGAACGTGTTGGATACCCCAGAGCCATCCTGGAGCTTTCCCTCTGCTAATGCTTTTTTTTTCTTCTTCATCTCAGCCACGTTGGGACCGGAGGAGCTTTTACACAACCAGCACCATTTCTAAACATTCTGCTGGTTGAGGCTGCTGCTGATCTAGCTGTGAAATCACTAGTCAGCTGGAAGTTAACTTGGTTTTTAGTCATGCAGGCAGTGCTTCTTTGGAAAGTAACTTGGCACAGCCGCAGTGCTATCAGAGCTTGGTACTACAGACTTGACTTTGGGGTTTTTTTAATCTTTTATTGCAATTTTCTTGTTGATGGCTGCTGGTTACCTTTTGTTAATCTATTTTTTCACACTTCAGAGGAAACAGCAGAAACTGCTCTGTTGTGCTAAGAGAATTGATCCAGATGTAGCAGTTAATTAAATGAAATACTCTGAGATGGTCCCAGCCTGAATGATAGCTTTGCATCATGGCTTTTGATGTTGGATTGTAAGTGTTTAATTTCTGCAATGATGCTGACTGAGGAAGAATGTAAGTGCCCCAGAAATGTGGGTATTTTCCACCTTGTCATGCTCTGTTGAGAGCTTCTATCACCATGACAAGGCTTATTAGATTAGCCGGTATTCCATTTCTCTTGATTTCCTCTGTCTGCCCCTTTCTGATACTTTGAAGGTTGTATGGATGCTCAGGAAGTTGTTCTAATACAATTTGTACACAGGAAAGAATTACTGGGAAAGCAAGTCTGTTAAAAGCTGCGTGTCCAGTCCTAACCCAAATCAGCTTCCCTTGGGGATAAGATGTTCTTTTTCCACGGCAGGAAAATTATCGTGTCACCAGGACATATATTTTTAAGGAATTTCTTCCCCTTTTTGGACAGGAATGAGGAAGGAAGATTGTAGCTCTAGTTTGTAGCCTCCTCTTCCCTTACAAAGCCAACCCTGAGGAGCAGCTCCCTCTGCAGTCACCTCAGGAAATCCAAACTTCTCTCAGTCTCCTGCTGTGTGTCCCAGCCCATCCCACCCTGCTGAACCACCTGTCCTTGCACAGCTCTGCATCTCCTTCCCTGGATCCCTCCTCTTCCTGCCTGCCTTGCAGTGCCTGTGGATGCTTTCAACTGGCTCACTAGGAGGAAATTTTGAAAAGCAAAATGGTGCCTGTAATATTAGGCTCTGATTCTTTTCATAGCAAATACAATAAATAAGCAAAAATAGCAGATAAAATTCGCTCCTTTAGGGAGGTGGAATAGAAGCCACAAGTAAAACCAGGTCTTGTGAGAACCGGCCTGGAGTTTTCTTAGGTAATGCCTCAGGTTTGAAAAGGTGATGGCTGAGGTTGAAACTGTAACAGGAAAAAAAAAAGAATTGCTTCAGCCAGTACAGTTCAGACCTGTAAAAATAAATTTTTATTATAAGAAGATTTTCAGACTTGTCTCAGTACATATTTGCAGCTATTTACATATATTTGATTAACATTTGAAAGCAGATTCCTTAGTGTCTTTTTTAGTTAATGTGAGCTTTAATTTGTATTTTTAGACTGCTTTTCTCAACTATTCATTTTTAGCCTTGTTTGTACACCCAGCTGTTATGGGATTTAATATGCATCTTTCTCAGATGGTTGCCTTTTCTCTGTAGGAGTAGAGACACGCTTTATAAATTGATTTTTAAATATGGTAATTTGACGGATCGGATTGATTGGACCAGGACTAAAGGAACGCTGTATAAAAGCATTAATTTTAAACATTTTTTATTTTTTTTTTTTCCAGTAAGTCCTGATCATATCTGTATCATTGACATGCAGGATTCTTTCTTCTAAGTTTTTCCATACCAGGTTTCTGAAGAGAGATTCATATTTGACCTCTCAGGGCAGAATTGGTGGGTTTTGCTGGGTTTGTTTGCTGATATCACAACAGTGTTTCCTGATGACAGCTCGAGGTGGTGGTGCTGATGATCCCTTTGAGACAGAAACATTGCTGCAGCATTTCCATCGAAACCCCCGTCTGTCTTTCTGTGCCTGTGTTGCACATCGAGTTGGATTAAGGAGTGGATTTTGCTCAGAAAATGGTGGTGATGGAATGAAACTTTCCTTGGTGTTGAGAGGAGCCTGTGCTGCTGTGTGTGGGTGTGTGGCTGTGTGCAGAGAGCTGCTCAAAGATCCTCTCTCTCCGTGGGGATAGCTGGCTGCACACCAAACTGTGGCCAGGAGGAGCAGAAAGCGATGTGTGGGCAGCCTGTGTGATCTTTTATTAGCACCTTCATTGTGCTCCTGCGTGCTCATCCATCAGTTAACACTGGCTCCATCAGTAACTGCTTAAATATCTCCTTTGAATCATTTTAAGCGAGGGAGAATGTGATTTTTAAAATTATGTTTTGATGTGTGTAGTTAATTTTTTTGGTTGCAGATTGCATATTTAAGGCTGCAAGGCACTAAAAATACCCTCCCAAACATCAGGTGGCTTCCTCTCATTTTCTAGAATGAATTTAGACTAACAGAAATGGTAAACTTCTTAAGTGCTGAGTCCCAATTAGACAGAGAGCTTAAGAGCAAGTAAATATTTCCCCCAGGTTTCTGGAGTCAAATTGTTTTGAACAGTACAGTTTAAGTTGTGTCTCATGAAAAAGAATTACTTCTAAGTGGAGCTCTGAAGTTCTGCAGTGTGACTAATCATATTGGTATTGATTGAGTTCGTAGGGATCATATGAATTGGGTTAGCAAAGTTTCAATTTCGATTCACAGAATGTAACTAAGGATATTAAACTCCTCTTCCTGTGGTGCAGATTATGAAATGTTGAAGTTTTTAGGGCTTTTATAGTTGGGTGATAATTTAAAAACCTGTTTAAAAATAAAGTACCAAATAAAAAGCATTTCTCCGGAAATTTGTTATCTTTCCAAAGGTTCCTTTGGCTTTATGCTTTGGTTTTGTTGCACTTATAAATCCCTCCAAATTATGCAGTACCGTTGCTGTGATTTATTGTTTTGCACTGTGACATATCCACTGATGGAAAATATGAATATTGTAACGAGAAGTACACGTGGATTATTTGGTAATGGTACACTGTCATCAGCTTTTATGGTATGTTTGATCTGAAATGATGGCTGTTAGGCTGGAATTGCTGCACCTTTCCTTTACCCTGGGATAAGTAAGTACACAATGACTTTACAGAGGCTGCATGAATCAGATTTCTGGACCTTTTGCCTATATTCATGTGCTCTTTGGCTTTGCTCTTTTAGATCTGTTTTTTCAAGTGTGGATTCTCCGGCCAAGGTCAGCTCCATGGAAAAGACACTTCTTCTCAAGAGCAAAGAGCTCCAAGACGCCCAGGACAAGTGTCACAAGGTATTTATTTATGCGATTGGCCATCTCCATTGCTCCAGGAATCTGCAACCACTGTATGTCCGGGGATCTGTCAGATGCTTCTGATCATCCAGACTCGTGGTGGGCAAAGTGCTTTTCCTTCAGAGAGGTGGCTTCCTGTCCAGTACAAAGGGAGATGAATGTAGGCCATGCTCTTGCTCTAGATACTTTTACCTTAACAAGAAGCGACTCTGGATTTTAAACTGTCCTTTTCCCAGCGTTGACACAGACGACTGCTGCTTCCTGCAGGCCGTGCCTCTTCATCACAAGTCACCCCAGTACTGTTCTGAGGGGCTCCTCCTCACTCATCAGCTCCTGCTTGTGTAACTGTTGTCACGTCACTGCTTATGGTGAACGTCTCGTAACAGTTGCTGTGCTCCAATAGAGGGAACCCGGTGGAGTCTTTTAACACTTACTGCTTGTTTGAGACTTTTATGAGAGTTCCATTACTTTTCTCCCTGCTCTGTTCTGGATTTGACCATTTGCTCCTGACAAGGAGATGGGGGGAAACCATCTTCTGGTCCAGCATGGATTTGGGATAAGGTTAAAGTGACCCATCTCTGCAAGTCAGGTGAAAAATGATTGTGTCTTCTTTGCTAACTGGGGTTCGAAGAATGACTGAATATGAACAAGCAGCTTGAATGAATGGGGTGACTTAGACTTACTACTTGTCCTTGAGAAGAACTGTGCATTCCTGGAGCAGAGACAATGGTATCGGAATTTAAACACCATTTGGAGAAACGTAGCTTAGAAGTCTCTCGGAGACAAATTCCTTACAAGCAGAGCTCTGAAAGTAGCGGTTAACAAAGCTTGTGAAGCCCCCCTTTATAACCTTTTGATATTTATTGCAGATGGAGCAGGAAATGACGCGGTTGCACCGGAGAGTGTCAGAGGTGGAGGCTGTACTTAGCCAAAAGGAGGTGGAACTGAAAGCCTCTGAGACCCAGCGATCCCTCCTGGAGCAGGACCTGGCCACCTATATCACAGAATGCAGTGTGAGCCCTTCCCCCAGTCCTTTCAGATCTGAAGGCCTGAAATCTGGTGGTCTTTGTCTTTCTCTTCCATCGTGCTTTCAGTGGGGTACTTGATGAAGAGAAAATAATGTGTGAGGGGATATCTGTTGAACACGGAGCCCTGAGCTGTTTGCAAAAGCTTGCTTGATAGTTTGATTCAAACGTTGTTTCATGGTCATGTGCTTAGATCATGCAGGAGTGACTACTGTCCTGGTCTTGCTGGAACTATTTGTGATGTTTGTCTCACTGGCTGTGCTAGAACATGCTTGGGTTTGACTTCTTGCAGGTTTCTTAGCCAGAAGAGGATGGGGCCTAATCAGTGCCTAGACAAAAATCTTCAAGAACAAATAGGATTAGGAAGCAAAGGTGTTGCCTCCATCCGTGGTGTCCTGAGCTCACACTGATCCAGTTCCCCAGCACAATGTCAGGGAAGGTTGTAGGACAGGTGCTATTTTTCAGGTAGAGTCTAAAAATGAGACTGCAAAGCCATGCCTTCAAAGATCATTTGGCATTTTTCATGGGAGCTGGAATGTCTGCCCAATTGTCCTGGCAAGACTCCAGTGAGGATATTTTCATTCGAGTCGATAGTCTCTGTATTTTCAGTTGGATATACAATTATGTTTCCTCTCTTGTACCAAGAACAAAAGTGCAGACAATACTCTCTTTCAGAGAACTGAAAACCCTTTCTGGTGGGTTGGTTTGTTGGGAAGCACATCTTAAAATGGGGCTGAGTTTTACCATACTAAACGCTACTAGGTAAATAAATAAAATTCAGTTTAGATCTCTCTATTGAAGAATAATATTCAGTTGACAGGAGGACCGTTCCACTGGTAGGTCCAAATTGCAGGTAAGGTATGTGGTGAGATACAGACTCAGCTCTCCTGTTCTTTGTAGAAGTTTAACAAAGCATTTGACTCACTTAACAGCAACAAGAAAAATGTAAGTAACATGAAGTTGAAGGATTGTATCTAGGTTGTGAATTAATAGTGCTGGATAAAATATAGATAAATGCTGTCAATAATGGATGCCTTTTGTGATCTGTGTTTGGTTTTTGTCTCTAAACCTGATGTGAGGAAGTAGAGATTTGAACCAAGATTTGAGTAAACAATGTTTGTGAAAATGGGCTGCTTCTGTTCAGATAGGAGCAGCACTGGCCATGAATTTCATTAGGGTTCCATCGCCAGTGCCTTGATTTTTTTGTATTTTTTTTATTTATTTTGATGCCTCACTGCAGTCCAGGAGGCATTTGTGTAACTAAAGATCTACATTATACAACCATTTGAAAAACCAAAGCCTGTGTATTGAACATTTTGCTTTCTGCAGAGCTTAAAGCGAAGCCTGGAGCAGGCACGGATGGAGGTGTCTCAGGAAGATGATAAGGCACTGCAGCTACTTCATGATATCAGAGAGCAGAGCCGAAAACTGCAAGAGATCAAAGAACAGGTATTCCTGCTTCTTTGGGCAGCAGGGTGGCTATCCACAAACAGGCATTCTTGGCATATCCTACCTCTGGTGCCAGGATGACTTGTGATGTTGGTAGGCTGTGATAACTCCCAATCTGTGTTTTTTCACATGGGTGCCTAAACACAACAAAATTCCACTCGTGTATTTTACAAGTAAGCACTGACTCCAAACTTGAGGGTTTTTTTTTCCTAGTCTTGAGAGGACTTTGTCTATAAAACTAGCCTAGGAAAAAGTTGCAAAGCTTTAGTAATATGATGCATTAGAAATGAGCTATCCATTTAAAATGGTTAAGATATGCAAGTTTCATAACAAGTTAATGAATCTTCAACTGGGAGAGAACTGAGCTAGCCTTAATTTTGTTTTGTTTTTCTTTTTTTCTTCTTTCTTTTCTGGCCACTTAAAATATTATTCTTTCAAAGTAGAATTTGTTTTCCTCATTCTTCTTTTCCTGTTTGCAAAGGAGAAATTAATAGGTTTTTTTCCCACTAGAAGAATGCTCAAAATTCATTAATCCATATGGTTGTTCATAATGGGAAAAAAAAAGTCAGAATTAAATGAAAATATATCCAAATTTGGACATTTTAGGTTTAAAATTATTTACAAGACAGAACCCACTCAGTTTTACGAATTAACAGCAACATATTGCATTTAGAAAAAGATATTTGCTGTAGCATTCAAATAATTCTTTGCAACTATCTGCTGGTTTTCATCTTCAAAGCACTTTACAAATGGTAACTGACTCATTTCAAAGTGTTTGAGACAAGGAAACCCAGAAACCTTGGTAATAATTCTCCAGACGTAAGAAGCTCTTATGTAAAAAGTAATGAAATGCAAACTCAACCCTCTGGATGTCTCAGGCCTCCATAGACCTCTCCTGCATTCTTCTGGGGGGTTGTTTTATGTAATACAAGGGATCTAAAGCTCCCTACTCTCTGTTCTGGTGCTTTGCTTGGAAAGTTGCTTTAAATACTGAACTGTGGAAGGTTTTTGATGATTGGAAATACCCGTAGATTCTCAGGCAGTACAGACACATGAAACAGAGGAAACATAATGCAAGTGATTCTTAATCGGATGCTTTGCCCCAGAATCTCTTAATTTGGCTTGTGAAGATTCACAGTGACATAAAAATGCTGCTTAGGTCAACAAGTGAATCTGTAATATCCTGCAGACTTTCATATCTGGGGGGGGTCTTCTGAGCTTTCTGAAAGACAAGAGCAATAAAATCTGCTGAGATATTTGTGCTGACTCATACGAGCAGGTGGATCTTGGCCATTAATTTGGACCATGATTTTTAAGTTGAGGGAACTGGGAGATGAGATGGATGAGTCCCTTTAGAGTTTTGCTGTTGAAAACCTGAAACTCGAGAGAGAGCAAGTCAGATCAACAGCAAATCAGAACCTCCAAAAGTTAATATTTAGGCACATGGTATTTTCAGGGCAAGGCTGTAGGTTCAACTTGACCTCAGGTACTTGAATAGAAGAGCGTGGTGGATTTGTGTTTTATTTTTGTTTGTTTGGGGTGTGTGTTTGGTTTTTGTTTTGTTCTGGTTATTTTTTTGTTTTAACTAAACCTGTGCTCTGGTTGTGATTTGGTGAAGATCTGTATGAGCAGGTGAACTTGCAACGACTCAGAATCTGTATTTTTTGAAAGCCCCCCTCATTTGTATGTAGTTCCCTGATGTGATTTGCTTCAGGTACATGCCCTGAGCTTTGCCTGTCCACTGATATGCACTTAAGTGCCTCTTGGTAGTTCTTAAACTCTGCCCAGTGAATATCTGAGAGGTTTGTTCTGTGTTGCCTTCAGTGGTGTGGCCTGTTCCTCTGACCTGATCGTGACACTTATTCAAAGATAATCTTGCAAATGTGATGAAACAAGAAAACCTGAAATATCACTAACTATCTCCTCTTCTTCCTTCTTTTCTCCTTCCCCATTCTCCTCCCTTCCCAAACACTCATTATCACAGTGGCAACTGTAGTCATACTTGTAATTCTTTGGTCAAGTGTTATATTCTAGGAAGTCTTAAAAATTTTTACTTTCTAAGCAGAACTTGTATTCCTTCAAACTGTTCTGCCTTTTTTGTTCCCAAATTCATTTGTATGAAAAAGAATATTTGAATTAATATATGCTTAGTTTCTATCGAAAGGCTCTAATTCTTTCCAGCAAGAAAATCAGACCGTCCCTAGGAGACTAACTGGGAAGAACAGGTCACTGCGTGCCTTACAAACTGGAGAACCCATTTTGGGGTTCCAAAGCAGAGCCATTCTGCCAAAAGATAGTAAAGCAATCTGTGAAAGGCCCAGCTTCTCTAAACATCTGCATAAGCTCTCCTTGCTGGAGGGTCAGGGGCTGCCCTGGGCTGCCTCAGGGTTCCTGCAGTCCCAGGGCCTGTCTGGAGGGAGCGATGACAAACCCGATCCTGTCACGAGACAGTTGCTCCTCTGAAGATGGGGGTAGTCAGGAGTATTGTAAGGGATTAAAATGGAAAGAAAGATAGACTCCCCCACTGTCAGTCCCTCAGAATCTTTGTTCCTAGCTCTTGATGTGCATGTTTTCTACTTGTTCGCAGCTTCATAAGAAATACTTTGGTTTGGTTTTGTTTTTTTTTCCCATTTTGCTTTAGAGTAATTTTATGAAATGTATACTTACAGGACTTAGTAAATGCTAAATAAACATGATTGAATTCTTTTTTATCCAGTAAATATATGAGAAGCAATCTCTTGAGCTAGTCTCAGTTTGAGTTCCCAGTGTCATTGAGATAGTCAATTCAAATTCTTTTCTTCTCCCATCTTCCCCATCAAATGCCCTGTCTTGTAGTCTCCTGCAAGGGGAATATTTATTTCTGCCTATATAGAAAAATATCTTCTATGGGCAATGCGATTTATAGGTAGTTTTTCTAAGATAATGTTTGATTTTAGGTTGTCTCCCATGCAGAGCAATGTGATCCTTTTTAACTCCGTCAAGAGAAAATAGCTGATGGCACAGTGTGCTACCCCTCTGCTTCTCCTTCTTTCCTTTTACCCAAGCTGTGCAGATCTGTGATAACTGTCATGTTATCAGCCTGAGAAAATAGATCTTGAGGGAGCATCTGGGCATTTAATAGAGACATCAACTCAAAGGCACATTTCTGTTTCAGAGCTTAGAAATGTAAGTAATTTTGATCATTTGTGTGTAGATGTATCTATGTGTTCCTGCACTCTTAAAAAGTCAATGTTTGGACTTTTCGAGGTATTGAGTTGAAAATGGCAAGACTCAAACCAGAACGCCATTGATGTTATTTTGTTTAGTTTTTCCTGTTTTATTTTGTACTTTACCTTTCTACCACATCCTCTTATTAAACTCATCTCTTGCCTGCGATCCGTATTCTGGGATCTGCTGCTCCAAGCGTTGCCCCTGTTGCCTCTTAAAATGTAATACCTTCTCCTCCCCTTCCACCCCAACTACAGGAATATCAAGCTCAAGTGGAAGAAATGAGGTTGATGATGAATCAGTTGGAGGAGGATCTGATTTCAGCTCGCAGGCGCAGCGACCTCTACGAGTCGGAGTTGAGGGAGTCCCGCCTGGCAGCGGAGGAATTCAAACGCAAAGCTGCTGAATGTCACAACAAGTTGCAAAAGGTAGTTCAGGCTTCATGGGAGTCACGGGGCTGATGCTTTGCTTGAATTCCTGGTGCTCTTTGACACACTCACACAGGAGTTGGGGGGGTGTCCTTCAAAGATTAGCGTGGTTTGTACAACTAATGCAAAACGTTTTCCAGCTGTGCACTCAGAACAGCCTGACTTGTGTAACTCCTGGTGTTTAAATTGCACGACTGGATAGAAGCACAACGTACTACAGCTTTTGCTGAGATTTTTATATATTTTATACTTAAGTTACAGGTTAAAGATCAAGGAAAAAATGAAGCAGGAGAGTTATATTGCAAATTGGAGAAGGTATGTTCACTTCAGTGCCCTGGAGTTTGCTTACTGGGTCTTTCATATCACGCATAGAAACCAAGAGTGTCTTTGGCTACTCTGTGACATGCACGGCCTCACAACCCTCCCTGTTTCATTTCACTTCATTTAATTTCATTTTTTAAGATGCCTTTTTCTTGGTGTGATTCACTGTTCTTTCTGATTTGATATAAAGCTGTCTCTGGATAACCTGTTCTTAATGGCTTGTGTTCAGATGCCAGGCAAAGCCAGGCTTTGTGTGTCATCCGAGTTTGGAGTTAAAGTGGGGATACGTGAGGGTTTTCTTTATTCATAAAGAACAGCAAATGAAAACCTGATAGAATTCTGAGTATTCTCACACTGAACAATCTGCTTGGTGACCAAAATATCAAATCAACCAGAAGTTAGCAAAGTGGAAATAGACTGGCCAAGGAGCATTTTGTTGTGTTGGAATTTATAGGGAGAAACAAAGGTTTTTGGGAAGTGAATTAAAATAAATATGCTATCATCAGCAGAGAGCATTTTTTCCTTTTTGGTTTTATGACTCTTTCCCTCCATCTCTTTATTTAACTGTAGATCAATACAGAGCAGCAGGCCAAAATCCAGGAGCTGCAGGAAAAGCTGACAAAGGTAATGTCTGGGTGGTGAAAGTGAGTTTTCCACAAGACTTTCCAGTGAAACCTTAATGGAGAGGAGGGATGCACTTTGTTTTACCCTCAAAAATAGAATTAGTCATAGCATGAGGGATGATAAGGAAAGGGGGGTGGGAACTGGTATCTGAAATCACTGGTGCTCTCAATATGCTTTTGGCTCTTGAGACATGTCAACAGTGTTTATTTTTACACATGAAGCTGAGTCAGAGCTGGAGTAGTGTAGAGCAATTCTCATTTAATGGGGATGCCATGGGCAATGCACTGCTCTCTTGCTTCCCAAGACAGACTTCAGCTGGTTTTTGCTCACTAGTAAAACACGTGTTGGGCTTGGTTTAGTCTCTCAGTACACTCTGCCTTAGTTGCAAAGTCACTTAGAGTTCAGTTATTCACAATAAAACTTAAACAATAAGGATTCACGGCAGAATTTTGAACCACCTTAGCAATGTATGCTGAATAATGTCTAATGTTTGCTGTTGTGGTCAGTCATCACTGTAAGAACAGTCTGACTGGAATCTTTTAGCTGGAGAGAAAGGGGTTGTCACACTTGGCACCTCCTGAGAGGGGCCTTTTTCAAGGGTTAATATTCGTGGATATGATCAGGAGGCCAAAACTATATAGAAATAGTACTTGAAATATTTCAAAACAATCATGTTTTATCCTGCCTTCTTTTCTCCCTGCATTATTGCTCAGGCATTATCTTTAGGCCAACAGGTTATCATTCTCCTGATCTTTTAGTAAGATTATTTTGGGAGTTCTTTCCAAGAACTTGAGCTGAATTTGGGGGTAGGCTTTACTCTCAAGACACAGAGTCAAGTAGAAACTTGCACTATAGGAAGACAAACTTGTGCATGTCCTGGATTGTAATTTTTTTTTTTTTTTGTGAAACAGAAATTAGAATTATGTAATTGAAGTTAGAATGTGGGTGAATGTGGGTTCCTGCACATGTTTGTGGTTGTCTTAATTTAGACAGTTAGGCCAAAGTTCTGTAGTGGATTTATTCAGAATATTGACCATCTTGAGGTTTTGAAGCTTTTACACAACAAAGTTTTGTGTGTGCTTTTCATATAATATTTTCTTTTTTTTTTTCTTTGGACCTTCAGGCTGTGAAAGCCAGTTCAGAGGCAACTGAGCTGCTGCAGAATATCCGTCAAGCAAAGGAGAGAGCTGAGAAGGAGCTGGAGAAGCTGCAGAACAGGGAAGATTCTAATGAAAGCATGAAGAAGAAATTACTTGAAGCGGAGGTGAGTGGAGAACATCCATCTAAAGTAAATTAGTTATTGGGATGTGCATCAGTTTAGGAACCTGGATGATTGAACAATGTGTATTCCTGTAGTAACTCTTCAGGGGAAAGTGTTGGTAGAGGTGAATCCATTTTTAATTAAAAAGAGATCCGTTTCTTTGAAGAAGGCCGAGAGGTTTTTTATTTTGAGTGAGGAGTCAATAAGGACATGTGGTTACCTAAGGGATCTGAGGCATGACGAGGACTGAAAATACAGAGGCCAACTCTGTACATTGACTGCTTCAGCCTGTTTGTTTCTAGAAACCACTGCTTGCTTTGTGCTAGTGCAGAGTTGAACAGCCTAAATGGCAGCTCAGAATTGCTCTACAGGAACGGCGCCATTCTCTGGAGAATCAGGTGAAGAGGTTGGAGACCGTGGAGCGACGGGAAAACCGCCTGAAAGAAGATATTCAAACCAAATCTCAGCAGATCCAACAGATGGCAGAAAAAATTCTGGTGAGCAGAGGGGAAAATGAAACTTGGAGTGGGAGAGTTTGTAAGAAAGGGGTAGGAAAGAAGCAGAAGGCATAGAATTGTGTCGAATAAAGTGGGAATTGTTGAATATAGGGATTTCTTTCTTGTATCAGTCATACTGGAGAAAGCCTAAGCACTGAAACTCTCTTTGCACCTGTAGTTACAAATTCACTCCCTCACTCCTGTACTTTTAGTCTTAATACTTCTTCAAAATTGTAGTTGTCTCAGTGGGAGCACTCTTAAGTCAACATAGTAATATTTAAATTATTTACCTAGTGATTGTTTCAGAAGTAAAGCATTCTCAGGACAGGAAACTGCAACAACAAAACCATTAATATCTATCTTTTAAACTAAATTGCAGAGGAATTTAGAGGTCAGATCTATTTGAAATGCTTATGTTTTGAAGCAGAGAGAAATTAGTCATCTGAACTGTTCATCTCCAAAGATAATATTTGTCAGGAAACCATTTTCACCCACATGTTTCTCTGCTGGCAATTTATTGTTTCTCTCCTTCTTAAACCTATTAAATCTTTATAGCAAGTTAGCATGTCAGTCTCTAGTGAACCAAGCAGAGGGTGTTTCTAATACTTTTGCTTCCTTGGGACAGGAAGCATAATTTTATAGTGGAATAATTAAATTTACTTTGCATTCCTCATGAGCTCTCTTTGTGTGTTGCCAACGTGAGAAGGAAAGAAAGGATGACATTTTATTGGTAGCGATCCCGAGCAGAGACACACCTGAGGAAGGCCAAATGGAAATGAATAAATAAGCATATTTAGAGTCAACAGATGACCCAGGCTTGTTCTGGGGGTGTGGACTTTAACATCAGAGTGCCTGATTGCTGTCAAGAAAGGGTAGAATCAGTTCTTTAGTAGTGCTGTTACTTTCAAATTGTTTTGATAGCACGAGTGCATGGTAAGTGGGAGACTATGCTGGGCACAGAGCCAATTTTATGTTTAGAAATAGTGTAAAACTTTGGATTGTTTCATAAGCCTGCTGTGTATATTTGGGAGTTATTCCTTGGATTTGATTGTGTTCTCTGTGGAGGAGAAACTGGAAGGGAATGCAGAAACATCGACTAATTGTTTTACACGGGGGGGGGTATGTTTAGCTCTTCTTATAGAGAGTTTCCATGGAGTTCTGACAGAGTGTTGGAGAGGCACAAAAGTATGTTATGAAAAAGTCAATCAGGCATTGAAGAAATATTCCTACAGTCGTTCCTAGTCCCTTGCAACTCTGACCTGGGAGCACAGGGTACTGGTGTTCTTTCTGCACTCTGACCCTCTACCTCCCCTCGAGTTGATCTCTTCTTGAGATCTTGATCTCAACTTGACTTTTCCTGGTATAAAAGCCTAGAAAGGTAAGATGGGAGTTGAAGATACAGAATTGCATAGAATAAGGTGGATATTGCTGAATAAAGGCATTGTTTTCATGTACACTCATGCAGCAGTATCAGAGAAGTACCAGCTGATCTGCCTGTAATGAATTGAATAGGAAGCAAGAAACAAGTCAGAGAAGAATTTATTACTGTCTGAAAGTGCAGATCACTGCTGTGATGCCAAACACAGAGTCAGTGCTACGTAGAGAATAGTGAGTGAGAACTGGAATGGTAGGAGATGTACCTTTTAAAGCCCACTCTGGCTGTTAAGTGCCACTGCAGGAACTGGTGAAGCTGCTGCTACGAGATGAGCAGTCTGATGCCGGTGGCTTTGAAGCTGCTGCTGATCTGGTTGTCTGATTCTCTGCCAGGACCTGAAACGTGTGGGCTTCTGGGGGAGGCGACTTGTCCCTCTTGTTGCTGGGAGACACATTTCAATTGCAAAAGGCAGCAATCTCCATTCCATGCACAAGTGTCGGGACCAGGCACTGGAGATGACCTACTTTTGGTGAACCTCCCTCTTTGATTCTCACTTCTGGAAAAAGAGGTCTATAGCAAATTACTGCAAAAAAAAGCCATATATTTTCAAGATGAGGAAGATCAGAAAAGAGAATATGAAAATAATATGAGAAGTGCTAAAGTACACAGGAATACCAGGAAGTTTTCCAGTGCTGTGCAGTAATGAAGGCAGACAGGAGACCTGGATGCAGCCCAAGACCTCAACTTGTCGGTGCAAGAGTCAAGCCAGTGGTAGTGAGTGACAGACCTGGAGCTGCTCTTGTTCCAGGGAAATTGTTGGAGTGGCAAATACAACAATGAATGAGCATAAAGTTGTAAGCTCAGCTCTTGTGAGGTGTCCTGTTGAAAGCTGAGTATAGATATACCCCAAATAAGATAGTCAGACAGCAGAAACAGCTGATTTCTGAGTTACAAATGACTTAAGTCCTTGCTGAGCACGGCTGAAACTGTCTAATGTGAAATAAGGAGGTTAAAAACATTCTGGCATGTTCCACCATGTATCTTGCATCCTGCACTTTTCATTTTCCAAGCAACTTATAAATAGTTGTTCTGACAACATTTATCCGAGGAATACAGCAAAGTAAATGCTATTCCCACTCTGAATGCAGAATGAAAAGCATTGACAGCAGTACCCCCTTATTGAGGTTTTCTGTTGGAAAACAAGTAAGAGACCTTGGTAAAAATAGATCTGAACTTCCTGTGATGCCACTGCAGCTATAAAATGTTTATAACTGTGTGTTTTCACCAAATGTCCTTGGCCTATCTTTGAGAATATTTTACTGGGAAAGGGAGATTCTTACCTTGGAAGTAGAAATCTTTGTCCTTAGCAGTGGACCTGCACTGCAGTAGAAGGGTCAGCAGCAACACACAGAGCTTAAAGCTGATAATGTGCAGTTCTCATAAGGTTTTGTTTAATATGACAGCCCAGGTCTCAGGATATTTATAGTGTGAAGCCTTAAAAAAGAGCATGAATGAGTGTTTGATACCTGTGTAACACATGCACACAGCACCTACTATTTCTTTGTGTCTGAATGTGAATCTCTGCTGCTTTCAGGAGCTGGAGGAAAAGCATCGTGAGGCTCAAATCGCAGCACAACACCTGGAGCTGCAGCTGAAACAGAAGGAACAATTCTATGAGGAAAAACTCAAAGTAAAAATGTCTTATCTTCCTTACAAGCTTTTGTGGGTAGAAGGGGTTCAGAGGAAAACAGCTGCCTTTGGGCTCTGTTTAGCCTGATGAGTTGCCTTCTTGCTCACCCCTACAGCAAAGTGCAGGGAGCTCAGTGGAATCTAAATCAGTTTTTTCTCTCAGTCCCTGCCCCTGTACCTGAGCTGTCTGGAGCACTGCATTAGGACAGCTGGGACTGCAAGTCAGAACTGCAGGGAGGCACTTGGTGATTTTAATTTGACTGTTGCTGACTAAATGATCCTCAGTGCTGTTGGATCTCACACCCTGAGGAAGCTTTCAGTTCTTCTTAGTGGTGATTTTCTGAGTGTTCCCTCAGCCTACCTGCGAGTTTTAAATGCAGCAAATACTGGAGCATTTCTGAAATCCCATCCTCTTGGAGCTGGAACATCTGCCAAGAAGCCACAGAAACCACCCACTTTGTTTTTGTCTTTTCCAGGGTAGCATTAACAAACAGATAGAAATAGAATCATAGACACCATCTAAAATTAGGCAAAAAGAGCTGGGAAATAGGAGTATGTGCACTGGCTATGGTTTTTTTCTAAAGAGCTTACAGTATGACAGGCAGTAAATACATTTTATAAGAATCTTTGCTGAACCAGATCATTCTTAGTAGACACAGCCTTTATCTGGTACATTTATCTGGGACTTTAATTCTACATTTTGGCTTAAATGTGAGAGGACATAATATTAAAGAGAAGACATTTCTGTGGGAGAAATATGTAGGAAAAGAAGAGAAGTAAGAAGATTTACTGGCGGATCAGAGCACGTGGTAATCAGCAGTGAGAGGAGAGTGATAGAAAGCAAGATCAGGAAGATCAGATGTAGATGTTGGGAAAGGAGAAGTGGTGATATAAAAGCTGGAAAAGAGGATAGGCATTGGAAAATGAATAAAAAGAAAAAGAGAGCCAGTGTATTATGGGGACCTATTTTAGAGGGTTTAATAGGAGAAATCAGGAAGCCAGATGAAAAAGCTTCAAAGGGATGAAAGAGAACATGGGGCTTTTGTAGTTGGAACAGTAAAAAATATCCTGTGGTGTCCAGAATTTGTGCCTCCAAAAAACTTCATTGAAGGGAGAGACTTTCAGTTTAATAACTGATTTAGAGCTCTGGACATGGACACACACACGACAGGCATTTAAAAAAAAAGTGTAACAATTAATTACTTTAGTGCTGTTCCTTATGACAGGTATTTGTGTCACAAAAAGAAGTTTTTTACTTAACTGTTAGATTTGGTGTCTCCAACTGGAAGAATTCCTGTGGTTCCCAGTTGCCTTTCTCATCCACCCTTATGGAACTCACAAATTACTTTGGAGCTGTATTGGTAAGGCAGCCAAAGGATGGGCACTTTCTGACTTCCCCTGCTGTACATATTTTGGAATAGGGAGTTTATCTGGGTTTTATTTGCATTAGTCTGGAACTGTTCTTGAACACAGTTTATATAGCCTAAAGTCATTTTTAAAAATCTACACTGTCTCCATGTCTATAAAATTCAATCATCAAGTTCAATCTTCAATGATAATTGAGGGAATGCTCTTTTCTGGAGTTGGCTCTTCCATGGATTTCATGCCATTGCATCCTGGGTTTAATTTTGGTTGAGATGCGATCAACTGCTTAAAAAAAAAAAAATAATTCTGTCTTATCTTGATGGTTTTCTTTCTGCTTGCCCTTTGCCCAGTGAAACAGATATAATTTAGACAAAAGAAATGTCTTCATTTAGGTGTTGGAAAATCAGATGAAGAAAGACCTTGCAGATAAGGAAGCACTTGAGAATATGCTCAGAAGGCACGAAGAAGAAGCACGAGAAAAATGCAAAGTCCTGGCTGAGCAGAAGGCGGTATGTGCTGTTGAACTGGAAATCAAAGCAGCTGGAGGGCAGCTTTCTGGGGCTGATTTCAAGCAAGATAATCTTGTTTGAGGTTTGGCAGCGCTGCTGAGCTGCTTTGAAGGAAATTCACTGACTAATGCTAATTTTAAAAGGCATGCTTTTTAAATTCGGAGTATCTTCAAGAATATTTCCTTAAAATTAACCATGCAGCTTGCTGTGTACCCCTCATTTTGATAATACAGTGGTTGCTTTTGTTCCTAACATTAAAGCAGCAGAAAGCAGTTGTAAATGGCTCCAGGAATTGCATCTTCGATGCTCCTTTGGCCGTTTGTTCGATCTTCTTTCAGTTCTTCTTGTTTCTAGAAAAAGTTCAGGCTTTTCACAAAGTTTATTTTTATGATCACTTGTGTTTCAGATGATCAATGCAATGGACTCCAAGATCAGGTCACTGGAACAGAGAATTGTGGAGTTGTCTGAGGCCAACAAACTGGCAGCAAACAGCAGCCTCTTTACCCAGAGGAACATGTGAGTGTGGCAGTCACTGCTGACAGGGCTCAGGAAGAGACCTTAAGGTCTTTTCCAATCTGAATGATTCTCTGATTCTCAGTGTACAAGCAATTCTTTCTTGCAGGCCTGCTGTGCTCCCTGCTTGTTTTTCAGTGATGTACTTTCAAAAACTGTGCTTGTTCTTCCCATACCTGTGGCTCACTGTGTATTTTGTGTTTCCTCAAACATGACTGGGAAAATTGGTTTGTGTTACAGGGAGTGTTTACTTTGGAGCCTTTCCTGAGGAAGGTGATTTGTGCTGGTTTGCTGGTTTTGTATGTTAAATGAATACTAATAATTTTAATATCCAGAATACCTCTGGAGAAGCATATATTCCTTTTTTTGAACATAAATACTGCTGATAGATTTTATATTTTCCTTGGTTCCTGTGACACATGATGTTGAAATTGAAAACTTTAAATACTTTTCATTCACAAACATCCCATCCTGCCTGGATTATTTGATACATCCTGCAGGGCAAAGCTAGAGCAGTTTATGCTCTTACTGAGTTCAGAGATCCACCAGCTTTCCAGTGTCCATCAGCTGCTGGTTGCAATGTCAGGTAGTGCCCTTGTGAGAAGCACTTGGTTAGATTCCCCTCTCATATGGAATAGAATCAGACAAGGATGAGTTTTGGCAAAGAGCTGCCTTGGTTTTATTCCTTTTCAGTGGTGATTCTGCCTCCAGATCTGTAATGGCTCTAATTTTCATTGTATTTCAAATATCTGGCAAGTTATTTTAGCCTGAGCAGCCAAAAATATTCACAGGGATAAGCGAGGAATTAAATTGTGTTGCTTTATGCTCCAGATGACCTCTAGTTAATCACCCAGGAAGTTCACTGAGGCAGCAAAAGCCATAATTTACCTTCAGTCTGAAATAAAACAGAAATGTTTTCCCAACATGTACCTGGGAATCATTTGGAAGGTCAAGTGTCACAGTCATTGGTCTGACTGAGTGGAAGAACTTAGCTGGGCTGGGTGCACCCTCTGAGAGCAGAACACTTGACTGAAGAACCATAGAACCCAAGAAAAACATATAATAACATTTTAAGACACTTAGAATAGATTACTGAGAGACATATTGTCAAGTGATGTTGCTTTGCAGGATTGGTAGAAGATAGGACAGAATTAGCAACATTTTGAGAGAAAATTGCTTTATTATGCATGCAGAGAGTTAATGAATTTGTGCTTATTTTGTGAATTGGGCTGGTGAAAATGTATAAATTGTTGTTGGACTGCATTTTGAATGCACAAAAGCTGCAGCTAATCTGAGCATTTATCAGGAGGAGAACTGGTGATTAAACCCTTCAGAGGAGAAGGGAGCTCTGCAAGCTCTTGTTCCAGCAGTATCTGAGGAAACCAATGATTATCAGGTTCCTGAGAAGATAGCCCAGTAAACAGTAGGAAATGAAATAACACCATTTGACAGTTCTGGCTGACAATAATCTGTAGAGGTAAATTAAAAAAAAAAAGAGAAAAGGTGAAAGGGTGCTTTTGCTTGCAATGCACAGAAATGTGAGTCAGAAGACTAAAGTCCTATTTTTAGTTTTGTTAAGTCTTTCTATTTGATCTTGGGCAACCCACATAATTTCTCTGGGATAGGATTAATAACAGCTTATCTCACAGTGAACTTCTTAAAATATTAATTCATTAATATATGTAGAGCTTTGTGAGGCTTCTAAGCAGAAAGCACACCGTGAGGCAGAATTTCCCAGTGCATGATAACACGATTCCAGGAATTGTAAATAACGTAGAAAGACCCTTTTTTATTTTTATTTTTTATTTTGAGGGTATCCATTTCAAATTGTGATAATTAACCATTACCAGCTCTCAAAATTCTTATGAGCACAAGTAATTGCTTTTGTTCACTTTGCAGATTAAGAATTTGATCAGAGACAGCAAAACTTCTCAGCAGTGCAGGTCAAGTTCTAGGTCCATTACAACGTAAAAAAGACCCCAATAAACAACCCCAAACACACCACCCCAGTCCTGCAGCATCTCATTCCTCTTATCTCATGGAAATACACCGTGAGAAAACAACTCTGCTTAGCATTTGTTTTTTCCTGTATGGAAAAACACCTAACAAGGAACTGAAGAAATGAGAAGAATGAGCTGCAGCTCAAATATTGTTGTGGATTCCCCTGTATGAGCTCCATTTGTCTGGGCAACTTGCAAACATGGCATTTCAGTGCTCTGGGATATATTGATGAATACATTAGTATTTTTTATGTTTAGTTGGGGTGTAGAATTTAAGCTGTGAACTGAACTGTTCACAGGAAACTTGTGTTCTTCCCTACTTCCCCCAGTGAAAGGACATTTATTAGGGACATTTTGGGTTTGTCACTTGGGTGTTTCTCCTCTCAGGAAAGCCCAAGAGGAGATGATTTCAGAGCTCAGGCAACAGAAGTTCTACTTGGAAACACAAGCTGGGAAGTTGGAGGCCCAAAATCGAAAATTAGAGGAACAATTGGAAAAGATGAGTCACCAAGATCACACCGACAAGAACCGCCTGCTGGAGTTGGAGACGCGGCTGCGAGAGGTGAAAACTTGATTTAATCCCTCCCAACAAACTTTCCTGAATGTTATCCCATTTTGAGCAATGTAGTGAGAACTAGAATTAAGTTGTTTTAGTGGTATTTGAAAGTGTATTAATTTAGTTTGCTCTAACAGTGCTTTCTTTTCCCCCTAAGTAAAAAAAAAAAAAAAAAATTGCTCACTAGAAGGAGATTAAAGTAATTATTAAGGACTTGTCATTCTGAATATCTGATTTTAGATCATCTTGCTTTCTCAGAATCTTATTTATGTGAGTTTTTTTCTGCAATATCCTTATAATATTGTCTGGGTAGAGCATAAAAACTCAGCTATGTCCAATGATCAGATTAACCACAGCCTTAGAGTCTACAGCACAGAAAGCAAAGGACAGCAGGATTGCTGTAAGAAAACAGGGGACCTGTTGCTTCACACACTTCTTTTGGAGTTTTCTGGAAAGAAAACCAACAACAATATGAAAATATAAATTTTTAAAGATTTGTGATCTGTGCCTCATTTTTTACTTTTGTATCAGCTAGTTTGGATCCACTTCAAATCTCCATTTACCTTCTCCACTCTCCCCTAATTTTTAGCTAAGACTGGAATCTTGCCTTTAGCTAAAGGGGTTAGAAAACCATGTCCTTGTTTGACCTGAAGCTGGTTGGGACCAGTGGAGGATTTCTGACAGGCTTGTCATGCATCTCCAGCACAACAGACAGATTCCCTTGGGATAACAGACAGCCTGGAGAAGGTGCTAAAGTTTGGAATTGATTTTGAGCACTGAGCTCTGTTCTGCTGGGGGTTCATTTCTTATCCAGGAAATGATGTGTTTATTACCCCTGAGAATGTTGCAAGAAAACCTTCATCAGGAGCCACTCAGGTAAACCCAGAGCCAGATGATCTGGTGGCTTTCTTTGAAAGGAATCTGAAGGGAAGATGAAATATGGAAGTCAACTGCAAAATGTACATAACATTTACATAAGAATAAACATTAGTGTGGACATTTCTGCCTAGAGATTCCCAAGTAAAGATTCTTAAAGACTCTCAGTTTCAGTGAAAAAAGTTCGTCACAAACTGCTTCAACGTCTTGTATCAGTGTTTGATACGTGAGGTTTGAGTT
The DNA here is from genome assembly GCF_003031625.1 of Empidonax traillii. Lineage (NCBI taxonomy): Eukaryota > Metazoa > Chordata > Aves > Passeriformes > Tyrannidae > Empidonax > Empidonax traillii. Next base: position 478,875 of record NW_020955292.1, on the reverse strand, counting down.
AGAGCTGGAACTGTTCTTGTGCCCTTGTTGTTTCAAAATGGCAGGTTCCTTTTTACCTCCTTCCAAGCAAACCAGTAGTTTTTAGGGAGTAGACAAAGCTGCATCCTTGGCTTCTCAGTGACTGAAACAGGGTATAAGGATGTGATTTTTGGGACAGACATGGCAATAGCATCTTAAAGCGAGGTCTGAAATGCCATTACATCACCTTCGTTAGTAACTTCTATTCTACTTTTTCTTTCTTCAGGTTAGTCTGGAGCACGAAGAGCAAAAGCTGGAACTGAAGAGGCAGCTGACAGAGCTGCAGCTGACCCTGCAGGAGCGGGAATCTCAGATCACGGGGCTGCAGGCGGCACGGACAGCCCTGGAGAACCAGCTCCGAGAGGCCAAAACGGAGCTGGAGGAGACGACGGCTGAGGCAGAGGAAGAGATCCAAGCCCTCACGGTGAGCCCTGAAACCTGTGCTGGGAGCTTGACATACAGAGCAGAATTATGTAGGTGCATGTTTCATAGAGGGGTTAAAATTACTTATACTGTTACATTTTAATTTTCAGAATTGGATATGAATTGTGCCTTGTGTTGATAGAGGCGGGAATGGCTAAAATGCCAAATTATATCTTTAACCACGTGAATACTTCTTAGTGATGGTTCATTGCTGCCAAAACTGATTGATGGCTTGTAGGAGCATTATTACTTTTGTATTGAGGTGAAGGTTGCATCTGAAATTGGTATTTTTAGGAGTTTTACTCTGTGATTTACTTATTTAAATGATAGCTCGTGAGTTTAAAAGTACCTGATGATCATAAATGTTTTGATTATTTTTTTTCCTATCAGTTACCCTGCTTTGAGGATGCTTATTCGGGGGGGGGAACAACCCCACCAAATTCCTAGGAAAGAGTGTTCTTAGCACATAATGCTTGTTTCATTAAAAATTGTCACACGTGTCTTGCAGTCTCTGGTGAGGTGTGTGAATGATAGAAATTAAAAAAAAAAAGGTTCAAGTCTTGCCACCCTCTTCCACCCCAGCCCTCTGTAAATGAAATTCTAGATTTATATGTTGCTGGTTGCTGTCTCTTGAGTACAAAAGCATGTTTTCAAACTGTTGGATTCGAAGAAATATTTCCTTCCCAAAAGATTCCCAGGGTTGTGGGGTAGAGAGTGGAGATGACCTGCCACCAGCTAAACCCCCTTGAGCAGCAGCCTTTAATGACCTTCAGATCCTGTTCTTTGGAAGCGTTGGAATGTGCATTCTCGTGCTCCAGTGGCCTTTAATCAAAGAGCTGTTCCCAGGATTCCTGCCATTGCTGTTTTTTGGAAGGGGTGGGGGGGCTCAGCTGACGTGGGTGCTGGAATTGTGCTGATGCTTTGGTAGATGAATGGGAGAACCATTCCCTCAGTCCTAAAGCGGGCACAGGCTGGGCAAGTGCAGCGACAGCATCGGGGCCTGACAATAACTGAGCAGAACATGGCAGCGGGTTCTTTTCTGCTCTAAACTGAGGCGGTCCCCTCCCAGCTGAAAGCTTTGCATAACAACTCATATCCCTGCCAGTGGGCTGGTGATGTGCTTGATATCTTTACCCAACAGTGAAACAGATGAATATTCATGGCCTGTGTTCACTCAGTCATTGCTTCAGTGAATTTGGCAGAGTGGTCGTGCTCTCGGAGCAGCTGCTGTGAGACAACCCAGTTCGGTGGGCTGGGGAGAATTCCTCTCATGGATTTTTGTTTTATATACTTCTTTTTTTTTTTTTTTTGGTTTGTTTTTCACCTTGCCTGTTGTGGTAAGATAGCTTTTTAGCTCTCATATTTGACTTCTGCTGAAGAGTTTTTTCCTGTTTAGTCTCTTGGCTCTAAGGGAAATGGTTCTGAATGAAGAAAGGTGGCTGGATGTGCCCATGCACCGCTAACCTTTACACAGGTTACCTTTAGCACACGACATTAGACACTTTTTAAATCCCTTGGATGAATTTTGAGAGAGGCCATGAGGCTGAAACAAGAACTTTTTGCTTTGTCATGCTTTGCTTGTCAATTAGGGGGTAAAATGGTGCATGCAATCCTGCATTCTTTACAAATCAAGTGTTTGCACTTTTCCATGCTTTGGATGCTGTCTTCCAAAGAATTGATTATTGTGTTTTATCGCTGCTTTCTAGAGAGGCTCGGGATTAAAAGGGACTTTGTGGTAGGATTCAGGTAGATTGGCAGAGCTGTTTGGGATAGCTTGCACGGTGTATCATTATAGCTTTTCTTTGCAAGCATTAAATTGTATGCAGTGTTTATTTCCTATGAAATACCAATCTGGATATGGGAGTAAAACCAACTCAAATTGTAATGTCGAGAATGTACAAACTGAAAATGGGATCAACAAGTCTTCTGGTGACCACTTCAGAAGGAACCTGTTGTCACATAATTCCATTCTCGAGTTTGTACATTTTTCTCAAGCAGTTCAGACCTGGGAGCCATAAAGTGTATTTTTGATTAAGTAGGATGTGACTTTTGCTAATCAGTTCTTTGCCACTGCAAAGTGCTTTCACAGCCTGCAGCATCTGCCTTCCAAACTTTGCTTGCTGGTAGATTGTTCTGCAGTTTGTTTAGCAACAGCTGTTGGATTCGAATTCTAATGTATGAAAAATTGATGATGAACTTCTTACCTCCTTTAGGCACATAGAGATGAAATCCAGCGTAAATTTGAAGCCCTTCGTAATAGCTGCACAGTGAGTATTAAATACAGATCCTTGGATTATTTTGAAATTAAGGATAATGGAACAAACGATTTCCTCCTTTAATCCTTGATGACACCAGTTCCTAATGTGGACTTCTGGCTTCAAGGTGTTAGTAGGACCTGGATGGATTGGATTTGATTTCTTTTAGGTTTCAGGTAAACCTCAACTTTGAGGTTTTAGTCTGATCATGAAATTCACACTATTCTTCTTTTTGGAGAAGAAAGTAAATTAAAATATCTCATTGCAGTGCAGCTAATAAGAATGGTGTAGCAGCTGCAAAAAACCACTGTAGGTGAAGATCTTTTTTGCTCACAAAAAGAAAAGATCTACCTGTCCAAATCCTGAGCTGCATTGTAGATCTAGGCCAGAGTGGGTTTTAAGGAGGATTTTAAGACTATTTGAAGAGCCAAGGAGTGTTGAGGTTCCAAATAATACACTGACATGTAGTTATCTGCCTAAAGTGCAGAGAGGACTCCAGGATCTGAGTTTTCACCTTGAGAGCTTTGACATGTTTTCAGATTCATTTCATCAGTCCAGGACAGATGTCCAAGGGCCTTGCCTATCCACAGGGATTCTTGCAGTTTAGCACAATCTTCACACTTGTCTGTGATGGCTGATGGAGGGCATCTGCCTTCCAATGACATGGATTACACAAGTGTTGGATCAGCAGGGATTGCTGATCACTCGGGGCTTTTTCTCCTCACCCCACCCTGTAAGCAGGGATTAATTCTGGGAGTTTTTTGTCTTGATTGCTTCCTTATTTTCAGTGATTTCTTCAAATTTAGTGCTGTAGGACTAAGTATCTGTACAAGTTTCCATCTTCCAAGGATTCCTTTTCAGGATGAGAGTCATTCTGTTTTCCTCCCTTGCTCTTTTAGCACTTCAGCAAGGCCATTCTCCTGTTCATGGAATATCCAGAGATGAAGAAATCCTGCACAAGAATCTTTACTTTTTTGTTCCCTTCTTCATTTTCTTAGGCTGATCCTCTAGCTCCACGTGTGCCATCATATATCTTACATCCAGAGCTCTTCTGCTCTGTACCTTTTCCTTCCCTCAGAACAGCAGCTTTCTCTGCAAACACTCGTGACCTCCATGCAGGCAAAAAGCAGATGTGCAAGCAGTGGCTTCTGTTCTCTGCAGGGCTGGCTGCCTTGCAGAGTCTGGAACTCATTATCCAGCAACACTTTGTCTCTAAGTGTGCTGAACAAGCTCCAGCAGCGAGGAGCGACCCATAACATTTCCAGAATGTCGAGAGCTTCAAAGGTTCGGCATCAAAGGATTTGTAAAAGTGTTGTGCATTGTAAGGCCCTTCAGTGGGATAAGTGGGATCAGACATCCTCATCAATAAGCAATTAATTAAATAGTTCCTAAATGAATAATACATGCTCATCATACATTCTCTTTCCAGCCCAGGAGAATGCCATGTATAATTTAACTGACCATGGACAGAAACTTTCCTGTTCTGTGTTATGAGTGGTCCTGGCTGTCCATCCTTCTGCTGAGGAGCACTGAGAGGAAATCAGAGCAATCTTCTGCTGCCAGTGAGGGTCAGGGGACACTGATTATGGTGCCTTCACCAGGTGTTTCAAGCTCATGTTTATCTGATGGTAACCAGTACGATACAGGCTGTGCTTTTTTGGTGACCATGTGATTATTCCACTTGAAGGTGATTGGAAGTTATACTCCTCTTAAAATCAGACAGCACTCCAAGGGAATAATTGTAATATGCTACTACTTATGCAGCATGACAATGGATGGGTTTATTTTTTTAGCAAGTTCTCAAAAGATACCCTTTTTAAGCTGACACAAACTCCTTGAATCAGTCTGGCAAACTTTGGTAGGGAATTATTTTTATTTGATCTTGCTGAGAAGCCTCAAACAGCATAAGAATTACGAAAATAAGATTAGACGGGAGAAAATATTGAAATATTGAATTACTTCAGTACTTCTGTAGTATTCAAAAGATAAATAAAAATACTTAATCTACTTTCTTTGGTATTTTTTCTGTCTCTCCGGCTTCACAAAGGTCACAGCTTCTGATTGGAGAGAAGGCTTAACTCAAATGTGTGTCTGCTTTCCTTGTATGCTCATTGCACACTTGTTAGTCCTTTTGCTGAGGTCTCTGTGCAAGGAGAGATTTTTTTAGGTTCTCTTGTTTGTTGATTTTAAATTTGCTTCTTTTGGGGTCATACACAGAGACCATTGCTGTGGTGTTGGTCCCACTTTCTGCCTTGTTTGTGAGTTTCTCTTCAGTTGCTCTGATAGCTCTGCTTTGTTCCACCTTGTGACATCTCTCTTTTATTACTGGGGCTCAAAAAGAAAATGCTAAAATTTGCTTTCCCTGTCTCTCAGTTGAGGAAGAAATAACAGGATACTTAATTACAACCAAAATTGTAGATTGTTGTACCTGCTGCACACTCACAGGGCTTGTGGGCACACACAGAGAGTGGTATTTTATCCCAGTCTTCTCACAAGGACAGCTCATCCAGCAACTCTGCTGAGGGAGAAGAACTAATTCCCTACATCAATTCTATCAAAAATGTGATCCATTTGAGTGTTGGAAGTATTTTCCAGGCCATCAGAGAAAGATCTAGAAATAAAAGGCATTTTTAAACAGGAAAATTTACATATTGATCATTGTTTCCAGATGCCTCTGAATTATGGATTGTTCTGGGATCATCAACATGTGTCAGGTTAAAAATACAACTAACTTGTCCAAATAATACTAGAATTGTTTCAAAAAAAAAACATATATATAATACGCAGACAATAAAGCCTTTAAATATTTAGAAGAAAAGAATCCTACAAAGTATTTACACTCAGCTTGGTAAAATACTACAGAGCCACCATCTGAATTGTGTAAATTTCTCAGGTACAGGCTGTTGCTTTTACTCTAGAAACGAAAATTTCTTAACACTAATTGGATATTGCATTTCCATTTATTCAAGTTTTCTCCATTAAAACAAAGATTATCTTCTCTGCTTGAGTTTGTTTTGTCATCATCTTGTGTTCCCTTTTAAGGATTACCAGGCCTGATTCTGCCCTTGCCCCTGAGATTGGAGAGTGAGGCAATAATTGTGTGAGCCCATCAGACATGTGTGTAATTTTAGTCAGGCATGAAGTCTTGCTGACTTCAGTCTAAGACCCTGACTCCACATTGACTCAACGAGCTGGCACATCTGTGTTCCTGACAGCTTCCAAAATGATATCTAAAAATGTTATATACTTTGATGCTCAATTATGTTTCAGACTAAGGGGATCTTGCCCGCTGGGACAAGGCAAAATACCCAGGCAAAAAGTTATGTGGCTTTGTTAAATTTGTAAAGAAAAAAAAAAGAGAAAATTGCTGTTGGGTGGGAGAGGTTATTCTGATTCTCATTTCACAGAAAATCTGATGGCACATACCAGTTACAGGCAGAGATTGAACTTCTGTAGCTTTCGAAAAGTCAGAGACCTCTGGGGTGTTGCTGTGAAAGAGGTTGATGGGACCTGCACCATGGACAGCATCTCCATGATTTCATTGGAGGATGAGGCTCCTGGTTGGTAGAGGAGTCCAGGGACTGTGTGTTTTGATCCTGGGTGGGTGTGGGAAGGAGAGGAATGCAGACAGTGCAGTGCCCTACCCTGCAGCTCCCAACAGAGCAATGTCCCTCCAGCCAAACCTGATGAGTTTTTGGAGGCTGAGATCCCTGGATGAGGTGTGTTTCAAGGCACAGATGTTGTCTGGCCATGGAAAGGGGAGGAAAGTGGGGCATTCATTGTTATGTCTGGCTCAAACAGGTAGAGATGCAATCTCTGTAACCCTGTTCTGGGCACTCTGCTCCCTTGCAGTGCTGGGATTTCTCTGCCTGAAAAGCTTCGTCTCTCAGATCCAAATGTGAGACACAGCAAGTCTGATGTCTCCTCTTGCTTCCTCCTCACAATAATTTGGGGCTGAGAGACAGCTTTTTATTGTTTCCTATTTACTTCTGACAAGTGGCTTTCTAGTAGAGATCAGTGAGGATGGGGAGGACTGGAAATGGAGAGAGGAAAACTATTAGTCTGGAATTATGTTAAACTCCAAATCACATGCTGCCTAAAGCATCCCAGAACAGTTTCCCTTGCTGTGTCCTTGCATTTTTCTGCATGGTTGTTGGCGGCACCTGAGAACTGAACCATCTTTATGAAGGAATAAGGCTATGGAGAAGTTTGCAAGCTGCAGTTACTGGCATATAAATAAAACCGCCTTCCTTTTCTCCTTTTCCTCGTTACTTTGCCTGTGGTTTTGATGTGTGGAGCACATGGATTAAATTCTGTACAGTGTGTCTGGTATGCAAACCTAACCAGCATGGCCCTGACTGCTTGTTGCTGTGATGTTTAGTTTGATTTATGGCTGGAGAGGTTTGTAGGTATAACAGCTGGAGCAGAGGAACACTCTGCTCTCCTCAAACTGTGCAGTGTATGGTCCCTTCTGCTGAGGAGCTGCTCTGCTTGGGTTGTTTTGTTTTCTTTAAAATGAGACAGAGTCTTCTGTCTCTGTATAAAGATAAGCTGAGTGCTTCGATGGGGTGTGTGGGGAACAATCTGCCAAGATGAGCGTGGTGTAGTTAGATGATATCTCTGTTTTGTGGATTAGTTGTGATGAAGATGGGCATAGATTGAAGAGAAAATTCCAGTTGCTCTGTGAGTGATGCTGCAGTGACACAGATACAGTGGCTGCCTAGATTGTCTAGAATTGCTTTTCCAAGCTTTCAAGTGTTTAGTTGTTTTGTAAACTTCAAATGTGAAGATTTTTATCATTACATTACAGGTTTCCAAAGAATGTAATAGTGTTTTCTTACAGACTTTCATATACTTCAGATTTACCTTCAGAATAGCTCAAGGTTGGTTTGTTTGGGTTAGGATTTCTTGTTTTGTTTTGTTTTGTTTTGCCTGGGGATTTCCTTAACTGAAAAGAAAAATACCTAAAGATATCAACTCTTTCCAGGTGCAGGATTCTGGCATAGGTTGTGTGACTGTATTTATGCCTAAGGCAACACTTCCAATTAAATGTGGTCTTTTGGTTTGTATTTTCTTTTTTGTTGGATCCCAGGACAGGCATTTTCCTGTGTTAGTATTACCCATTACTCTTTAGGCTTTACAGTATTAATAAACTCTCTAACTCTGTTGGGTTATACATAGCTGTAGGTAGCTTTTAAAAATTGGATTTGGTAACAGATTCCCCCTTTCCCCTTGAAAAATGGAAAGTTGTACCAAGAAGAACAAATTTTCTCCGGTTAAAAAAAATTAAATTCATCAATCTTTATGGATTACATTATATAGGTTATCATATAGTTGGAATTTAAGCCAGGGCATTTTGGGATTTTCAGTAAATACACTGTTAGAAAAATATTCAAGAAAGGAGATCAAATCACTCCTTCTGGAACCTTCCTTTCTTAAATGCTTTATTTGTCTGAAGTTTTCCAGAAATATCCTACTAGGTAAAATGTAGCAGTGAAATACAAAATGATTTGATTTAATTTTAGTTATATTCAGGGAAAGAAGACAAAATCTTAGAACACAGAATAAAAGAAAATGGGAGCTCAACTTCTAGCCCTTAAGGAATAAAATCCACTTGAAATGCAGCCGGTTTTAATAATTCATTAAGTAGTTTGACACATTAACTCTGCATGTAACTTCACCCATTTTGTGTTTCCCCCATCTCTGCTTTCTTGCATTTCAAAGCTAGTTTAATACTTTTTATAGAAGTCCTCGTATTAATATATAAAATAGATGTGGAAGAAACCATAGATGCATAAAATCCATCCTCAAACTGCTTAGATACACGATGTAGTTAAACATAAAAATAAAACCAAGTGGAAGAAAAAGGGAGTTTCTTCTCTGGCAGTCAGCTGAGATCTCAGCTGCTGTAAGAATGGTAAAACACCTCAAACCCAAATGTTCTTTTGCTCCTTTTTGTTTGTGTAAATACATATCTGAGCTCTCATCCTTGTGGCAATACCAACACTAACACCCCCCTTTGCCTTCTGGGGGAGCTGGATGCAAACAGGGCAGGACGAAATGTGTGCTTGGGACGGGGCAGGGAGGGCACTCAGGAACCAGCACAGTCAGAGGCTCGTTAGAAATGGGGTGGTTGGAAATGTGAATCATCTCGAGCCCACCCTGAACAAATGGGTGGCAGGAACTCCCCTTCATCCAGCAGGGAGTAATGGCTGGTGGACTTTTTCTGCTTACAGTTTAAAAACCAAAGACTGTTGATTTAGGTCTAGGAGAGGCATGGTAAAAAGCTGCCAAAATCTGTGTTACAGATTCTTCAGAAAGAAGTGGCTGTCATCCTTCCAGAGAGCTGAGAAGAGCTGTGTGCTCTGTCCTCTGCTGCTTGAGATATTTAAGTCCTTGGCTTGTGTAGGAAATTGGAATATTTAAATTTGAATGTGTGGCCAACTGTGCTCTGGGGTTTCATTTTTTTCCCATTTAATGAAGTATCTTATTCACTTTTCTTTGACATCCAGGCGAAAAAGCCTCCAGAACATATTTTTGAGAGTTGAATATGGATTGTATAGAGTTTACCAGTTTCTGAAATTCTTTTTATGGAGCTGATTTCAAGATTATACTGAGATTTCTTTTTCTTCTGTTGCGGTGACGTTGCTTTTGAGTTAGGAGGAGGTACATGTTCATCCCCCCTGTGTTCAGGCCTTTCATTCATAAAAATCAGATGAGACTGTGAAAATGGCTCACTGTTGTTTATATTTTTCTTTAAATTTAAGGGGAAAGTGGTTTAAAGCGTTAAGTGGAATGCTGTTCTGATTAAACAAAGTTTCCACTTCACCAAAGGCAAGGCTATTGGCCTTGTTGAGTGTTTGTTTTCACTGGTTTTCTGTTAATCTGTTGTGTTACCACACTAGTTCCTTTCCTCGTGGTCCCATCCCATAATGCTGCTCCTTTGATAGAATATATTTCTTAAAATTCCTCTGCCTTTGCTGCTTGCCCACGGTGTTACACATAACAACACAAGCAGTTCCCAGGGGTATCCATCAGCTTTTACTGCCTCCACTGCAGCTCCCAGTCAGTTAAACTTTCTCAAATACCACTCTTTGAAAGCCTCTCTGAGAGGTATTGACCTCATTGCTTTTAGGGGAAATTGAGGCAAAAAAAGAGTAAAGTGCTTTGGCAAAGGCACTGTAAGTCAGGGCTGGGAATCCAAGCAGAGCTCCTGACTGCCAGTCCAGGGCTTTAACTACGAGAGAACTACAACAGTTCTCTCATATCATAAATTGCATTGTAGCGTATTTACACTCTGAACAACCACAGGTTGTTTTCTGCAAGAAACAAAACCCCTCTTCCTAAGTGAAGTACACTCCTATGCATAAAAATCTACCATTTGCAATATTACTTTTGTTTAAATTTGAAGAAAAGTGTAAAAGCCTGGCAATAAATGTTTTTGTGCGAGAACGCTTCTTCAAAACCCTGCACTCGCTGACACGGAATTGAATTTGTTTTTCTTTCCAGGTGATTTCAGATTTGGAAGAGCAGCTGAACCAGCTCACTGAAGACAATGCAGAACTGAACAACCAGAATTTCTTCCTGTCCAAACAACTCGACGAGGCCTCGGGGGCCAACGATGAGGTCGTGCAGCTGCGAAGCGAAGTCGACCATCTCCGCCGAGAGATCACCGAGAGGGAGATGCAGCTCACCAGCCAGAAACAGGTCAGGCTCCCCAAGGCTGGGGCATGACCTCTGGGTGACAGCTGGCTAATTATCTGAAAGGCAAAAAAAGTCTTTTAAATCTGGAAACCTGTAAGGAGTGAATAAGCTTGCAGGGGCAGCGGCCTGTGTGAGCCTTCCTTCCCAGAGCCATTTTGAGTGACCGGAAATTTTTGGTATTTCCCATTGTGCTTTTATGGAATTTCGCTCAGAGATTTCTCACTCTGAAGATATTTAGGGTGTAATTAAACATCTGAAGTTATTTATTCATTTTTTATTCTGCGACCCTGGAAATCTCAAAACGTTCCTAATGAGACCGAACTGACATTATCGACGATCACAAGTTGAATGTAGGGGAGCCTTGAAATAAATGGGTTGTGATTTACCAGCTTATGTTTGCTGCCAATTTGCATGTACTGTAATTTAAATGGTAAGGCTGAAGCTTAAAGTGCACGCTTGATGTGGGATGTGAGAATTGATAGGAGGATTTATTTTTAGACTATGGAGGCCTTGAAGACAACATGTACGATGCTGGAAGAGCAAGTAATGGACTTGGAGGCCCTGAATGATGAACTCCTGGAGAAAGAGCGTCAGTGGGAAGCCTGGAGAAATGTTCTAGGGGATGAGAAGTCCCAGTTTGAATGTCGAGTTAGAGAGTTGCAGAGGATGCTGGATACTGAGAAACAGAGCAGGTCTCTCTCTCTCTCTCTCTCTCTCCTCCTCCCCCTTTTATTAACTTTTATGAAAATGCTCTATAGAACCTAGTACAAAAATTATATTTAGCATAGGATATGGGAGTTGGAACTAAATATAAAATCTTGTGAGGTAGTTCTAAAAACGGTTTATTAGTTAGTAGTCATTCACCAGTGATATTGTTCCTTTGTTTCTGTGCAAGTGAGAGATTCATGGGGAGTGGTATTTATCACTGTAATTTTTAAAATGTCTTGATTTATTATCTTCTACTTTATTATATGGAAAAATAGTCTTTGTTCCTCACTGTTCCTGTGGGGTCTTGAAATTTTAAGGCTGTAGTTCCAGCAGGGGCAGGAACAGAGTTATATAATATAAAAGTGTTGCAGCAAACAGTCTGGCTTCAGAAAGGAACATCTTGAATTTGAGGCAACCCCTGAAAGAGCTCTTGATGCCACTGCCTGCTGGGGAGAGGTCAGGCCTGCAAGGAGTTGGGTAACGTTGTTTTCCATCTGAATGCAGAGTGAGAGCAGATCAGCGCATCACCGAGTCTCGCCAGGTGGTAGAACTGGCTGTCAAGGAACACAAGGCAGAGATTCTGGCCCTCCAGCAAGCACTCAAGGAACAAAAGCTCAAAGCAGAGAGCCTTTCTGATAAGGTAAGTAACTTTCAACCCTAGACTTTTATAATTAGATGAAATACTTTTCTGTTGATATTACTTGTAGAAATGTGGCCTCGAGCAGCTTTTCTTCAAGATGTTAAAGCAAATAAAAAAAACCTGGAGACTGTAGAATAGAATTCTACCTTCAAGCCAAAGACCTCAGATTTTCTTTGAAAAAGACTAAAGCAGAAGCAGCCTATGATTCCTGAATGATGAAGTCCTTCAATAACTTGCTATCTGCATTTGAACACTCCAAAATGTCATTTGGTTGGTTTTTTTTGCAAGTAAGGAAAGGATAATTGTATCATTTAGCACGTGCTTGGTGAAGTTGGATTTGAGGCTTGTGGAATGCTCTATTTATCAGTGTTATCTGTCCCACCTGCCTAGCTCAATGACCTGGAGAAGAAGCATGCCATGCTGGAGATGAACGCTCGCAGTTTACAACAGAAGCTTGAGACAGAAAGGGAGCTCAAGCAGAGGCTTCTGGAGGAGGTAACCTTGGAGACTCATGTTAGAACTTCAGAAGGTTCCACATCTTGAGGGGAGGAGGTTGTGTGAATAAGTGTTACACATCCATCCTTCTTCTGTATAACTGGGGGGAGATTAATCAAGGTGGGGGAGTTGTTTTTTCGCTTAAAACTTTGCAGAGTGTGTGGCTTAAAAACAGCTCTGGAGCCAAAGTGCTGGCAGTGCACAGGGGGAGGTCACAGGTGAGGCTTCTCACAGCCCTTTTTTATCATTAATTTGGGTCACAGGAGTTGGATCCAGGGTCACAAACCTGCACCATTATCAGGGAATCACTGAATTCAGACAGCGAGTCCCAGGTGGTGGGGGAAGAGGGTGCAGAGGAGGATTTCAGGGGAAGGGTGGTTACAGTAATTAGAGCCTTCTGGTCTTCTTGGGGTACTGGCAGGTACCCCAGAGCTGAGAACTCCATTATGCATCACAACAGAAGATTTCTGGGTCTTGCTTTATTACATATGACTGTTCATGCTTTTCCTACTCAGGGATTTTCTCAATAAAGTGTAAATTCCAAAAGAGTAGTTTGTCATGTTCCCTCTTCTGTTGTTAGTTAGAGACAAAGATGTAAACACTTGGCCATAATTTCCCTTACCTCGTGATTATGACTAGCCTGGTTTACAGTAAAGATTATTTTTTAAATTTTTTATCACAAAGTACTGAGATGGCTCCTGGTGGTTGTATAAAGAGCTTGAGAAAGTGGTATCAAGAAATTCTTCATGTGCAGTCTAATTAACAATTCTGTATGTGCAGTCTAATTAACAATTACAAGATTTTAAGTGCTCAGAAAAGCAAATAACTTGAACGTGCCGTTGAAAGAAATGGTGTTGCTACAGATTATTGTAAATACCCTACATAGAAATGCTTGTTTAGATTTAATGCACTCTGAAAGGAAGGGAATCTCCTAGAATGTTGTAATTTTCCAGCTTTTAAAGAATTGTCCGTTTACTTTTAAGTTCTGCAATGGTGCTTATTTTACAAGGAGTGATAATATTTAACTTGTTTCACTTGTTTTACTTACAAACAAGCAAACAGCAACCCCAAAACACTGGCCTTTGTTTTCCCCATTAACAGCAGGCAAAGCTGCAGCAGCAGATGGATCTGCAAAAGAATCACATCTTCCGTCTGACTCAGGGTCTGCAAGAGGCTCTGGACCGAGCAGATCTGCTGAAGACTGAGAGGAGTGACCTGGAATATCAGCTGGAAAACATTCAGGTGAGGGTGAGGGAGCAGGGCAGGACTCTGCCTCATTCCCTGGCAGGTTTTAGAATGTTCTACCGTTTCTGTTTGACACTTCCCCTACACTATTTTTTAGCCCTGTTTTGCTGTTATCTGTTTGTTTCTTCTGATAAGATGACGTTTCTTACACGTGTGTGTGGTTCACAGGTTCTCTATTCCCACGAAAAAGTGAAAATGGAGGGCACTATTTCTCAGCAAACTAAACTCATCGATTTCCTGCAGGCAAAGATGGACCAACCAGCAAAAAAGAAAAAGGTGGGTGAAGCAGGTTTGGGAGGCATGGAATTAAGTGGTTTTGTGATTAGTTACGTGCTGTGTATTCTTAATATTCTGTTTTATCTCCCTTTGTGTAACAAAATGTGTCCTCATTTAAGACCACTCCGAGTTGCTGAACGCAAACTTGACTAGGCAGAAGGTGTTCTTTGTGGCCTTTCCTGTATTTTGTTATTCCTACAACACTCAGGTTACAACCCAGTGAGGCTGTAGGAATAAAGAATTTTAAGCATGTTTTTTTTTTTTTAATGGTGAGTATATACATGTGTATGAACTTAGTGTGCATCTGGAGTGGTTTTCTTGTAGTCACAGCATAGGACTGATCAGTCAGGTGATGTGACTCGTGTCACATCCTTGTCATAAGCTGTTCTGTCATGTTGAATTAAGCAATTTAATTTTAACCACGTTATTTTGAGATCCTCTGTTTAGATGCTTTCGGACACTGCAGGTGTGAGTACTGACAGGTAACGTACGTCCCTCTTTAAATGAATCCATATCTCAACATTTTCTCTCCAGTGCCAGTTTTGAACTAAAAATCCATCCTTAAGCATAACAGAATTGCCATTAGGCCCTCTGGCCGGACTGCCACGAGCCAGTGTCACTTTGCCTAGTTTAAGCCATCTCTTGCTAGGAGTTAGGAGTTGTCTGTGTGTTTCTGTTGCTAGGGCCTGTTTAGTCGGCGGAAAGAGGACCCTTCTTTACCCACACAGGTTCCCCTGCAATACAATGAGCTGAAAGTGGCACTGGAGAAGGAGAAGGCTCGTTCTGCTGAGCTGGAGGAGGCTCTTCAGAAAACACGCATTGAACTCAGATCTGCTCGTGAAGAAGGTAGGGGTTAACAGAAAAGGCGAACCTGGAAGGAGACACACGTTTTTGGTCTGAAAACGTGCCTTTAATTGTGGGCCACTAGAGCAGTAACGTGTTGTTCAGTCATTGTCTCCTCTTGAGAAGATGCAATAGGGCTACTCTTTACTCTGCGGGTTGTAACTGCTGAACGGTCACACAGAAACACTGCTGTGAACTACTGTGCCGTGCTGGTTGTGTTAACCACAGTGACATTTATCTTGTCTGTAGCTGCTCATCGGAAAATATCCGACCACCCTCACCCATCCACGCCAGCCACAGCCAGGCAGCAGATCATCATGTCTGCCATAGTGCGCTCCCCGGAGCACCAGCCCACTCCCATCAGTCTGCTGGCTCCTCCCTCCAGCCGCAGGAAGGAGTCCTCCACGCCAGAGGGTAGGCTCCTGGCAGGCTTCTTCTGTCTATTATGTTGATGATATGTCTTTATTTTTAATGCCAAGCCCCATTTTTTTTCATTACAGGGTTATTAGATGATGAGTTTTGCTTTTGTTTCTTGGTATGAAATTCTGTTTGGATAATATGTTTCTAAAAATTTCAGTAAGGAAGTAATTATTAGCATGAGTTGTTTTAAGAGTATGTTTCTTTCAAAGGAGTATGTTTCGTGTTCTACTCTCTGCATTGACAGAAGGATTTATGGGTGTTTTCTTAGCAGTTAACATTTTCACTTGTTTGCAGATTTGTTCTGCTCAACAGAAAGTTTCTATCAAAACTTTTGGTAAAGGGAAGAGAGTTGGGTTAGGCATAAAAGGAAGATACCAGGTCAAAGATGACATTAATATCCTATTAACTAGAAAAAGGTGATATCCTTCCATATTTCTGAGAACGAAGGGGAGAAGATCATCAGAGAAAAATAAGGGATCGAGGACTCTGCTCATTTATTCTTGGTTAATCAGTGTTCCAGAGAGAGACTCTGAACTGAAACCTCCAACCTTTAGCTGGAAAAAGCCAGAATGCACACACTGGTCCAGCCCTGGCAGAGAGCTGGGGAGGCCCAGGGTGTGGTGAGGGTGGGTGGCATTGCTGTGGGGAAATGTCCTCAGAGGCAGCTCATGGGCAGGGAAGAGAATCGTGTCCATCAGTAAAAGACAATGCCTTGAAGGATAGATCCACTAACAGGGATTTAAGGTGCTTTATGAATGCAGGGGCTGATGTTACAGCACGAAGGCTGTAGGAAGAATTGTATTGATTACTCAGGAGAGGTGTGGAAGGGTCTGTTAGCTGTGAGCAAAGCACAGAGATTACCTTAGCACATCCGAGTGCAGACTTGAAATTTAGGTGGTTTGATTGACAAAACCTTGCTGCTCCAAACATGGGCTGTTACAGTTCTACAGTCTGTTCTACAGCCTGGCACCCGTTTAAGGTAAATCCTGAGGTTGTAACGTAGCTTGAGACCTGCGGATTGCAAAGGGAAACTGTGTTCAGCAGGGCCTTCACAGATACAGGGTCACTTTTTACTGCCCTAAACTGCCAAAACCTACTGTAACCCTGCTGTCCCAGCGTCCCCCTGCTGACAGATGTTGTCCCTTCCAGAGTACAGCCGCCGCCTGAAGGAGCGGATGCACCACAACATCCCCCATCGCTTCAACGTGGGGCTGAACATGAGGGCAACCAAATGTGCCGTGTGCCTGGACACGGTGCACTTCGGCCGGCAGGCGTCCAAGTGTCTGGGTGAGGGGGCACAACACAGCGGGGCTGGGGAGGGGGAGGAACATCTACAGCCAGCTAGGACAGGTTTTCAGTGCAAGCTGAGGAGAGGACTGATATGAAGACTTTGAAACCAATCGGTGCAAACCTCTTACATTAGAAATGGTCTGGTGGTTCAGCGCGCGAGGAGGTTCTGGGACAAGCCGGGCTGTGCGCGGTAGAAGTTGAGGCAGCTGTGTCAGGATTTCTGTGTCGCTTAACAGAAGTTCTTCTCTGTCCTTTTTGTCAGAATGCCAGGTGATGTGTCACCCAAAATGCTCCACTTGCTTGCCAGCTACTTGTGGGCTGCCAGCAGAATACGCCACGCACTTCTCCGAAGCGTTCTGCCGGGATAAAATGAATTCTCCTGGTCTGCAGCTGAAGGAGCCAAGCAGCAGTCTGCGTCTGGAGGGGTGGATGAAAGTGCCAAGGTATAACAGGAATCTTGGTGCCATATCAGGTGCTGAAATACTTGGAACAGTTCCTAATGTTATCCTGGCTCTTACAATGAGATAATTGGTACGTGCCCATTGCATGGGCATCACATTTACCACCTCCACAATTACAATTGCTGCACTGAACTTTGTCTTTCTAGGAGTTGAATGCTTGTTTTATGTAGGATCCGAGCAGAAAGTCCAACATGGCTTTGTGCTTATTTTCTTCAGGAATAATAAACGTGGGCAGCAGGGCTGGGACAGGAAGTATATTGTCCTGGAAGGAACCAAAGTGCTCATTTATGATGCAGAAGCAAGAGAAGGTAAATTAGCATTTCTAGGAAGAACCTATTTTTTAATCTTCAGATCTTGTTTGGTGAGTTGAGAGGCTTAAAGATTGTTACTGTTTGCTGTGGTCATATCTAATTTAGCTAAATCTCCAGTAATAAGGCAACAAGGTTGTTTTCCTAGAGCCTTAACCATTTTATTAGCTGGCATGTCATCATAATTCCAGCTGTGAAACATCCATTGTGCATCCACTTCACTTTGCTAGCACAGTTATTTTCTTGCTACCTCTTTGTTCATTCCTAACGTGTCTCCCCATTCCCCTGCAGCTGGACAGAGGCCTCTGGAGGAATTTGAGCTCTGCCTTCCTGATGGTGATGTAACTGTTCACGGAGCTGTAGGAGCTACTGAGCTTACCAATACAGCAAAGACAGGTGAGAATCTTACGTAGATGAGGTCAAATGGATTTCATCTGGCTTGCCATCACTTAGCCTTCTGCTTGGCTGAACAGAATATTCTCCCCTTTAACTTCCATTCTGTAACTCTGTAATTTTGAGGTTACCTCTATCTGAACTGGGGGAGTAGCTCAGCACTGTAGATCCAGTTACACACAGGCTGTTGCTTCTGTCGTGGTAGTTGAACTGTGGTTAAATATGAATCATCCACCCAAATGGAAGTAAATTCCCAGAGATTTGTAGCGTAAACACTCGGTTTATTTAAGTTTCTTCTCTCTCAAGTGTGACGTGTCATACCTCATGCCACCATTGTGCTCTCACCAGAAAGCCATTAACTCAGAAATACTGTGGGATGTATAGTCTCTTATTATGGAAAAATGTTGATGTGTTGATTTGTATGTACTGAAGAGAACTGATGATAAGATTCTGTATGTCTTGACTTTAACATTAAAGGATACAGATTGTTAAAAACAAAGGTTTCCATAACCAATTTTTACAGATTTTTCTTAATCAGTACAGGGAAAACTTTAGTCAACTGGCTGGTTTTGTTGTTTGGGTTTTTTTTTTTTCCCCACAATGGAATTTCTTTCTCTTTTGAATAAAAGACAAGAAATAATTTTTGTTTAGTACAGAGAGCATTGTATGTATGGATTGCATACATCCAGCTAATACTTAGTTGTAAGTAGGTAGACTGTGCAGGACCTGTAAAGGAGAAACCAGTGTATCAATTGCCATGGTAACATGTCATGATAAATACAACTTCTCTCCAATGAGGCTGAAAGGTGTTGATTTTAAGTCCACTGACAATATTTCAAAAACTAATCTAAGTCTTATTCTATCTATATAACATCTCAGATGTGCCATATATCCTAAAATTGGAGTCTCATCCACACACCACTTGCTGGCCTGGTAGAACACTCTACCTGTTAGCACCCAGCTTCCCTGACAAACAGCGCTGGGTCACAGCACTGGAATCAATAGTGGCAGGTGGGAGAGTTTCCAGAGAAAAAGCTGAGGCTGATGCTGTGAGTATGAAAGTTTCGTTTAATAATAAAATATTCTGGGAGGGAGCAGAGTTGTGAAAAATATGTTGTCGGTATTTGCCGTACTGAGGTTTAACTGAAGGTAAGTTATTGCTTCTGCCTTGTGATGCACAGGGTGAGCACCAGGGACTGGTTCAGTGTGGGACTGATGCTTTATGTTACAATTCCCTTCATAGACACAGGGAGTGTAGTAAGAGAATCCCAAAGTATCTCTGTAATTCCAGCAAAGGAAGAAAGAGTGGTTAGCACATGGTTTCAATCCAGTCTCATAAGGTACCACACAGAATGGGCAAAGAAATGAAAATAGAGAGTAAAAAGTAGAAACTCCCTCCCATTCTTATGGAGCCAGAGGTTTTGTTGTTTCTTGGTGGGGGGGGAGGTGTGTGTGTGTTTTTAAGTTTGTTTTATTCCTAACAAGAATAAAAAGTTAAACAGTTTAGGTTTCGGATAGCCTTTTTCACGTTGTTGCACTGATAACTCTATTGTCTGGTAGCAGGAGATTGGATTCTATGGCATTGCATAAGTGAATGTTAGCTCTGGGGGCAGGGAATATCTGACTAGCAGGAAATTTTCTTTTTTTTTCTCAGGCTCACATTCCTTTTGTCTGTGAGAAAAATACATGCTCCCACTAACATTTGTACTTATCTTAAATCCTTCCCCTAGGAAAATTCCACTGCTCCGTTGTAAGAGACTGGGGGAAATGGAAAGGATAGGGACAATAATGGGTTCTGTCTGAGCTTAGGATAATTCTGATTGGTTTGCCTTACTGTGGGTCAGGTAGATAAAAGTTTACTAATTCTTTTGTAGGAGGCATCCTTGCAACTTTTAGCTTTCTGAGGAAAAGACAAGCTTTTTGCCTGTCTGAAATGATGACATTGCTAAAATGCTCACAGATAAAGAAATGAACTCAACAAGAAAAAAAAATCTTTTTGTCATTTGCAGAAACTGCTTGGAAACTCCCTGCTGAAGCTGGAGGGTGAAGACCGTTTGGATATAAATTGCACAATGCCCTTCAGTGACCAGGTAAGGATGATGTAAGGATGAAGTAGTGGATCATTAATTCATGGAAATGGCACCCTGATGGCAATAGGTGTAATTCTACACTTGCTGGTGGGTTTGGTTTTTTTTCTCTTCACTGCCCACCAGTGTCATCCAGGTTTGCTCTCGGAGCGTTCCTCGCTCCCCTCACGCGGTGCTGTTTCTCTCCCTGCTGCAGGTGGTGCTGGTGGGAGCAGAGGAAGGGCTCTATGCCCTGAATGTCCTGAAGAATTCCTTAACCCACATCCCGGGAATGGGTGCCGTCTTCCAAATTCACCTCATCAAGGATCTGGAGAAGCTGCTCATGATAGCAGGTACTGGGCTGTGTCCCCACTGGCCCTGCAGGGAGCAGATGGGAATGGCTTTGTGCTGCCAGAGCACTGAGGTGCCAGAGGGCCCTTTGGATTTATCCCAGGCTTTTGTCTGGCTCTTTGTCAGTATTTGCCAGGAGTCACTTCCTGTGGTTAACACAGTCTGCTCTGAAGCTTCTGAATGGATATGTGTGTGAAGGCTCAGTTAAACCTTCCAGAGAAAGTGATTTCTCTGTTTCCAAAGCTGAGGGAGGGAAGAAACAGAAAAAAAAAAAACATTTCCAGGTTAAAGATCAGTCATCATTTTAAGTCTAATTTGAAAAGTGTTGAGCTGATTAGTGAGCATCTCTCCTCCTGATCACTGCATAACCTTTTTAATTAACTGTTTGAGGACCATGATGTGATCACTGTGGCATAGGGCCAGTAACTCTTAACCTCTCTTGCCCTGAATACTAATCCATGTAACAGTGCTGGGACCTCCTGTCATGATTTAAGATTCCCTTCTGAAAGGAACACCAGTTTTAATGTCTCCATCTGTGGTTTTCCAGAGATAATCCTTCCCACACTGATGTAGGCACTGATGTAGGGTATATCTTAAGCTGAAAGCCCAAATTATCAAGTGTCTATATGACATTTGTTGGGAATGAAAAACAAATTTTCTCTCTTGTTCTGTTTGTTCTGCATTTTCCCCCTCGTGAGGATTTAAGCTGTCCATGCTTTACTCGTGTCAGGGTGGTTCAGCACAAGGCAAACCTCACACATAATTGAGGAGAGGGCTGTGTTAGTCTGCTGCTGACCTTCTGAGAATTGTATTTGGGCTATAATGCAATTTATTAGGGCACTTCTTGGAAATCCCTTGCCAGTTCTGTTGGCACAGAGAGATTAAAACATCTTGTACTTAAAACATCTTGTACTTTAAGAAGTTCTGAAGGGTAAAATAAAACTTCTTGGCTAATTCTGAATAGTGGCCTAATGAGGCCACAGTCGCTGTGATCTGCTAGACCTCAGCAACACTAATAACTCACGGAGGGAATGGTTGTTCTCCCAGTGGATTTACTGCCTGTTGTGGGGTTGAGTCTCTGTAAGTTTTCTGCCTCACTTTGAATAGGAATAATATGGACTGAATTCTACATGGTACCTTGTGACTGTTTCCACAGTAACAGCCTGTAACGAGGAGCTGCTGCTTAGGTAACAGGACAGGCTTTTGTAGAGAAGAGGGAGCCCTCCCTTGATGAAATGCAACCATTTTTGTTTCCAGGAGAAGAAAGGGCCCTGTGTCTTGTTGATGTAAAGAAAGTGAAGCAATCTCTAGCCCAGTCTCACCTCCCAGCCCAACCCGATGTCTCACCAAACATCTTTGAGGCTGTCAAAGGATGTCACCTTTTTGCTGCTGGCAAGGTAGGAAACAGCTCCCTCGTGCCTCCAGACCTCCCCTTGGACTGCTCTGAGTTTAATACTAATAAAATCAGCATCTTTATTCCGCTGGCCACACATCCAGGGTCTATATCCTTGTTTAAAATACTTTTCTTCAAATAAGAAGAGTGTATGGGCTGAAGAGAGGCTGAGCTGGAGATGGAATGGGGAATCTGCTACTGGTATGGATAACTTTAGCCAGGGTGCCATGGTGGGGTAGCCTAAACTGCTAGAGAGGAGAAATCCAGCAGAGCACAGGACAGCTGCCTCCTCACCATTGATGAGGATTTTGAGATTTATAATTAGTGAATTCTATCCTCTGTTTGTTCTTTAATGCCATATTCCCAGGCCAGCAAATTTCCTTAGGTGTTTGCATCACTTTAATTCTTGACATTTACATAAATTACTGGTTTTGGTAATGAGACATTTAACCATAACAAAAATACTCATTAAAAAGTACTTCTATGGACTACTTTGGTAACAAACTGAACACCATTCATTTCAAGGTGATGTTTAAGATAACAATGTCAGGGATTGAAATGTAGACCTAACCTATTTGAATTTGTTAATCCCTTTGCTGCGGAAAACCTTCTATTTTTTTATTAACTTCTTCCAAGTATAGAGGAGATCATAGAAGCCATTTAAATTCACGTTCTTTTTTGAGAATGTGAAGAGGCTTTTCATTATTCCAGGAATTCACAATAATTACCCTTTTAAAAAATGTACTGGCTTATCTCTGCAAAACTCTTTTTGTGGCGAGAGGTAACTTGGATCTGTTTCACTTGCTGAGCAATAGAATTTACTCTGTATTACCATCCTGAACTGTGCTTGTTATCTCCCTTACAGGTTGAGAACACTCTTTGTATCTGTGCAGCCATGCCCAATAAAGTGGTGGTTCTGAGATACAACGAGAGCTTGAGCAAGTTCTGTATCAGAAAGGTGAGCTTAGTAACTCCCTACAGTAGCTGAGGTAATCCACACAGTGCACTAAACCTTTGTTTAAAACAAACACCTAAAACCTTTTTGCATGCATGAGAACATTTGTTTGCCAGCTAAAATGATAACAAATTGCGCTGTGCACTGACTCAAAGTGGAGTAGGCAGCAATTGCCTTTAATAAGAGTTGGCATATTTGGAGAGATGCAGAACAGAACTGCAACTTTTTGAGATAAGGGATTCAGCTGTAATTGTACCCTCACTTATTTAGTCCCAAAAAAGGCTTTCTAATTATCCAGGTGTCCCAATTATCCTCACCTCTGTTGTCTTTGGAGAAATCCATAACAAATTACTTCACTCTTCTTTGCGACTATGGAAGCAACGGGTATCTGAATTTGTCCTACTGCACAAGTGAAAATGGAAGGGTATATTGGTGTTAGTCCATCTCAGGATAGGCAGCTCTTTCCCCTCCTTGTCCTGGTACATGTGTACTCCCTCCTGGCAGCAAACAAGGCTGTAAGGTGAGGGTCTCTCGTGGCTGTGTGTGCCCTCCTCTGTACAAAACCCCTTCCACCTGCAGCCCTGGCCCTGTGTGGAGTCTGCCCAGGTCCTGCTGCTCTCTGACCCACTGCCCCTCTCAAACACAAGTCCAGTGAAACATCAGGAATACATTTTATGTGCTCGTACGGAACCAGGAGAAAAAACCCCGAAACAATAGGGGTCTGCCCTCAGAACAAAGAGTTTAAACAGCCTTAAAACAGGCTGGCACCCAGAAACTCATGTTTTCTCCAATTCACAAACTGAGGGATGTTCCAGGCCAACTACACATCCCTGTGAGGTTCTGCAGGTGGCTTTGAAGGCACTGGTTGAATTTAGAGCCTGATTGAGGCTGTTATTCCCACCCAGTGCTACCTGGGCACTGCTGGAGGGAAGCAGTGGGCACAGTCACGCAGATCTGCCCTCCTCAGGGGGAAAGACATGTCTTGGCACAAACAATGCAAACCTGGAACATCTACAGGCATTGTGGCTGGTACCAACTCCTGCTCACAGTGGAGCAGCAGCCAGCAGGAAACACTGAGGATGTGCAGCCCTGTCCTTTGGCAAGGCAACATGCAAAGGTGTGTTTTAGAAGGCAAGTTTTCCTTATCTCCACTAATCCAGACAACTGAATTTAGATCCCAGCAAGATGGCAGCAAGCCCAGAATATGCTCTTCTTTTCTGCCAACCTAATTTCCAGATAAGCTGGGAATTATGCAAGGAATGTTATCCTCAGAAGATCTGGGCATCTGTGTGTTGTGTCAGGCTAACCTGCAGAGCTGTCCTAGCTGTGCAATCACAAGGCACGTCTTGGACAACATCTCTGTGTGATATTGTACAAAGAAGGAAGGAAGGAACATTGTGTTTGTTTGTCTTCCTTAAGGAGCCATCAAGCTGATCTGTGGGGTGTTAACAGCCAGGATGCTTTAGGGAGCTGATTCTTGCTCTTGGGAGGATCATGGACATGCCTGCTGACAAGAGTTCTGCTCCATGGGTTATAAAGACCTGGGGACTTGACTGGGGTCAATCCTTCTGCGGTTGTCTGGGCAATTTTGTCTGCCTTTCCAGCAGCTGCCCTGATTCCTGGTGACTTCCAGGCTAGGAAGTGATTGTTCTAGCACAGCTGTGCTGGAGCTGGGGCAGTTCTGACAGAAACTTCCCAGTGACAAGTCTGTCTTTCAGCCCCACCTGCTCAGTCCTGGTCTTAGGTCACCTCCAAGCCCTGTCCAGGCGGGCAGTCCTTGCCATGGCTGTCACCTCTATAAGCAGGGAGCTGCTCCAGAAAACTGAGCTGCAGAGCAGACAAGTGTCTTCCAGAGCAGCATATTCTTCCAAAAGGAAGAGGATCATATCAGGGTTAGCACCTGGAGCTGAGCTGATATGCAAGTCTATATTCAAGCGAGTATCACTTCCAACAAAACAAATCTTTCTTTTAACAAGAGGGGATTTTTTCCATATGCTTTTGAGACTTTGACATTGACACCTCTCCCTTTATAAAGATCTGTGTGGCAGTTTACAATCTTCCAGGCTAAGCATTATCTGTAAACTGCTACAGGGAACTCATATCTGTCCTTACTGTCCTCTTCTCCAGGAGATTGAAACCTCGGAGCCTTGCAGCTGCATCCATTTGACCACTTACAGCATCATCATTGGAACCAACAAGTTCTATGAAATTGAGATGAAGCAGTACACGCTGGAGGGTAGGAGATCATTCCCGAGGAACGCTCCAAGTGGCTCCACAGATTCTTTTGGTGGGGCTGCTCTAAAAAACGTCGGTGCCAATCAAGATGTTTTTCTCCATTCTCTTTGCAGAGTTTCTGGATAAAAATGACCACACTTTGGCCTCTGCTGTGTTTGCTGCTTCCACCAACAGTTTCCCAGTCAGTATCATCCAGGTGAACCCAGCGGGGCAGAGGGAGGAGTATCTGCTGTGTTTCCATGGTAAGTGGTGGGTGGCTGTGCAGGTGTTGCACTACACCTGTTCCCTGGCACGTGAGCTGCAGAAGTGCTGCTGAATTTTGGGCAACCTCTTTCTGGCTTAAAAGTTCTCCCTGCTGTGGATCAGTTGCTGCACGTAGACTGTGCCTGAAGGACTGCAGTCGGTGGTGTTAAGTGCAAACAAGTGTTTGATTATCCTGATAAATGTTCAGGGGTTCTCAGACCTGAGCTTTGTCTGGTTTCTGTGCAGACAGATGAGACTTTTTGACCTTCTTGTGAGGAAATAAGAGAGTGTGTTATTTTTTTTGTATAGCTGCTTTTGTTGCCCTCTTGGATCATGTCATGGCAATGCACAGAAAGGCTTCAAAAGCAGTAATTCTGGGTGACTAATGGTAGGAGTCTGCAAATTGAATAATAACCTCACCTTAATGAGTACAGAGAGCCCCAGAACTGCAGCACCTTTTGGCCTAACAGTATTCCTACATCTCACCAATTCCATGTCAATTGGAGTAATTCACGGCACTCCACGATGTGCAAGATAATCCCTGCCCCTTGGCCCTGATAAAAAGCCTGGGGCAACTGCCTTTGTCCCTTCAAAAGTAAGGCAATAATGACACATGCTCATGACATGACTTTCCTTGGCAGAATTTGGTGTCTTTGTGGATTCCTATGGAAGACGCAGCAGGACAGATGACCTGAAGTGGAACCGCTTGCCCTTGGCTTTTGGTAGGTGTTGGGGGGCAGTCACTCGGACTGTGGAATTATTGAAACCGGGAAGCATCCCCATGGGATGGGAACTCTGCACTCAGCACTTCTGTTTCCTTCTCGCTTTCCCAATTCTCCCAGAAACTGTGGAGATTTCCCCACGACTGAAGCTCATCCGGATGGCAAAACCTTCTGAAGTATGAGCAGTTTAAGGAAAACTAAACCAAAGTTACATTTCCCTAATGTTCCTATTCTGACACTGACAGAACTGGCTAGTGGAATTTCTAATGCTGCTTGCAAGTTTCTGAAACAGTCAAGAATATATGATGGCAGTGTGGTTCCCTCAGGCTTTTCGTGCTGCCTAATGGGATTTTGTTCAGTTAATAGTCTGGTTTTAATGTCTTTTTCATGATATTTTGGTTAGTAAAGTCCTTGAGACACAGTTTCAAAGCAACAATTCTTTGAGCTTGCATCTCCCCCCTTAGTGACAGTTTCTGTCTTAGTACAGAAAATGTATTCCCCAGTTTTCCCAGAGGGCTGTCAGGCTCTCTTGTACTCGCTGATGTGGTTTAGAAGTTTTTAATAGAGAATTTATTTTGTGTTTTTTCCCGTCTTCGTGCTGCTCCTTCAGCCTACAGGGAGCCCTATCTGTTCGTGACCCACTTCAATTCCCTTGAAGTGATCGAGATTCAGGCACGAGCTGCTCTAGGGTAAGTTGTTCTCTTTCCACCCCTTTGAACAGCCTGTGGTGCAGAATACATGGACTTGCCAGGAAGAGGCAACCATTGCCATTGTAAAGACTTTTCCTGCGATTTTCTCCAGGACTCCGGCACGAGCCCACCTGGAGATCCCAAACCCGCGGTACCTCGGGCCTGCCATCTCCTCGGGAGCCATCTACCTGGCCTCCTCCTACCAGGACAAGTTAAGGGTGATCTGCTGTAAGGGCAATCTAGTGAAGGAGACCAACAACGAGCAGCAGCAGCACCACAGAGGCTCCTCTGCCACGCGCAGGTACGGTGATGTCAGGGTGTCCCGGTGAGCCCATCAGGGGTGGGATCCCCTTGTTCTGTCCTTGGAGATGGAGGCTGGTGATAGCCTGTTACTGTAATGCTGCAATAGAGTCACTGAGGTTTGAAAACCCAGAAGGGAAAAAACTTCATCTCTCTAGGAAGATGGGGATAATCTCCACAAATGCTTTGTGATCTTCTGCTGGTTTGCTTTGATGTTGTGATCAAGCTCTGACTTTGAAGCTTGGTGACCTCAGATGCTGCTGAAATGACACTAGACATGGGATGGCTGTAACAAGCTCTAAAGCAAGAGTCCCTTCCTGTCAAATAATGAGTCTGCCTTAGGGAGACAGCGTTGGGATGTGATACAGCAGAACAGTGATACCTCACACAGGTGAATAAACACTGGGGCTGGTAGTACCCCTGTGCACAGGAGATGGAGAAATCAAGGCTTGTAGCTCATTCCAAGCTGGCCTGAGTGCAAAAATGCATATATCAAATTTTAATGTATTTTTATATGAGAAGTGTATGAAAAGGTGTCGTTTTCTGGCCTGTTCCATACACAGAACTTACATCAGCAGTTCCTTAAGGTACTTGACCAGTGCGGGTCACTGATGGATTCTCAGCTGCCAAAGTATCTCTGTGCTGAGGGCTGATGCTGAGGCTTTTCACCTGAGCACTGCTGGGCGTGTTATGGGGGAAAGTTACGTTTTTGCCAAAAGAAAACATAACCAGAGGTTTTTGTCACTCAGCTGTTCCCCTGCCTTGTTTTTTGAATGACAGCAGCCCCAACAAGAGAGGCCCCCCCACCTACAACGAGCACATCACCAAGCGCGTGGCCTCCAGCCCGGGCCCCCCGGAAGGTCCCGGCCACCCTCGGGAGCCAAGCACACCCCACCGGTACCGCGAGGGCAGGACGGAGCTGCGCAGGGACAAATCCCCGGGGAGACCCCTGGAGAGGGAGAAATCCCCCGGCCGGCTCCTGAGCACCCGCAGGGAGCGCTCCCCGGGCCGGCTGTTCGAGGACAGCAGCCGAGGCAGGATGCCTGGGAGTGGTGCCAGAACCCCTCTGGCTCAAGTCAATAAGGTAAGTCAAGAGCCTGGAGAACTTCTGTGTTCTCAGGACAAGGCTTGTACCAGCAGGAGGGCTGGTGGGACTGGGAAGTACAAGAGCAAATCAAATCTCACCCCTCTGCTCCTCAGATTCTGTTAGAACAGAGCCCACGTGGTGTCACTCACTGGCGCTGTGACCATCTTCCCTGGGCCAGTTCTGTGACTGCAAATGCTGCTTGACTTTAGAACAGGTGCATTTACCCACAGATATCAAGTGATAGAGGATTTGAAGGGGGTTCATATCTGGGCCTGCTGTGCTCAGAGTGGTGCTGCCAGTGCCTGCCTGTCAGTGTTAATGGATGAGGCCCCCTGGCAGGAGGCAGGACTGTGTCCTGGCTCCATGGGAGCAGCAGGTGATGTTCTGCTGCTGGCACCTCGTGCCTGGGAGAGAAACATCTGTGACTTGTAACTGTGGTTTTATTTCCCTGCCAGGTCTGGGACCAGTCTTCAGTGTAAGTCTCAGCTAGACAAAGTTACTCATCTTGACCTGCAGGAAAAAAAAAGGAAATATACTGAGTATATGCACTCCATCTGTCTGCTGCCCAGTTCCCAAACAGCATTCCTGGGCCAAAGCTCGCTCCGCAGCGGGAGCCGTGGCGCTTCTGAAGATCCTTCGCAGCTCAGTTGATTTCTCTGCACTTTCCTGCACTCCTGTTTTTGCACTTTGTACTACTGTTACTCTTTCAAGCAGTTCATGAACTTTTTGTATCCACTTTAGTCCCTAGTAGATCATCAAGGAAATGGGACCAGTGTCCCGCCCCAGGTGGTTACTGTGGTTAGCACCCCTCACCAGAGAGTTGGGCACAGTTCTGAGACGTGCTGGGAGCCCCCGATGGCCTGGAAACAGAAGGGCCGAGGTGAGTGAGTCTTTCAATGGGAGCTGTGGTTGGATGTTCTCCACAGAACACGAGAAAATTTACTTCTGATTAGTCTGTTCACCTGCCACTTCTGAAAGTTATTTTGTTCTCACTAAAATTGCTCTAGAGCAGCTCTGATGGGGAGGGAAGATCCCTGCTTTAACCGACCCCCTGCCCGGCCCTGAGACAAAGTGCATTACCTATAAGCTACTGGGTTGTAAGACTTTATCCAGGTCTTCTGCATGACAGTTCACTGCATGCTGCTGCACCATCACTGGCTGCTCTCTCCTTTTAGGTTGCTTTGCTGAGTAGTGTATTGTACCTCACTTGTAAATTAACCGAAACCTTTAGATTACGCTGCAAAATAACCGGTACTCTGGAAATTTGGCAACGAAGAGTTAACAAGCCTTATTCTATGACAAGAGTTACAGTCACACCTGTGTTCTCCTCTCAGCACTGGACACGGGCCCTTCAGCAATGAGTCCTGCCGGCCTCAGCTCCCAGAGGGAGCAGCCCGGGCTGGCTCCTCCCGTGAGCTGTAGCTTGTCCTACAATAAGATGTGGTGTGGTGGCACAGGACACTCACAGGGAGCAGCTCTGGCAGGTGCTGACGCACCTTCGCTGCCGCCTGTCTGACCTCGAGCCTTTTATTGCTTCCTGTTCTCTTTTGCTGTGAACATAAAGCAGAGAGCAAATGATTTTCAAAGCAGGTTTTTGACCATTCACCCTGCAATAGCAACATCCTAAGTGAACAACCATGTTCTTTACAACTGGAAAGAGCAAAACTGCATCCAGTCGGCCCTTGGCACCACACTTAAAACTTCTGCTAGTCCCTTGCAAGCCTGTGCTAACCTGTTCTAGAAACCCATCAAAATTCCAATGCCTTGTCAGTGTCCTTTGGCGAGTTTCATGGATATTGTATTCCGTTCTCTTGTCTGTTGGGTTATTTTCAATCAGATGATTCGGCAGGAAACTTGCTGAAAGTTTTTGTCTCCTGGTCTGAATATTTTGAAAGGTCACAGAGATCAGTCTTTAAATCTTTGCATCTCATGGAAGATCTTCAAGACCTCAGAAATGGGCTTGTTGAGTCCTGAAAGTGTATATCGTGTCTTGTTCGTGAAATGCTTCCTGCTATAGAAATAGCTCAAAGGACTGTACATATTTACAAGAATCTTTATATTCGTAACAAAAGGGAATTGAATTGGTTTCTACTTTTTTATTGTAAACTGTGTGTTTTTCAACACTAGCTTTTTGTTTTACTGGTGGTTGTGGACAGCCATCTTCAGACACTGGAGGGGCCTCAGCTCAGTCCTCCTCGCTCCCATGAAGAAATATTGTAACATTAACTTGCAATCGAAGCTTGTTAGCATAAATGAGGTTTTAGGTCTCTAAAATTACAGGATTTTTCTTCATTACCTTTTTATTATTGACAAGGGAGGGAACCAGAGGGACAGTTCAAAGCTCCACCTGGAAAGTATTGAACTTTGTTGTTGAACAATAACCAAATAAAACAAATAACTATCTTGACTGGCATGGTGAAATGACGGCTTCCTTCTCCCTGGAGTCCCCCTGCCCGTCCTGCCCCCTCCCAGCACCTGGGCTGGAGAATCCACCGGTGTCACAGCTGACCTGAGACCTACCCCTGGCAATATTTAGCATTTAATACTCATCCTTCCCTCAACAAGTAGTTGTAAGTGGCTTCACCAACCCCAAGCACGTTCCCATGAACTAAAACATGAACTTTACTAGAGCAGCAGTCAGCTGCCAACACCTACAGCTAAATCCTGCCCTCAGGTGCTTCACCAGTGAGAGGGGTAGAGGTAAAACACGTGTGAGTATCTGGGAAAACAGTCTTGCCCTGGTAAATGACCCCATGCATCTTGAGCTGGAAAAAAACATCTCAATTAACAATAGTGTGATCTGATATCAGGTTTGGGATTTATCCCAGCACCGTCCTGGTAGCAAAGTGGACAGAGACAGTTCCTCATCCCACTGCTGTAACATGCTGGTGCTTTAAGGCCTAATACTGCAACTTTAAAAAAAAAAAGACCATTCACAAATCCAGTCAGATTGAGTACAACCTGCAGAGTTACTGTACAGCTCAACTTACACCTGCTGGGAAAACTTGCTAGATCAGACTTAAATGTAAATACATCTATTTTTAACTGAACCAGTTTTTACAGGGTCTGAAGTATTCTTTCACAGGAAGAGGTTTTTAATATTCACACTGCTGCCTACAGTAACTTAATTTGTCCTCCTACTGTTCAGTGTTTTTGGTTCTGTGCACATACCCACCCCCTCAGCCCTGATAAAGGGCTTGTTGGAGGCTGTGGGGGTGGGTTACTGATGGCTCCTCTTACGTTTTGGTCTACATGACATTCTCCATGAGAAATGCTCTCCATAAACCCCGAGCTGCTTGATTTATCTATTGTGCCTACTATGATGTATATGATGAAATGCTGACTTGTTCAATGTTCCTTTATTTCTTTTACTGTGCACAAAGAATACTTATTTAAAGCTCATTGTTGCAGTCCTATGGTGCATGATCCGAATTGTAACAAAACTAAACTAATCCAGAAACTGGTGGAGTAAAAAAAACAATTATTATTTATTGAGCCTTTTGATTCCCAAAACCCCTGCACAAATCCATGTCAGCTTGACCCCCCCCTCAGGCTGTGCTGACATTCAGGGGGTCGGGGAGGGCAGGGAGCTCCTGTTATTCCTGTCCTGGTTTACTCCAGAGTCCCCAAAAGTGACTGTAACAAAAGTCTCTGCATCTACCTTAAAAAATATGCTCTCCTAGCAACAGCCAAGAATAAACATAACAGCACAGACTGTGAGCTGTGGGTGGGGAATGTAAGTGAGCTAATAAATCCAACTCTTGATCCAGCTTTTGCCTTTGGAGGGAATTGATTCATCCCATTGCAATAAGGGAACACAGAGTGATTAATCTAATTCATTCACCCATCAAGCAGAAAACAACCTAGCAAAAACCAATAAGAAGACCCTAAAACCCACCCCCCCTCAGCAAAAACCAAAAATAAAATCAGCTTTTACCTCTTCCTTCTTTTGCTCTCCTGCAGATGCTCCTGGTGGAGAGAAAGGGGATCAGGGGGGCTGAGGGGAGGCTGTAGCTTACCTGAGGAAGGGTTTGGCTCCTGGGAATGTCAGCTGAGGCCACGGGTACCAGGGAACATCTCACCTCCATCACCTGCTGCCCCTGGCTGGAGAACCCCTGGGGGCCTGCGGGCAGCTGGGCTCACTCATTGCAGGGACAGGGAAAGGTGGAAGTGCTGATGGATCATCACTCCTGTGAGGCAGCTGCTGGTCACACAGCCTGGGCCCCCCACCCTGGGCTCTGAGCTCCCCACACAGCTTTTTTGGGGCTGCAAAAGCTGATGGTGGCTGCAGCCTCTGTACCCAGTGCTCTGCCAGCTGAGACAGGGCAAGAGGCTGCAAAGCAAAAATTAAAATTAAAAAAAAAAAAGCAACAAGCTTTCTACAGAATAATTGGTTCCATGCTGTGCTTCCACCACACCAGCACTGATAAGAGCCTGGAGTGAGTCATGCATATATGGAATTGGAAAAAATCCACAAAGCTTAGCCAGAACTAATGAGCCTGAATCCCTGAACACTTCAGTCGTGCATGCTTTCACCTGCCTTTCTGTTCTCCACCGCTCCACGTTTCAGCTCCTTTAGTCTCTGATATGTGAAAAATTTCTTTCACAACTAGAAAGAACAAAAAAAAAAAAGAAAAAACAACCCAAACTTATTAAGCTACTGCTAAGCTTTTCTTCTAGCAAAAAAAAATTAGTTCAGGGTCACTCAAACAAGAAATTTGTGCTATCATTTCCCTGCAGGCACTGAAAGCATTTAAGAGGCCTCCCTGCAGGACTTCTCTCTGCCAATACACTCTCACAGCCACTTTCTGTGAACACAGCTGAAAAAGTTCCCCTGCATCACATATAAACACCAACACCTCTGTCTTCTTCACTAAGTGCAAGTGGAGAAAGTGTTTCAAGCTGCATCTCTGCATGAAAAGCCTGCACAACCCACTGAGGTATAAAACTGCAACCAGGCAATCACAGGTTATAAAAAAATAACCACTCATGGAAGGCAAGGTTACCAAAGATGGGAAGGGGAATAACAAAGCAAGGCACTCGCTTCTCTTGAAAATGTTTTATTTGTTTCTAAAGAGGCTGAAAACAAAAGCAATTCTGTAGTTCAGAATACCAAATCCTATCCATAGCACAGAATGAAGAGAAGAGTTTTCAGAGAAAACCATTGCACTGGACCCAGGTCTAACTCTGCTACAGGAGATATTGCAACAAGGCTGGTGAACAGACCCCAGGATGGCAATCCAGCCTCGTGCTGTGGCTGGCTCCACTCTGCTGCAGCTCTGGCCCCTCAGACTCCTCACAGATTTGTGCAGGGGGCTCTCCCCCCACAGTGGGATGGGGCTGGTTATCGTTGGCACAGTCACGGTGCCCCAGGCACCAACACCAGCCAAGGGAAGGGCCCAGCAGGGCCCACCCCGGGCAGGCCTGGAGCACACTGGCAGCAGGTTTGCATTACTGTTGCATTTGTTTTGGGATAAAACAGGCTGTGTGGGCAGCCTGGCATTATTATGAACACTCAGAAAACAGAAACAATAAAAAAATTGCCCAGCTCCAGCCCTGGCACAGAGGGCTGCGGTGCTGCTGCAGCCAACACGCTGCAACTGCAGACACTGAGGGGCAAGTTTGGCCACTGGGACACAGGACACTTACAGTCACCTTCAGGCTCTTACTGAGGAACTAATTCCTAAACTGAATCCATCCATTTCCTTACAGCCACCTACCCCAGCTTAAGGAAGTCCTCATCAGTGACAGCAAGAGAAACCGGTTTCAAAAAGCAGATTACTGCCAAGACACACTGACGATTTACAGAAAAATCCAGCCATTAAAAACAATTGTCTTTACCAGAAATTCCACAGGGGAAAAGTATTTCAGTTCTCCTGAAGAGAAAAACTACAGAGCTATTCACAGTAGAAACCGTGCACCCCAGTCTACCGTAAAAACGTAACGAGCTTGTAGGTGATTATGTTGCTGATTTTGCCCAGAAAAGGCTGCTACAAAACCAGATCATCAATATTCACACTTACTTCAGCCATGCAAGTTTGGAACTTGCTACTGAAATGATTGTGTCTGATGAGTTACGGAAGCAGTAATAAGCTTGCTTTTGCTGAGTGTTATGCTCAAATCAGATTCCACAAGAATCCTGAACTTTCTAGACTTTGGGCTGACAGACTCAGAGTCTGCCTCGCTGCTAAAGCTCTTTGATCTGTTGCTGCCCTCACTTTTTTCAGCCTAATTAAACTGGTGGTTTTTTAACTGAGCTGACAACGGGCACTGACACCTTTGCCACCTGTCTAGTTGCCATGAAGCTGCCATTTCCAAGAACTTCCAAGGTGGTACTAGGAAAATAAGGCAAATACAGGAGAACCTGGAAGTCTCAGAAACAATATGAAATCAGAGTTCATTTGCTACAGCACAGAGCAGAAGTATGTTTGGTTAAGTGAAGCATTTTTTTTCTGAGACTGCACTGGCCCAGAACGATTGGTCACAAACAACTACGATGCTCATATTGGCTTGTACAGCAAAGTAGTCACGTATTTCTTCTTGTAACGATGTGTAGCACTGAGCACCATCACTCCATCCTAGGGGATGGAAAACAGGTGAGCATGTGACATGGATAACCGAATCTGCCCACGTGGGGAACGTGCCCGGGCCTCTCACCTTGATGGAAAGCGCGTAGAGGTGGTTCAACATGACGTGGTTGGGTTCAGGGAGCAGAGCGGGATCGCACTGGGAAGAAGAGAAAGGGAGACAGTGTGAAAATAACAGAACTCCCAGTTCACTCACCACAGCTGAAGGGTGACAAACACTGTCTGTAACCAGCCATACTCCCAGTATATCCCTGCTGCTTACCCTGAGTCCCCCCACAGACACAGTCACTGCTTCAGAACAACCCAAGAACCCTCTGTGTCCTCCCCATGACCATGAAACAAACAGCAACTACCTCCTGTGTGCTTCTGGCATCTTAACAGTCCAGAAGATTAAGGTTTGGGGAGAAAAACAGCATTTTGAAGAGAGTCAAGTAGAAAAATAAATTTTCTTCAGATGAATCCATCTAGACATACATAATGAGAAACTTACCAATGTGGCAACTATCCTAAGGTTTTTCCTAAGCTGTCTCCTGTCTGTCCCCAGACTTTTTCCCCATCTGTTTCCACCCTCAAGGCCATTATTCAGGAAAACAAACTGAAGTACTCACGGAAATGCCTGTGTCCTTGTTCAGGATGACCTGCAACAGGTGTGGGGGGAGAATGGGTGGTGATTTAAAGCGCTCCTCTGCCTTGCAAACATAGGGCTCCTGGTGATAAGGTCCTGGGGGTGAACTTGACAGCTCTGCCAGAGAGATGGTAAATATTTAATCTTAAATAGTCTGTAAGAATATCTGTTCTGTATAGGTACATGTGGCCAAGAGAAATCAATGGCACCTAAGTACAACAACTGCAGCTGCTGGTGCCGTGCCAGAGGATCAGTCACTGCCCAAGAGATTTAAGATGCCCAAAGTCTGACCTGAAACGAGCTGTGAGGATTTGGGCAGCAGAGTTCTGAGGGCCTGACTGCACTCCAGAACTCCTCTGTCATCCCTGCCCAGCACTTCTGCAGCAAACACTCCACAGTGCACAGGCTGCTCTACGGTACCTCCGAGGGAAGCACAAAAACGTGATGTACCTGTGAAAGGAAACTGCTCCTCCTGCACAGAGACAGGGTGTGGAAAGAGCCCTGCAGAGTCTAAATCAGTCTAAGGAAATGCTGTTACAGCACGTGGGGGGAAGGCACCTACAGAATCTCCTCCTGGCTTTGTCTCACAAATAACACTTTCTCCAAAAAGCCTTTGTCCAGGGCAAAAACCAACCACACACCAGCCACTCCTGCCTCGGGCTCAAAGGAGAATGTAAGTCATGGTCTCCATCCCTGCAGAGCTCTGTAACAAACAGGTGACAAGGCTGAGCTCAGACATGGCTCAAACTGAATTCTGCCTCTCCTCTGTTACACTGCAATATGAAACTTAGGACAAAAAAAATGCTTGTATTATTCTAAGAAACAGATAACTTTTATTACACTGTGAGAATATGATACCTTCCCGAGCCTGTCTTAGCACTGCTAAAGGCACCAAATTTCTCCCTCTTAATGTGCAACTTCTGACCCCCTCAGCCACTTCCTTAGCAGAGAAAGATGGAATTAGGCTGTCAGCATGGGTTTAATGTGGTAAAGCAGAGACTGATTCACCAGTGAGTGCCCTAAAAGCAGCCACTGCACATTGCAGGGACAAAGAAACAGTTATTAAGCACCCATGACCCCCTCTTTATCAGATCTACAGTGACCTGTGTTGCTCTGTCAGAGGCTCCCTCTGTACATTCCACATTCTTTGTGATTTGTGATTCCTGCTCACATCCACGGGGCCTGACACAAGTGCAGATTAATCTGTACTGGAGCTTTAACTCCAGATAAAAAGGAAAATGAAATTTTTAACAGCTCTAAAAAGTGTGATATAAAATTACCAGTAAGCTCATACCAGACATGTCTGAACATTTCTGGGAGTCCACCATCAAAGCATCAAATACTTCAAAGTCAGTTTTCTTCACCTGGATGATGTTGTTGACAGTACCCAGCTGGCTGGTTACTACTGGCTGGGAAGAAATAAGGTACAAAAATTAGAATTAAAAAAAGCTTGTGGGACTATTGGATTGTCAAAACTACACAATCAGCGTTACGAAGGATGAGGTTTATTGCTTTAAAAATGTGATGGAACCAGATATGAAAAGAGCTCAATTTCAGGATTAAGGACTGGGAGGGAAAAATGCCAGCTGAACCTGCCAGGTCCACAGTCAATGCTACAGGCAGGGAGAGGGTCAGGTCTGGGCTGAAGTCACCAGTGACAGCAGGAGCTGAGCTTCACTTCCAGCTCTCCAGGGCTCATGGAGCCAGGTTGAGACCTGCCAGGCCTGGGGTAGGACACAGGATGGCTGGTGCTGCTGGTCTGCTGCAAAGCTAAGGCTGGAGTCCAAGGCAGGGCGGTCAAAGAGCTGAGTGCACCGCGAGGTAAATTCTGTGAGGTTTGCCAAGACAGCAAAAAGGAACCAGCAGGTGTGAATGCAGAGCTCTGAAGCAGGTGGGGACTGCTGGCTGGGCTAGGGTCCCAGCTCATTTTATAGCACAGGAGGAAGAACAGGCCTGGTAAATTCTGGCACAATTTCTGGACTACAAGAGCAGCAACAGCAACATCCTGGCACAGAGAGCCAGTGCAGCACAGCGAGACCTGGGCTGTCAGCAATCCTACAGTGCTCTAAAAGGCAGTTTGGCACCAGGCAAGAAAAGCTTGGCATCACTTATAGACCAGTGGCCAAGAGATCCTGTCCCTCTTTTGTTCCATCTCCTGCCTTCTGAGGTTCAGTCTGATGCTACCACCAGTCCAGCTGGGATCAGAAACCTCTCTCTCACCAGCTTGAACAGCCAGTTTCTGCTGTTAACTGATGCCTCCTCTCTGAAAGAAGCAGCTCTTGGGAGAGAAACCAGCCAGTTTCTCATCCTCAGGTGCATCAACCAATAACCAGTGACTCAAAGCAAACATTACCTCTGCAGGATCATGTGTCCACTGCCCATCCACAAAGAACTTGTACTGGTGCTCTCCTTCTGGCAGGTCCAGGATGGCCACAAAGTTATTGTGACTGGAATTTAAGACAAACAATCAGCCCTGAAAGGTTCTGAAAAGTACAGAGTCTATAAACTGTGACACACACCATGACACAGAGCAAAACCCTAAAATGGCAGTTTAAGAGAATCTCTGCTGCAATCTAAAGGTAAAGAATCAAATTATCATTAATGATAATTTCCTCAGTGACAGTAAGTTCCCCCACACTCCTGACATCAGGTAACTGGCACTGGGCTTTTGTAAAGTCACCCTCACATCTTCACGTTACTTGTTAGTACACGAGACCTCATTTTATCTGTGAGACTCCTGCTGATGGAACAAGATCAGCTTTCTCCTATTTCCTTCCCTTTCAGTATTTGCCATCATAAATTGCATTTCCCAAATGGCTATGAAATACATGAACAATGACTGCATAAAAGCAGCAACTTGATACTTCTGAGTTACTCTGGGGCTGAAGAGCTGCTGCTTGGCAATTTACTCCTGTGCTGTGAACTCCCTGATGCTCAACTGCCACTTCCCCTCTGCTCAGGAATGGAGTGCAAGCATCCCACCACAGAGATGGATGTGGGAATAACAGCTTGGAATAACAAGCTCTTCTAGTGAAGTGTACTGGGTTCAGTAATGTGATTTTATCCAGCCTCTAAAGAGGTACAAACACCTCCTTTCCCAGAATACATAATATGACAACAGAAACAGACAAACCTGTTGTGGTTTCTTTTTTTCTTTTTTCTTTTTGTAAAGAGACATTTTAATCCTTCTTCCATATTCATTTCACCATTTCCTGTCTCCCAGGCTTTCCACTCAAGAGTGTGACAGCAATACTGATGTTCCACTGGCCTTTCTTCCAGCTCCTCTCTCAATAATTTATTTCACATGCACAGAACAATCCTCCCATGCTGTTATATCAGGCCACAGTGCTCCTCCCTCAACTTTCCTAAGAAATGAAGACCCTTCTGCATCAATGACAGTGCAGGCAGCCACTCACTGAGATAAGACACACCAGGACCTGGCAGATCAGTCTTTCATGGATATGTCAGTGTTGACAGACAAAAGGGCTCAGATCAACAGTGAAAACTCAGATTCTCTGCCACATATTAAGTTTTAAATTTTTGAAAAACAAAACAACCTTGGTGTAAATGAAATACTTATTCAGGTACTAAATAAGCAGAGCTCCAGAGCTGTCTGGCAGGAAGAAGCAGTTGGGACCTTACTATGGATTTATTCTCTCATTTGTGCAGTGTCCCAGGCTCAGAGTTTCCTGGACCTTTGGAGATGGGAAAAGGCCACTGATATGGCCAGGACACACAGGTGTCATCAGAGACACTGTGCTTAGAGCCGGCTCTCCCTTCCCCACCCCATGCACAGACTGCACAACAGGGACTGGTCTGGGTCATTCCTGCGTGGTGCCCAGTGAACAAATCACTCCTTTAAAACTGACACACAGCTCAACTTCCTCCTGTGCCATCCGAGAATCAAAAAGGCAGGTTCTTATCACAGCTTCAGGAGCAGTAAATCCAAGCACAATCCTTGTATCCACTGACCATCTCTCACAGCACTGAGCTCTCCCAGTCCCTGGGGAGCACCACTGCAGCACAGTTTGTTACCTCCTTGTCAGAGGAATTTTACTCCAGTTGTTGAAGGATCCTGACAGATAAACTTCTTTCCCTCCTCCAGTCCAGCGAAACACCGTGGGCCGAGCCTGAGTGGGGGTTTTATCGTTCACCTCCAGGTCCTGCTGCCAAGCCAGGAATTCTTCTTTCTCCAATGGAGCCTGAAAACACAACATCTGAATCAGAAGGAACTCTTTCCTGGAACACTTAGACAACCTGTTGTACTGAAGGCTTTTTTTGCCCTCAGGCATAATTCTCTAAGGTGAAAGTTCTCCTAAGAGTGGTTTTTGTCAGATGGAGAATATAAACTGTACTTCTAGATAGAGCTGACAAGTTGATTTGGACAAATTCTGCAAAGATGCTAAAGCCTCCCAAATTTGCAGAAAGAGTGGAGGGCAAAATAATGCCACTCCCTCCAGCCCCAGTTAGGTTAAAAAGAAATTACTTGAGATCATCAAAGCTTTCAAAATACACAGACATAAGATGAGGAAGAAAAATAAGGAGAAATACTTATGAAGCATTTAGATTGTACAAATATTAGGCACAGAATTAAGAGCTGGCAAGAATACCATGAGCTGCCTGTAGACAACAGTTCTGCCCAACAGCCAAAATCTAAGTGTAATTTTCTGTTAGATGTTCTTAGGAAACACGATATGCAGCGAGACAACCATTTCTAACAACCCGTCTAACACTGAGAAAAAAAATAACAGATCTTTTGATATGGAAAAGAATAGACAGGTAAAATGTCACTGGTAACTGCAAAGGCATTAAGGATTCAAAGGAAGCTGAGGCATGATCCTTCGAGCTTTGAGCCAGCTATATTTCAGTTTTTCTACACTCAGTTCTTGCAGGAAACCATTACGCTCATTATCAGTGCCCTCTCTCTCCTTGGCATGGGAAGCAAGGGGGACGGTCCGTTTGGTGTAAACTCAGCGACAGAATCGCTGCAGATTGGTAACAAACAGCCCCACAACTGACAGCAGCGCCAAGCCAGTAACGCTGAGAGACAAGAACAAACCACCTTCATTTCCTCCGAGTGGAACAAGTCTGCATCCTCAGGGCTGTCCATGAGGATCTTTGGCCGCTCCCCCTCCTTGGCTCCTCCCGCGCCGTCCCCTCGGGTTCCCTTGTGTCCATGACGCTCCAGCCCCGCCCGCTCGCTGCTTGTGTTCCCCATGTCGAGGGACCTAAAAGAGCAGGAAAAGCCAGGTTAACACACAGGTTACTGTCGAAGCCAGAACACCAGCAGGCAAGAGAGCAAACTCATCAGTGGGCCTGGGCTGCGCTTCTGAGCTGAAGAGCCTCAGAAACTTGATTAACCCGAAGAGGTGTCACTGTAAAATGATCCCACGCTCAGGACAAAGACACTAAGTGGCAATTTTAACTACTCTCCATAATGTGCTACAGTTCAATACAAGAGCACCTTTGTCAGTCTCGCTCTAGAAAGCGGCCAAGCTGATCTCTGTCAGCAGCACAAAAGTGTTGCGTCTTCCCAAGCCAAGGGCTTGTTTTCTGCCTTCTGCACACCCTGCACACAACACTCCACCACACCAGCTGGAACATCAGTACAACTTTCTGTCAGAACACCTCAAAACCAGCCAAACAAAACCGTGACTTGGCCACAATAACGTTATCTCGGGTGTCGCCCGCCGAGGGTGCCGAGAGCAGCCGGGAGGGGCTCTAAACACAGAATACACTGAGTTGGAAGGGACCCACGAGGCCCATCGAGTCAAACCCCTGGGCCTGCACAGGGCACCCCAAAATCCCACGATGCTCCAAGAGCGTTGGAACATGAGCTCCTTGAGCTCTGGCAGCCTCGGGGCCGTGACTACCGCCCTGGGGAGGGAACAGCCGCTCCCTCCGCTCCCCGCTTCTCCCCGGTACAGGCAGAACGCGCCCGATTCCCAGCTCCCGCGGGCGCCCAGCCCCGCCGGGGGAGGCACAGCCCGGCCAGGCGGTCCCGGGGCAGGGTCAGCACAGCCCGGTCCGGCGGCCCCGGGGCAGGGTCAGCACAGCCCGGACCGGGACCCCCCGCTCCCCTCCCGGCCCCGCGGGCCCCGCACCCACCGCCTGTCGCTCCCGCCGCCGCCGCCGCGGCTTTTCCGCTTCCGCCCGGCCCGGCCCGGCCCGCGGCCGCCGCCGGGAACCGAGCCCGGCGCGGGGGTTCCGGCGCTGCTCCGCCCCCGGCTCCATTCCCGGCTCCGTTCCCGGCTCCCTGCCGGTGCCAGGGGACGGCTGCTCTCTCCAAGGAGAGTTGTGAATCCTCGGGGGAATTGTCTGTCCCCTCGCCGCCCTGGGTGGGCTCTGAGCCCCGCGGTCAGGGCGCGCTGGGACCGTCAGCCTGCGAGGAAGCGCTGGTGGAGTCTGAGCTCTTAACTGATGAATGTTTATCGTATGAAATAACGCTTCTGTATTTCTTTAGGAATTCCCAAACACACTATTTCGTTTTTACCCTTTGCTCTGCATCAGCTGTCGCTGTCTTTCTTCTACTTTTCTAACACAGAATCAACTGAGATCATCAAGTCCAACCTGTGACCCCACACCACCTTGCCACCCAGACCACGGCACTGATGCCACATCCAGGCTCTTCTCAAACACTTCCAGGGACGGTGACTCCCCCACCTCCCTGGGCAGCCCACAAACCTGAGCAGTGCACATGCCCTGCATCGCAGCTACTGAAGCTGATTTTTCTTAATAACCGGGAGAAGCAACCTGCAAACAGGCAGAAGGATTCCCACCAGTCGAAGTGTGTCCCAGTGGAACGGTGTTACACTGGGGGAAGAATGCTGCCGGCACAGACGGGTTTGCTGTGCCCCCCGGCGGGCCCAGGGCTGGCTCCCATCGGGTGTTTGGAGGAACAGCTGCTCCTCGTCTGTCTTTGGTGTGTCCAACACCCCGGCACGGGATAACCTGCCAGAGGGGTGCGAGGGCAACTTCCCCAGCCTCTGTGGAACAGCTCCCTGCTATAAAATGCAGCTGCTGTTGTTTGGGTATTTCACACAGCTCAGTGCTCCTAAATTCCTGGTCTCCAAACTCAATCGTTGTGTTCTCCCCAAGTTCTTTTTTTGGCCAGTACCAGCACACACACCTCTTGTGTGCTGGCTGTGTCTGCAGTGCAGGGCTCCATCCCTTGCCCCTTGGGATGATCTGCACAACAGCCAGGTTAGACCCGTTGCAGGCAACAGTACCTTTGCCTGGGGCCCACCCTTACTTCTTTGCAATAGTTATTTATACTTCTAAGAACCACAGAGAGGTAATAAACTGCAGGGTAAGGACTGCTAATAGCTCATGAGGCTGTGGGAACCAGTCTGTGGTAGGTTACAAGCATTATTCAGTTTTAAGTCTGGTATTAAAATGTGCTGGTTCCTCCCCACATGGTGATGGATCTGTGGTGTGCTAAGAGCCAAAACCTTTGGGAGTCTCCTATGTCCATGGCCTGTCCTGTCCACAGGTATCTCAGCCTTTTAATGCCTCCTCCTTCGCCCTTTTCCTCATGACTGCTTCCTTTTCAACCCCAATTCTTGTCTTCCCTCGCTGTGACTGGTGGGTGTAGCACAGTCCTGCAGCAATCAGCACATAACTCATTTTGTGAGGTGCTGGTGCCCGTGAATATTGAGGGTGGGATGAAATTACACCACGAAAACTAATTCATCCCCTGCCTCTTCACGGGCACGTCTGAGGCACAGTCCTCACAGTCACTGGGGTGCT
The DNA here is from genome assembly GCF_003031625.1 of Empidonax traillii. Classification (NCBI taxonomy): domain Eukaryota; kingdom Metazoa; phylum Chordata; class Aves; order Passeriformes; family Tyrannidae; genus Empidonax; species Empidonax traillii. The sequence goes on along the minus strand of NW_020955292.1, from coordinate 436,394 downwards.
GTTTTCTCCCATCAGCTTGAGTGGGAGCCCAATTCCCTCACAGCTGTTAATGCAGGAGATGTGGGAAGCAGGAGATTAGCTAAAGACATGCCACAAGGGCCTGGCAGAGCTCATCCACCCACGGATTTTTGGGAACCCTGGAGTTTTGCTCCTCTCTTTAACAGCATCTGTGACTTTTTGCCTCTGTCCACGCTTTCCAGCCTGAAGGCCTTAAAAACTCCCCCTCTTCTACAGGACCAGCCTCCATGTTCCAAAGGAAGACTACAAAATATCTTTTCTACCTCTACCCCTTGACATACCTGCTTAACCTTCCTTCTCTCACTTCTGGATGAGGATGAAACATGGGAAGCTGGGTCACATTTTTCCATCAGGACTTCCATATGTGTCACAGATGAGGCTCCTGGTTAACTTCCCTAGTGAGAATGTCAGAGTGTCACTTGCCATTGAAATAATTTATCACGACAACTCTCTAGTTTTCTGAAATGCCAGATCTCTCAGATGGGAGGCACAGCAACAGGCTACTCAGGCTTAGCCCTCACTAAGCACTCCCAACATGGTGGGGGGTGTAAAAAGATCGGGGGAAAATGTAACTGAGTAATTCTGAAAAAGAAATTCCCTTAAAAAAGTATACTCATAGTCCACGTATGGACTGTTCACAGCCCATAAATCAAGATAAAAGTAATTGATTAAATGCTTTATCTGGTGTCATGACTATGCTACACCACCTCCTAGAGCCATGAGGGGTTTTAAAAGCAGATGCTTGTAAAACACCTGCAGAATATGAAGAGCCACGTGGTCTCTGTTGGTTACCACGACAGCAGCTCAAGCAAAGCTCAGCTCCTTTTTTCCTCACTCACACCTACCTTCTTTACTGAATGCAAACTAGACCTGGCCTGACTATTAAATCTTACACAGAGCATTTTCAGAAATCAATTTTAAGGCAGTTTGATTCTCGGCTCATAAGAGGAGGAGACTCAGCAGACCTGGTCAAGGTTCTAATAATCATTACGGAGCATTCTGGGTGCTGTTCGGGCTGAGGGGTCAAGGGAAGTGACACCGTTACTACTGAGTCATTCTACCCCCTTGGAGATATCACTTACCATCTTTCTTCATCAGCTGACTCATTTTAAAAGAGAGCAAGGACCAAACAGGATCTGAGGTCAAGAGAGATCTCCATCAGGGGAATTCATATCTTGTGTTAGATGGGGTGAAGAACGGCCTTACAGACCCTTCAGGCACAAAAGAGAGGGATGGCACTCACCAATCACTGTGCTTTAGGCCAGAATCTCTCTTTTTCACTGTTGGGATTATCTCTTGCAGTTGATTAAATCAAAAAGCAGTTAAGCCCCCATTCAAAACTGCTTGAAATGGGAAGAAAGGGCTGCCACGGCTTGCTGTGACCACACAGCCTGCTCTGGTGTGCATCCCTTAATTCCAGTGGAGTTTCCCCTTCTCTTACCTCAGAGTAGGTATCAAAAAGAGATGCAGTGCCCTAAAACCTCGTACCATGCAGTTTAAAGTCTTGAAGAATCAGTTGATACCTGGCAAAGTTCTTTTTCCTTGACATGATCCAAGCTTATTTAGCCAGAGGGAAGTCACTGCAAGTGAAGTGAAAGCTGACTCAGCCCTACAGTGAGATATGACAAACCCAGAGGAGCCATCCTCAGACATGAGCTGGTGGATCAAATTCAGGCACGCCATAAATCACATTTTAAAGGACACATGAGCTAGTGCTTCTTGTAGTTTCTGTGCTGTGGTGAGCGAGCTAGGTGGGAGCAGCAGCATAACTTACCCTGGACTTCAAGACTGGATAAATTCAACTGCAGAAACCTTCTGGTTAAATTCCTTATTGTGATCTTCCATTTTACCTTGGGGTCCCAGGTTTGTTCCTCCATTTTTACACTGGCCAAGTGATGTTTCCAAGCCCCCTCCTCCTTCTAGGTCACTTCTGAATTTAGCCCACTTTGCCAGGCTGCCAGGGAGTGCTGCAGAGGAAGTCAGGCAGCCTCCTTAAAGGCTCCCTCCCATTTCAGGGACACTGCACACACTTGGCTGAGCGTGCAGAACACGCTGTTGTGCCTGGGAGATGGAAAATTGGGAGCGCACCCAGAAATCCTTCTCAATCCACTGCATCCCTTCCCTGCTCCAACACTGCACACCTTCCCAGACCTGATAGCTGAAAATGAGGTTGGAGATGGGAGGATTACAAGAGGGAACCAACATTCAGGTAGTGTTTCAGGCTGAAGGGCTGAAGGCAGCCAGAAGCCTGTGCCTGCTGGGGGCTCTGACTCTGCCTGGAGATGTTTCCTCCAGTGTCAGGGCAGGTCCCACATCTACTCAAGGATGCCGTGGGGAATCTAGTCCTTTAAATGCCTCATCTAGTGCATGTGCACACACAATCATACAAAGTAAAAACTAACTGGGTAGATGACTCTTGCCTCTCCCCTACTGAGACAAATCAGTAGCAAAATCCATCTTAAATAACTGGCAGACCAAGGTAGGCTCTGGGTAGGGAAATGAGCCTAGAAGAGATGCTCACACTGTTCCAGCAGACGCATCTGGACTGATGCTGAGAGTGATGGGCACTGGGGCAGCAATCAGACACAACCTATCTCCAGGCTGAAAGGCAGAACACGGGTCACACTCAGAGCCCATATCCAAAGATACAGGCACAAAACAACAACTTCTGGAGCCTCACTGCTTATGGATCCTGGTTGCAACCACACAAGTTGAAGAGCCAGTGCTGATCTTCAAGTCACAACCTGTAAACTCCTGGGTGTGCCTGCAGGGAGGCACACTAAGAATTTAATTTCATATTGTCCCCTTGATTTTAATTTTTTTTTTTTTTTTTTTTTTTTTTTTTTTTTTTTTTTTTTTTTTTTTTTTTTTTTTTTTTTTTTTTTTTTTTTTTTTTTTTTTTTTTTTTTTTTTTTTTTTTTTTTTTTTTTTTTTTGCTGTGCAATCTGATGAAACTCACACCACATGTTGTTGAAGTGTCTGGCTGACCCCCTTCACACAGCAGCAAAGAACTCCCACTTATATTTAGAAGGCCCCTTCTAGGGTTACATATCAAGATACGTGCACGGTGCTGTTTTGCAGAACGCAGCTGCCCCCCTAAGAAGCAAAAGATGCCAACATGATCCAGGAGCTGAGGCCAGCAATTTCAAGTTTCCATCTGTCTCTGCCTGTAATATGTGCAGGAAAGAAAAGAGAGCTGGACTTGAGGCATTAGCTGCTGCCTTTATCCTGCAGGAACACTGTAGAAAAAATGGAAGCCTGAGGCAGCTTTGTGGGAGGAAGTATCTGTTCACTTGCCCAAGACACACATGTTGAGTTGAAATTTGTTTTACCGCTTCCCACCTCTCCCTATTTCATCAAATAACATCCTTCAGTACATATATGTGAGAGTTGGGTTTTTTTCCCCACCAAAATATTTTAGGCCAAATGCAGAATAATGGATCAATAATCCAAACCTAGATGCATGACAATGAGAAACAGGGAATTTCCAGAGCCAGTCACAGATAATGACATTTGTATATATGCCCCTCAAAATATGAAACAGGTACCAATTCCTCAGTCAGACAACTGCATTCTGCCTTCCCCACCCATTGCTGTCATCAGGGCTCTGCTGCTTGGGCAGTGAAATGTCATTTAGGCTCCCTGTGTTTGATGCCTCCTTTGTATTGGCCTGTCACATCTACAACAGAATGGTGTGGTTGTACCAGGACCATTTCCAGCATGAGCTGCATTTCTCAAACATGGCTGAAAATTTATGTTAACATAAATAAATGAAGAGAACCGATAGCAGTACATTAGTAAAGCAAAAATAAGATTACCTGCGACACAGAAGCACTAAGGACATTAGAGGAATTGCTGCATTCTCCCTTCTCTGTCACATTAAGTGGTTTAATATAAAGCCTTTATTTTTGTACCAATCAATAGCACTGTAAGGTACCAACATTTATCTTCAGAAGCACTGAAGATACAATGGCTCATTTCTCAATTATATTGAGAGCAAGACTTCAAAAGATATTTATGAGCATCAATATGCAAGTTAGATTTCCAGTATGGTTTTCAAAAGCCTCTGAGCAAGTCGGGTGTCTAGCTCCTATTGATCTCAGTCCTCGTTGGGCACTTTCAAAAAAATACTTCAAGTTGCCTATCCCTATCCTGTATGCCCACATAAACTTTGGAAATCATCCTCCCTTCTCACACCACCAGCTGTGGTTTAGTTTACAGTAATGGGGTTCAATATTCTGCAGAAGGATCAAACTTTTTGTGCATGTTTGATTTTTTCATATGCTGATGGAGAAAAGTGTTTGTGCAGCACTGCAGTGGGGTTTACTCTGATACCAACAACTCAAGGTGGTGCAGATCTGACTCTGTGACCTGCTGAGAGACCTCCTTTGGTGACCTCCTTTGACCACTTTCCCCTCCTGGGAGGAAAGTCCCTCAGAAACCACAGAGGGGCCGTTCTGAAAAGGCCTCTGGATGCTATTTTGAAAATGAAGCAAAGAGCTCACCTTGCTGATATCTGAGCATTTCCTGACCTCTAGCAACTCCTGAGTGTACTAGCTGGGGCACACTGGCTGTAGGGGATCGTGTAGGGCAGAAATCCTCCTCCTTTCACTTTATCCTGAAACTGTCCAAGGGGTTAGAAAAAAAAGGATATTACTCTTTCAAATAGAAGAGGCAACCAAGCTTGAGAAAAACACTTCCCACATACCAGAAAGGACATGAATTAAAATTAATTTTATTCCACTTGTCCATGACATTTCTATCATATCTGATAATAAGGCAAGCTACTAAAAGTCCCACAAGACATATCAGACCATTGAAATAGTATTCAAAAACCAAAGAGGAGTTCACAGAACAGCCAATTCTTGGGATCATCAAAATCAGTGGCAAGATTCCCACGTGGACAAATTCGATCAGTGTAAATGCTGAATAAATCAACTGACTTCACCAGTGCTCCTGAAGTTTTATAGTGCAGTAATTCAGGACAGATGATGCTTCACTGACTTCAATGAAAAACAGAATTTGGCAGGAAGAAAAGCAAAAAAAAAGCACATTGAAAGTAAAATATCAAGGCACAGAAAATACATGCTACTTCCAGGCATACACTTTAACAGGTAAAGGTTTCTGGGGGATGATTTTTTTTTTTTTAAATGGGTAGTTGTACTCCTGTCAGATGATTCTTCTCTCACCTGCACCTGCAGAACTCCCCACGTTTCTGGGTAGTCACTCCAGATTGATGTTAGTGCAAGGACAGGGAGTGTAAGTTGGCACAACTTGCTTGAAGGTATAATAATAAAGAAAACAGAGCAACAACCACTGAAGATGTAGCCATGTCTTAATGCTCACCAGAGCTTACTCCTTCTAACACGGAATATTGGTGTGAGAAAACAAATGCATTCTATGAAACAGTTTTCAGCTAAGAAAACCAGCTGTCCCATGCTTAATTTTCATAATGTACCAAGAAACAGCAGTAATTTAGAGGCCACCAGTTCTGGAACCTAAGGCTGTTCACTGAGTAGTATCTTAGGATCAGGAAGAGTGTCTGTAACTAGGGAAGGGTGAAAAAGTCTGTCCATCTCTAACTGCAGTCATATATGGAGTAGTTGTAGCCAGATGAAAGGATGAGCTAAAAAAAAAAAGACATGAACAAAGTAGAACACACTCTGTGACTTGCTAGAGGAACAATAACAAAGGGATGAAGAAGAACACCTATTTAAAAAGCAGATCTTTTGTCAAATAGAAAAAAATAGGAACTTTTTACATACATGAAGCTTAAAGAGGAAAATATGATCAGTGCAACTTTAACGCAGGACTGGAGCTAAGTCAAGGGAGAGCAACAATGAAAGACACAAAAAAATAAATCATTAAGAAAAATACGGATGCTATGGAAGAAGAGTCTCTCTTAATAATCAAGTGATTGAAATCGGTCCCAGGTGGTTAAAAATCCAAGGTAAAGATCTAAAAGCTGAGCATGACAGAAGAAAGCAGCTGCTGAGTCAGAGTACACCCACGGCATTATAAAATCACATAGCAGGATAAAATCACTAACCCATGGTTACCATTGTGCCGAGACTATTTTAAAGTACTAAAAAAATCCTTAATGGCCTGATCCAAAACCCACCAGAGGTAACAGGAGTTCTTGTACTTCAGTGGGGTGTGCATCAGATCTTACATCGTGCACTACAAACAGTCTAGATGTGATGGCTTTGTCTGGCTGGGGGCAGCCAGGGAACATCGTGGATCCAGCATACATTCCAGAAAATGAGAAGGAAAAGGGATTATTTTTAGGGCAAGATCTCACTATACATTAGGGTGGAAGAGAAAATGCTGCTTTACACTGAGATTTCTTATAAATAAATAATTTTGAAAACCTGGTCGCGCCATGCTGATTAACTAACTGGACAATCAGTTCATTCACCAGCAACATGCCTCTGCAGACCTGTAGGGTCAAAGCTAACAGTCTGGAATGGTTTCCATCTCTTCTTCTTTTCCCCCCTCCCGAGGTTTACATGTTCATATCCTCCAAGTGCAGTCCTGGTCTTCAGATAGAATGCTGCAAGGACACAGAAATAAGTATGTTTAGAGGAGGAAAAGACAGAGGGTTTGCCCTGTGAGTTTAAATTATTAATTCTACAGACCTAATGGATACATTATGCCACATTAGTGGTACTTGTTCTCTTAACAAACATCCCTCTAGATTAGTGGTTCAATACAGGTTTGAATCAAAGAGCTGAGTTTCTAATGGTATTGTCATATGTCAATCTGAACTGAATTTTTAAACTGGGTTACCTGAATCAATGCAAGTTAGGACCTTTCACTGCCAGGAAATGAGCTCTTATCTGAAAGTTTCATGAGGTCAACAGCATCTGTGCTTCTTGGGGTGGTACAGAAAAGAATCAAGCAAGAACAACACCACCAGTAGGAGAGAACTTGGTAAATACAAACAGCAGTATGTGACAGACATTTTAAACTGGGTAACCTGTCTTGTGCATCTGCTTCAGGAAAGGAAGGAGCTGAGAAGTTCCCTCACATTCTTGTGTAGAGGGAAGGTCTCAGACATTATCCCTGGATGTTCTGACCTCACTGGCTTGTCCCTGGATTCTGGGGTCTCTGCTGGACTCCGAGATATCTCCTCATCAAGCAGCCACATTTAGCAGTTCCTTAAAGAGGGATCTGGGATATGAGGCTGTACACAATAAATATATCCTGTAGACAGCATTAACTCCTTTGCTGATTGTCTCCTGGATGCTACTCGAGACTCCAGTGGGCAGAAGCTATTGGGGGAACATTTCCTCTGTGTGCAGATGAAGCAGCTGGACCAGGATTTCTAATGTGGTTTGCTCGGGAAGTGAGGCTGATGTGGTCACACTGCCCCCCTGCATCTCCACGTGTCTGCTACTGCTCAGCCTCCAAGCTGACTGAACTCCTTGATAGACAGACAGAGGACTTTAAACTCTAATATTTTTACAAATTCAGTAAAATGAGGTAGGATAAAGAGATAATCAGTGAGAGCCCTTACCAATAGAAAAGCAACAGCAGAAGCTCACTGGCTGGGTGGACAACAAGAAATAATGTGGTAAAAGAACAAGAATGCCGTGACTTCACACTTGGAGCTCCATCAGTTACTGGCAGGTCCATCCCTGCAGCACGAGGCAAGTTGTCTTCCTTGACTTGGGCTTGAGTTTTTTTATGGTAAGGTACAGAGGACAGGATTGTAATGTAAAGGTCTGGAGGCTGACTGTGTAATTCCTGTCCTCATGCTGGCCTTCAGTTTATTCTGTCTCTGAAAAGACAGGCAGTCACTCAGTGACTGGTTGCAAAGGCTTCTGAGAGCCTCAGGAAGGGGACAGCAGAGATATTAAAAATAATGTTGCGTGCCTTTTCCCCCTGAAGGAATATTTATAACTTAGTAAAAAACTGCATTACACTGTATGTATACATCTGTTGCTGGTGCCCAGTCTGAATCCTTACTCCTTTTCCTTCTACCCAGAACTACCAGTGCTGCCTTACTCCACATATGCTTGATTTAGGACCCTTCTGGTTATGAAACAGTCCAAGCTGGTGCTTTCCACACAGCCTGGCAGTCTCTGTCTTCCTTCAAAGCCATGCGGACAGGTGGTATTTCTGAGGCCAAGTTCTAGATCAAGTGAGATTAAGGAAGGGGTCAGAAGTTCAGGCTCCTCTACGAAAGCATTAAAATATCACGATGGTTTGCATAAAATTCTGAACTCAAACATGAGTACCCTTCTCACAGAAGTTATTACCAGAGGATAGCTCTACCCTGCCTGTGGCCCTGGGTTCAAGATAAACAAAGACAGTGAACACTTGGTGGGAGTTAGAAAAGTCTCCCACTCTGGTCCACTGGCAGGAGTTTCCTGCATTCCATCCTTTGGTGTTTTGGCTTCCCTTCCTCAGACCAAAACGGTCTCTGTGTCAGTCAGAGCTCTACAGAAAAGTTTCAGTCTTTACTTCACTCTAAACCTCCTGCTCATTCTTTCTACCTGGCTCACTCCCACTTGCAGAGAGTCACTGGAGAGGGGCACAGAAGACTTGGGCTTTATAAGATAAAGCTTGTGGGTCAACTGGGAGGTAAAACTCATGTGAGCTCTAGTTCTGCCCTGAACAGCATTGTAAAGTGTCAATCAGACTCTAGAGACAGGCTAAAAGTGAGTCTAAAAATCTCCTGTGAGAAGCTGAATATTGTTTCAGACTACTCACAGGTTATGCAGCAATCCAGGAATGGGATAAGAATCCATGATTCCCATGGTAGCATGAAGGAGAATGTGACGTGTTGAGATCCAGTTAAGAAAAGGGTTTGGGGTACCTGGGGTCTCCTTCACTTACATAAAGGAGGATCCAGCCCAGGATTTGGTTTCCCTAAACCCTGCCAGTGGAACTCAAATGAAATCCAAAGACACCTTGTGTCCTGTGTCATCAAAAACCAAACCAAAACAGTTTTGAATCCGCTTCAAAAATTTCAAGACTGCTCTGAAAACACAGATTATGAATGACTTGAGAGCCCTCACTGACTGACAGAATTACTGTCTTTTGCTGAACAAAACACTTAGAGACAGGAAGGCTGATTCCAAGAGCACACAAGTCAGTGGAAAGGTTACTAACAGGCTTCATGAAGGATCATAAGAACAGTGGCAGGGGGTTGGAGCAAACAGCCACTTTTTGTGTGTGTGTGTGTGTGTACATTCCACATATTTCTTAAGACAAGGACATCAGAACTAGAGGATATGGTTCACAGCCATGTCACCTGTCATCAGCTATCTTGCCATTCACTCTCTATCCAGGCATGTTGCAGCAGACCAAGCCACCCAGGCTATGGCACACAGCTCTGCACTGTTTCACTTCACAGGGACGCCTCCTTATGGAAGGCAAATATGTCCCTTTTCTCACTGCAGCTTGTGATGGACAGCCTGCCTAAGGCACATATGCAGGGCCAGACTCGGTGGTGACACAAATACTGGCTTCAGTTCCATCTGAACAAGCAGTGGAAATGTAATTCAGTGCTCAGGACTGGCAAGGCAGGAGCACGGGAGGAGCTGACAGGAGGGGGTGAAAGTGTATGGAGAATGGAGGGAGAATAATTTTGTTCCAGTGTGGAATGAGGGACAGCCCTGGTTTGGCACACACCAACAGCTCTGCACTAGGGGATTCCTCAGCATAATGAGGAACACTGTTTACACTGATCAAGACAAGTTTTATTGCTGAGCTGTTAATCCCAGTGATGCAAATGATGGCTTCCCCTTCCTTACATTCAGGGTCATGACTGCAGAAGGCAGACGGTTCCCAAGTGTTGGGTGGGCTCTGTTCCAGGATATTATATATATATATATGTATCACTGTATATCTTAATATATGTTTGCTAAAGATAACATGCCAATCCTCAAGACAAACGAGGCTCTCCAAGGCAGCAGGAGAAGCCCTGAGCTGACTTAGCACCAAGCAAAGCATCTACATGAAAAGTCAAGGCTGTTTCTGCCCTACACACGTAGGTGTTGAGCGCTGTTATTCCTGTGCTACCCTTGCTCTGGGACTGAACGAGCCAAAGAAGGCACTCAGGGATGCCTGGAGGTAGGGATTTTTCTGAAAAGTGAAAGGTGTTTCCCCTTCTCAAGTCTACCAGTGTTACTGGGTACATTTGGGGGTGTTATTTGGGGTATAATGTCGCTGTTTGTTCAAAGCAGGAATTTCTTGCGCATCCTTTCTCTGCAGCTCCCACCACTTCTACCTTTGACACCCTGACCCAACGTTTTCCTCCTGGCTGAGACATGAGTTGTTTTGAAGGAGAATTCACAGCCAGCTGAGCCTGACCCAAGGTCCTGTACCAAGAGGAAAAGTTGTGTAACAACGGGTAGAGATTCCCTCCTGCCAACCTGACTATGATGCTGTGGAAGAACTCAACTTCTCATTACACCTTGAACCTTTGATACTGGCAGCAGGGCCATGGATAAATCAGAATTAGCTACTTAAATGTAGGAATTTATGAAGAGTTTATGAATACTAGAGTGACACTCCCTGTGAGAAGCTGTAGCAGTTCTGGGAGTGTAGATAAAGTACTACAACAAATTAGAAATGGGATAGTAGGATGGTAAACAACAAGCTCTAAGGAAAGATACCTAAGAATATGGTAGGAGAATACCCAGGGGTTCTCCCAGGGGTAATTTGCAATGAGGCTTGTTATCCTTTGAAGACCAAAAGAAGCCACAAGGAATGTCAGCAGGAGCAATTGGGTACTGCAGCAGCTGATGAATTTCACATGGATAAAACACACAGTAATGCATCCTGGAAGGTCAGGCTTTTCATGCATCTTGCTGAAGTCAGAATTAACTTCCAGGGAAAATGTGTGTGTAGTCATGGAAACATTAAATCTCTGCTTAACGGTAATCAAATAAATCTGTCGTATTATTGTATTAAGGTTATTTTGTGCTATCTCACTAATACTGAAACGTATTAAAGTTGGCATAGAATTAATTCACAGTCACTTCACTTCAGCAGAGGCAAAGTGGCTGGTAGCAAATAATCATGAACAAGGTACAAATGGATGTGACATAACTGCACGGAGTGTGCAGTACATTCCCACCAGTGGCACACCAAACTGAGTAGAAAATATAAATATATACAAGTAAGGCAACAAAGGAGACTCAGGGAAGTGTGGAGAGTAGAAAGACCAGTTGACTCCTCCTGTTAACTTATTTTCACATCGAAAGATTGTTAATGCCAACAAATACTTCCTTAGAAGCAAAGGCTTTTCGGAGGGTGACAAGTGAGAGGGAGAAGGGGAGCAGTCAAGACTCTGGAAAGCCAGAGAACAGGGTGAATCCAGCAAACCCTGAGCCCTCACAAAACTCAAGGCCAAGAGACCTCTACAGAAACTATATACAGAAATTAATATCCCAGCAGGGTGCTGAGGGTTCCCAGGCACCCCTCACGCTGCCCTTCTCTCCTCCTACTTTGACAAAAATATTGAGCTGCTCTCCTTGCCTAAGAAATGATGAGTAAGGTGGCAAAGGCGATCAGAGGAATTTACTGCTGCTGTCAATTACCAAACTTGGCACCCCCTGCCTGAAGTGACTTGGTTTGAAATCTGTGAGGGCTGAACAAACTGAGCACAAGCTGAAACACAGAGACTCGTGCTTGCAAAATGCATAGAAAATTAATGAATATACAGGAAGCTTCAGATTCCGTGGCACCATCTAATAATGTCCTACAGAACTGGACTCCATCTCCACTAACTTTCCTGTAGTTCAGCATAGTGCACTTCAAATTTTGTCTGAAAATGCTGTACATGTTTAATCAGCTACTCCATTCCACTCCCCAGAGATGTCTGCATTTCAGTGGTGGATGAGGTGATCTCTGTTTACAGTTTATACATAAGTTTGTACAGTGCACTGAAAGGCTCTTCAGCCAAAACAGCCAATAATAAATTAATTTAAATTGGTTATTTTAATGGGAACTGCATAGTACAATGGAGAAAATTTGTTGCATCGTTTTAAGAAATGGTACCAGTAGCCTCATTACATTTGTCCTCTTTTGCAAGTAAGTTTATAACCCACCTGGGTAACCCTTGTGTTACAGAGATTCATTCACTGAGCTCTGTCACTATTGTTGCAGGTGTAGGAAGGCAGGACAATAACACAGCACAGAGAAGGAATGGCCTTACCCCACAGAGAGCCAAGTCAAAATTACATTTGTGGTTACTTTTGATAAAGTTTGGCACCTGTTTTACTGTCAAACAGTAAAAAACCAATTGACTGTCATGCTCTCCTTACAGAGTTAAAAGATAAGTTGGCCAGATTATGAGACTGAAAATTAGCACCTGGGGACCCTGTTACCTGAAATCTAAGGATCTCTGTGCAGTTGGACCTTGCAGATGGTGAAAACAAGGAGCAGAAAAACCAAAAAGCAACTGGCCAAAATTGGAGAAACCTATTGGAGCTGCAGGAGTTTCTAGAAAATCCACTGCTCGTTTGTGTTTCACTACAGACAACAGAACTTTCTAAACGGCAAAATACATCAGAATTGTTCTTTTGGAAAACATTCGTGCATCCTTAAAGAGATAAAAGTGGGTAGTTCTGGCAATCTCAAGTCTGTTATTCTGAAGCCCATGCACAGGGAACTGATCACAGCACTTCCTTACCGTTGTGAAATGAACTATGCAGTAGATCCCGATGACGACAAGGCCGATGATAATCGACGCAACAGCGACCCAGAGGGCATTGTGACCCAGTCTTTTTGATCCTTCTATGTCTCCTTGGTTATAACTGTTCAAAGCCTGGAGAAGAGAAACAGAGAATTGTAAGAAACCAGAAATCTACAGCCCAACCAATAGGACTGCTTTGAACTGGCATTGCCTGAGCACGTTGGTACTGCAGGAAGGACTCCAGAACGGGGTGATTTGCTTTGTAAAAACAAATGTCCACTGCCAAGGGAGGCAGGGAGTCCAGTTTCTGTTCCACTCACATTCAGTGCATTTCATGGCAAATACAGCTCTTTTTTTCCTGTGTTCATACGATGCCCACCAGCATAAAAGCTGTCAAACCAACACTAATCCACCCACTTGCATAAACCAGTGGCTTTTATCTCTAGATTACTTCTGTAGAATATGTGAACTGTTACTTGACCACTTCCTTCCCGGTGAAATAAACTCTTATTCTTCATAGGACCATAAGCATAAAAAAAAGAGCATAAATAGGCTGCATTTTTAGAGGAAGCCTCAGCAAACCTTAAAAAAGCTTAGTGATTTCCTATTTTTCCAGTGTTTTACTTTTCAAAACAAAGTTTGAAAAATTAATAGGTGGTTTGCTAGTGGTGAGAAAAACATGAACCAAAGAAATACAGATAATTTGAACAAAAGATCTCAGTGCCACCTTCGTGGGCTACAAATTCTGTCCCTTTGCATTTCTGGAAGATACTGATAATTATTTTCATATCCATACTGAGTTATCATCCTTAGCATCAGACATACCGATGTTATGTCAAGAGACTTGAGTTTCTCTCTATCGACCCATGACTTCACAGATGCTTTATATTCATTACATGCACAGATTGCAAGGTGTGGTAGGACCACTCTGACCTTTTAGTCTTTTGTGAAACAGACAGTAGGATTTTCTGCATTAATTTTTGGTTTAACCAAACTGTTTTTAAAAGAAGAGATTCAGTGAAGGACACTGAAGTATTTGAGTGGTATACGAGTCTAACACAGTTTGTTGTGATTTTTTCCCCAGGAATGACATGCTATCAAAGCACTAAAAAGTGTATAATTCCTAAGAATTATTTTGTGAAATCAGGAGAGTTTGAGTTCATAAAACATAGCACTGAGTCCAGATTTCTTTATCAGAGTGCTCTATTGTACTGTCTCAGCATCCTTCCTCAGGGAATCAGATTAGTCATAACATGTTCTTTAGTATCACACGTGTATTTCAGGAGGTATCCCAGAAATGGGAAGTGTGTAAGGAGAAATATGAGGACCTGATCAAATGAACTGTTTTGTGGACTAAAGAATTCAGATTGTCTTTAGAAAATGACTGCACAAGGTATCACCAAGTGCTATAATGAACAGGCTTCAGTTTTAAATCACTTTTTTAGCAAAGACAGAATGAAAGTTAATTTGAGTAAAAATCTGGGACTGTGGAGAGCAGGAAAGGGAAGAAAGGTATCAGAGGATACCAAGAATTGATGTAGAGCCATTTCTCCCAAGCAGAAAAAATAATTAGGGACATTATCTGTGTGTTCTGTCGATTAGTGAGCACACAAAGCTAATGGGCTTAGATGCTTTCTTGGTGTTAGCACTGCAGTAAGATCAGCCCTGCCAAGACAGTCCCAGAGCAATGAAGCCTGTATTCCTAGAACTGTATCTCAAGGATAAGTGCAGGTACTTATTCTCTGGTGTCTAAGAAAGGCTGAGATGCTGATGCACTGTGGTCCTTAAAGAGAGCACTGATACATTTCTTCTCTTCCTGGAAGCCTACATGCCTTAACATTTCTCTGTTTTATGTCCCTAAAGAATATCACTAATACCTCTGCTCTACTGTCAAATTTTGTTGAGGCTGACTAGCAGATGGAAAGGATAGAATGGGGAAAAAGGGAAGAGATGGAAATGAGAGAGGGGGGGAAAGCACATAACCAAATAGGATGGTGACCCTTCTTATTCTCCACCAGTGCAGCCTCCTGTTACCAAAAGGGGCTGGCACGGTTCTCTCCCCTAAGCTACTCTGCTGTTTCCAGCAGTTCTGTCTGCAGAAGAAGAGCTTTCTTGGGTTTTCTTCAAGTACAATTGGGAAGGTCATTAAAGGGAGTATGGGGATGGCTTGGCTGGGCCTGGAGCAGGCTGAGCTCCTCCTGCCTCTGCCAGCAAGCAGAGATGTGACTGTGGCTACAGAGGGAAACACAGAGAAGCATCACTGACACCCCAGCCCTGGACTTTGTCCTCCACACTTATCAAAGCACTCCCTTTGCGTGGCATCTACAGAGTGGTCCTGCAAAAAGCCTAAACTCAGTCCCCCAGGCATGAGGTCTCAAAACTGAGACAGAGTTGTAAGCAAGACGTGACAGCCCCGGCTTGCAGTTCTGTGCCATTTTACTAATGTATTTAGGAAGTCTGGAAAATGTCCATGTGATTTCTGCAGGTACTGCATAAATAATTCACTATGCAAACTTTAATAAATAATGGTGGTTTAATACAAATCCACGAGGAAGAGGAGGAAAACAGCCTTAACAATACAGAATAGGATTTGGGAGAGACAGGAAGGAGACAAAAGTTTCCTCATGAAAATGTTTAAATTAAATGAAATAACTTAGATGGCATTCAAGAACAAATAAGAGGTTTGGGAGGGGTGACTGGGGTCTGACACAAAGTTTTTTGAAATTCATTTACTTCCATCTGCTTCAAAGGGCTCCTGGTCAAGCTTCCAGTTTTACACATTAGACATAGAAAACATTAAATATTTAAGCCTTAAATGTTATATCTGTTTATTTCCAAGGGCTGGGCAATATACTAAGAATACAGCATCTGTATGAGACATTTGGTCTGTCCAACTTTTGAAACAAATTTCAGTCCTTTTCAACCTAATACCATCTGATTTCTCAGGTTTCTGCTACCTCGCTCCCTATGAAGTCATAAACTAAATTAAAGTCACAGTTCTGCAGCTGTTAATTTACTTGAGTAATCTCAGTGACTTCACCAGGTTCACACACATCTATTTATAAAATATATTCTCAGTTCAACAATAAAGTAACTTAACCTCATGTGAACAGAAATTTGCTGAATTAGCTACAAACTACTAATCCCTTAGGAGTGTGGGAACGTGTTTTCTGTTCCACATTCCCAGAGCACTGATCGTGGCAAAAGCAGAAAGGACACTGAATTACTTTAGAAACCCTCCTCTACATCTCTTACAAATCTGGGCAGACCAGACTGAGGTTCTCTGATGAAGATTTTCTAAGCTCCATAAGCCAGGCTGTGTGAACCTTATTTGGCTGTGCCTGGAAACGAGACACTCTCCAGTTCAGTCCCAAGGAAGAGCGAGACGTGCTGACTCAGTGTGACTCCACTGTCAGAGCAGCTCCAGGGAAAGAGAAGGAAGAGGGGACACTCGGGGAGCAATTCAGGACTGGGCTCGATCTCTGCTTTTTGGCAAACAAAACAGGCAGGTGCTGAGCAGGACACACGAAAGAGGAGTTTGCTCTGCAGGCTGTTGCAGAGGAAAAACTTGCCAGTTTGCAAAGATAAGGGCCATGCAAAAATGCCTAAAAACAGCTGCTGAGCCCTGCTGTTTAATATTCCTGAAGTAGGTACAGGCTGTCCCATACAGTGTTAGGTGTCCAGGTACCTACAAGCTACTTAGAAAAATATGCATAAAGTTTGCAAATAAACTTACAGGCACACTGGTCACTCTGCTAGTCGCTGACCTGACCAAAGCCAACACACTGTACATGGTTCATTAAGATCTCAATTAGAGGTGACTCCCCCAGAAAGTAAGTTCCATCCCTTGCTGTCCCATGACTTCTGCCACCCCCTTGTTCATTATCTCTGATTAAGGAAACTCATGTACAGACAAAGCATCTGAATCCAACAGCAACAAATACGGAAAAAGAACTTGTTACTATCAGAGGCAGATGAGCCAAGATTGTCACAGCTTGACCACATATGTTGTTTGAAGCATGTAAATGATTAAACAAAAATGTGTCAACACAAAGAGGCAGTTAGGAGCAAAAATCATTGAGAAATAGCTTTTGAGAGACTGTTTGGAAGCTGTTACAAATCCAAGGCCCTGTGGAATTAGATGGCTAATCCGACATACAGATCTTTGAAATAAAGACAACTGAACGAGGCGTACTGAGAAAGGGCAACAAAGCATGTTCAACTGTCAGACCTCAGTGCTGGTATTGGAAATATCCAGTTCATTTCTCAGAGCTGTCCCACAGCCTCCCTCTAGCTCTGATCCCATGAGTCAGACACAGCCAGTCCACAAGAGCCAGCTCGCAGACACAACTGGCAGTTCACTGCCAGCCCAGTGCTCTTTGGGTTCACCATGGGGGACAAGACACGGCTGCAGATAAGGAGCCAAAGAGCTCAGGGACACCCTGCCTGGCCACCAGAGAAGTCTCTTCTGTCACATAAACCCCCACACTGCTGCCCCTGATGCCTTTGACCAGTGTAAGAACAGGGTAAGTCTGAGCGAGGCACCTCTGGGGCAGAGCGAGCCAGCTGATGGTACAGCAGTGCAGTACAGCTGCTGGAGGCACCAGGGAGCAGAATGGATGGCATCTGGCTGGAACTACAGAAGAGCACTGAGAACAGTGATCCTACAGACAGGAATCCTGGCCAGGACCCTGAGGAAAACAGAACTCCATTTACTAAACATGCCAAGCAATCCTCCCACTCCAAGTGACCAGTGACTCGTTTGAGGGGGCTGCTCTAATAATGCCAGTACAGTGTGTTACTGATGCCATTAAGTGACCATTCTACCAGCTGTCCTCTGACCCCTGCCATGAGAAACAGGCAGGTAAGGAACGAGAAAAGGTTATTATCGCAATAGGGAGAACTTGTGAAAGGTTTATTCTAAAAATATAGTCAAGGAGGTAAGATCTGTAATGGTAAGGTTTGTGCCTCCAAAGGTGAGAAAGGAGTGAGGAAACCAGTGCTGGAGTTGTAAATGGGGCAGCAGAAGAGACAGAAGAGACTGAAGACAAATCTGTCATTTATTTTGGGGTGTGTTAGAGCCTAGACTCTACTTTTAGAGTGAAAATATTGTCTGAATTTAGAGCTGTTAAGGAGGACATGACACAGGTACACAGGGTGCTGAACCAGGCCCCTCTCTAAGCCAATAGGACTTTCCCTTCAGGCCCATTCTAGGAAGTGGAAATTTGTAGAGAACTCCAGTTTTGTGGGTCTTTATCTCTGACACGAGATCTCAGGCAAGTTCTGCAGACTATAAGGTATCTTTGTAAGAAAAGAAAATATCCTGCTCTTGTATCTCAGTGTTAACCCTCGCTGAGAAAGAGAGGGAGGATGCAGATCCCAGCAGAAATAGAAACAAAACCAGCATAGGCTAAAATACAGAACCTGCAGTTGAGGATAATGGAGCAGTTACAGGTTGCAGCTCTGAAAGGCGGGGGATCAGGCTGTAGAAAAGAAGTTGGATGAGATATTTTTATGGAAAAGGATAGGTTATAAGTGCTGTTGAGACACAATGCTGTCGAATCAGAAGGGTTTCACAGACACTGGAGGTTACTGGTCTGGTTTTTGTTTCCCCCTGTCACAGAGTGGGCAGCTGAGACCCGCACAGACTGTTTAGCATTCAGGAAGTGCTCTTCCCACCCTGGGTTCTACATATCCCCTGGTGACAGTTACTGATGCCTGACTCCAAAAACCTCCATGAACTTCAACTAGGCCGTGGGTGGAGATTTCTCCATATGGGGTGCAAAAATCTTTAGAGGCCAAATTCTGTCCTTGACAGATAACTTCTGTGCAGCCCCAGTGTGCCTTGGTGTCTCACTGTCACAGTGAACAGACGCTCACAGCCCCAGATCATCAGCTCTCATTACTTTATATAGCACCCTCAGTGTCCGTGGACAGAAAGGATGCCGGGTACCAGCAGAACCAGGACCTCCCAAAGCAAGGAAAAGAACACATTGTATAGTTAAGGTAACAACAAAGAAAATAAACACAGAAGGAAAAAAAAAAACAAAAAAACCCAAAAAAACAGGCAGTTAATACTTAACTGCACAAAAAGAGTTGGGAAGATGGCTTTGGAATAGCATCTTTAAGTCATTTTCAAGCCTAAGCAATGTGATTTCTAATCAATCTTACTAGTTTTAAAAGAGTGTGCTTTAGGATATTTTAGGCATAGTTAACTATTCTTACACTTAATTGTAAAAGAACCCCTATATTTTTACTTACCTTTTCAGCCTGACTGTCAGAGAAAAGGATGAAAATACACGTTTTAAACCTTTTTCAGCTCCTAAACAACAGAAATACATTGCAGTATTACTGAGAACCCTGATCATGTATACGACTGGAAAACTCTGGATCTGACTCTGCAACTTTTAACTGAGAGAAGGAGATTCTGTTCCAACAATCCTTCTGAAGTTAATGGGATTGCTGGATCGTAAGGAATATGCATATCAATTACAGGTTGTAGGAGTAAGGCTGTTCTCTCAGTGTATTTGATTCTCAATTTACAAGGGTTTTTGCCGACAACCAACAATCTTTATAGCTGTATTATTCTAGTAAATAGTATCAAAGAACCTGTTTACTGGAAAAAAAACCGTGCTCCTATCGTATCTGATTAGCTGTAGCAGAAACCAAATCTGATTTCTGTTCCCCAGTCGCCACTTCCACGCATAGACACTGTGTCCAATCCAGCATGCAACTTATTTGATGTAACAAATCCCATTAACTGGGATAAACCTGCTTCCCTTGCATAGCCTGAGAGTGAAAACTTATTTGAAACTGCCTTTTGCTCCACGTTTTCCATCGGCTGCTGCTGGGACAGCTCGGGTGGACCCCTGACTGTGCCTGCTGATGCTCCCAGGCTCGCTGCCTCACCCAGCTGTCCACAGGCTCCAGGGACAAGCGGTTCAAAGGCGGCTGGATGCCCCTTTCCCGGACGGCTCCTCCGGCCCCCCTGGCAGGGCAGCGCGGGGCTTGGCTTGGACCCCCATCGGGGCTCTACTCACCATGACGGCGTAGACGAAGGCGACGATGTTGACGGGATAGGCGGGACAGAAGCAGGCGAGGATGCTGAGGAGCAGGTAGTTCTTGGGCCGCGGCTGCGGCGGCCCGTCGGGCAGCTCATCCTCGATGTTGGTCTCGGGGCTGTTCTCCAGAGCCCGCTTGATGTCGGCGCCGGCGGGGAGCGCGGACATGGGGCTGCGGTGCGGAGCTGCGGGCGGGCGGCGCGGAAAGCCCAGCCCGGCGCTCCGGGCAGGCGGGACCCGGCGCGGCGCCGAGCCAAGGGAGCCGCCCCGGGACGGGGCCGGGAGGGGCGCGGGGGCCGCGGGAGCTTTCAACTCGCGAGCGAAGTTCACGGCGGGGATGGCAAGAACACCAGCTCCGAGCGGCAGCCGGAGAGAGTTCCCAGCGCCGCGTCCCGGCTGAGCCGGGTCTGGGGAGCCCCGGGCTGGCCCTGCCCTGCCCTGCCCCGCCCCGGGAGCTCAAAGCCTGCGGGCGCTCGCGACTTTTTGGAACTTTTTTTGCTTGTTAAAAGACTTTATGCCAGTTTGCGTGAGCCCTGTGACGGGTTTAAGAACTTCCCCCTCCCCTCTCCCCACCCCGAGTTTAAGAACTCGCTTTTCCGATGTCTGAGCTGCGTCAGCAAGTGGGGTAAAGTTTGCAGAGACGTTTCCTCGGGTCTGGGATGAACTTGCTATCTCCTGTAACTCCGGCGACTTGTTAAACTTAGGAAAAGCACTGAAGATTAGCAGAAAATAACAAACCGAAAGGATTATGGCCAGTTTCTAGCGAGTGATTCAGTACTCACTGAACATAGCACCTGTAAGGTGAAATCCACTTTGGGGGATGCACAAGAAGGAGCAAAGAAATTAATATTATTTCCAAACACTAATATTTTGGGAAAAAATTCCCTAACAACCACAAAACCAGTTAAAAAAAAAATCTGCTTCCTTCATGGTTTTCAAGTTGGTGAGAAAAAGTATGGCAGCCTGCACTTAGAAAGGAACAGGCTCTGTTTCTGCCATGTGATATTAGAAAAAAACCTTCAAAGCTGCATGGAGCTTCAGCAAAATGGAGAATTCTGATCAGATGAAAGCTGAAGTTGAGATTTTGCTCTGTCTGGCTCCTCCTGAGAACATTTAATTAAATAAAGTTACAAAAAATAGTAAAATGTGCTTACAGCTTTATGAATGAGACACTTTTGTCACTGGAATTCTTGCGATTGACTTGAATGGAGCCACATCCCCAGTTCCGGATATCATCCAACAAGATACAACGTAACACAGTAAAGACATGAGAAATAAAGGTGCAGTATTTTCACTTTCATAGACATTAATCATCACTCAGCTGCATGCCTGGAATATAACATGGAATGAGAATCTGCTGATCTATCAAAATGTCAAAAGAAAAGATTGTGTATCTTTAGGAAAGATTAAGAAATACCAAGTCCCATCTGCTTTCCGACGTGGCCATTGGAGTTCAGGCACAAGCTCTGGGTAGCTGTAAAATCTCTGACCTGTTTCTTCTCAGGGGGCTTTAAACACAGTCAGCAGACCAGCTCAGAAAACACAGTTCACATCACACCACACAACTACTGTTGAGAGTCCACGGACTCCATCCCGTTGCAAGGGATCAGCTTCCAGGGCCACTCGGAGCCTTTAATCCATGAGCACAGTTTCAAGGGACCGTGGTCATGGCTTAGAGTTTGAGTTTGCCTGCTGGTAGCTGAAACACTCACAGACAAAGAAGAACCAATGAGAACATCCAGCTCACTTAGGGCAGTTTGAGCCATTAATGGTGAAAATAAATACAACCCTGTGGCAAATCAACGCCATGGAGAAGGCACAGTTCTGTGCAGAGATTGGCCAGGGAGACTTGAACCTCGGGTGTGAGGAAAGGATGGAGATTCTTGCACTAGATCTAACATCAGACATTTAGTTTAAGTGCCTTGATAGGGTGATCGAGAGACTGCAGAGTTACCAGTCACATCAAAAACTTGCACTAAATTTTTCCCTGAGGACAATGAACTGTAGGTAGAATTTGGGCTCTCTTAAGTTGGACCGTGTGACTCCCTTCCCAGGTCCCTAAGACACAGACCTAAGAGGAGAACCTGGGGGGCCTTGTGTGTTTCTAGAAACAGTAAAGTTTAATTGTTCAAATGAGGCTGCTAAAGGATGCTAATGGATTGAAAAGAAAGCAGGAGACAGGAAGTGGTGAGATATTCAGGGGCAATTTGTGCTAATGAGACCTCATTAAGAGGTTCTTGAGATAAAGGTTCTGTCGTGAGGCAGTTAGTGTAGCTGAATTTAGTGGTTTATGTAAAAGATGGGTTAAAATCCAAGAAGTGTATCCTGTTAGGACAAGGCTGATTAAATTTTAAATAGCACTGACTTGGAGCCACTTACTGAGGTGAAAAGAAAGAAGGAGGTACTCAGCCAATAGTTTGGTTTTACAAGCTGCAGTGATGGAGAGTAGTTACATTCCCGGGAACCTCAGAAAGGCTCCAACTTCAGAGGGGAGAACCATTGTGCTGAGACGGCTCAGCAGAAAGCTGTGAAAATCATTTAAGAGCACGAACTGAGAGTTTTTAAGATGTAGTTTCATGAAAAATCATAAAAATAGCCCTCCAAGAGAATGAGTCAGAGCAGCAATATTCCCGCTTACAGCCTTGCACTTCAAGCTGAGCCTTGAAAAAGAAACGGATCACTCTGCACAGAGCAGCGATTTTCCAAGGAATATGAGTAAGGCAAGGTGCTGGATAAATCACTGCCATGATGGGCAAAGCAGATGGGCTGGAGATGCGACAGTTTCAAGAGATGTATTTTTTTAAAGGTCTTCTTCCCCTGATTTGAGAGTGTGCTGTGGCTTGACAGCAGGATTCCTGGTAAGGCAGAACATGTCTCTCCATCACACTTTGCTGTATTGCTGGTAGGACTCTCCTCAAAGGCACATTCATGGCCTACAGCGGTTCTGGGAAGAAGTTCCAGTGTCTGCACACAAGTCAAAGTCCACAGAAAGATCAAAATGGTAGTTTAATGCTCAGAGGTTGTTTGGGACTAACAGAACATGATACAAGGGGCTTCCTCACTGGTTCTCCACAGCACTGAGAGCAGAGTCTCTGCAAGTCCTGAGCACTATGAACTCTTCTCATGGGTAAAGCCACACCAGAAAGAGCTGGTGGGACCTTGTACTGGCCTGAGAGAGTGGTCAGATGGGCTTGGCTTCCCCAGCTCAGTGCAAGGTGAGCAAAGCATTTCCAGATCCCATTTCACGTGGCAATGTGTCCCCAAACTGGCCTTACCTGGGACTGTGTTTGATTAGCACAGTCAATCACTATCCAGCAGAGCTGGTGACATTGAACAAACCTAATTTCAGATGATGTTCTCTCTATGGCAAAAATGAGCACACTGGTCTTTCCCAGTCACTCTTAGGTGAAAAAAAAAAAAAAAAAAAAAGGAGTAATTGAAAATTTTCAAGTGTCTTTGTAAAACAAATTACCTGTGATTTCTCAGTGTGGTCACACAACAGCCTATTATTGCTTCTGTTTCCAACCTTTCTGGGTTATTAAGCAGAAAAAAGTATTATAGAAATAATAAAGGAGACCTGTGAGCAACACATTCATGCTCTTCCCAGGAACAGTTTGTTCTCTGGTTGGATCAGGGACTCAAGTGTTTCTGAATACACCAGACAAGGTGTTCACAGGAACCTTTCTCCACTCAGAATTAAAAACCACGTTGAGGCAAGGAGGTCACAGTGACAGTCAATGGCCATCTCAAGCTCCAAACTAAGTTCTACTTAACCAAAGAAAAAAAATCCTCTCAAGCATCTACCAAGATTTAGCCATGCTTAATCCTTCCTGAGAGAATATCAAACCTCACTACCTTGCAATGTCAAGGGAAGAGAAAACTATAAATTGGAAATAAAGTAATTCAATGTCTAATATTTTCATACTGCATCCACTGCACAGTAATTCAAAGTAAAGTTCTTCATATACTTCATCACAATATCTCATGATAATAAATCCATCCCTGTTTTGCAAATGGAACAAGGAAGCCCATGGGGATTAAACTCTGTATACACAGCAGTGCTGCTACTTCTGTGATGTAGTTCAGTGTTCTGACTCTTCCCTTTCCTCAAAAGGGGAATCACCTGCACACAAGAGACTGGATGGAGGCCTCCCATATTCCAAAAAATATTATTTCAGCTTGTTTACACAAGTGCTGGTACACAAGAGTTCTCCTACAGGGGAAAACTAACCCACCCTTCTCTTTTCAAAGACAATTTTGTACCTGGTCATTCTGGTCTTAACAAGTGTGTAGGAACATCTCTGCTCTGCTGCCCGTTCATCCTCATGATTGTCAGGCCATTCAGCAACACAGAGCTGGAGACTGAGACTATGAAGGAACAAAGACAGATCTACATTATTAGTTCTTGGTTCTGTAAGTTATGAAGAAATCTGTGTCACCCAAGCAGCTATTGGAGGGAAATGACTCCCTTTCTATTCCCAGGCAGCACTGCCAAATGAACCAGTGTCTCCAGCTTTTCCTCTTTGCAGGTCTACTGCTAAATCAGTCCTTTATTCTGTACATTTTGTACATTTTGGTGTCTAGATTTGCTTTGCACAGGTAGGTCTTTGCTTAGAAGTCTCTATTTATAGTGAACTGAGGTGAACTGTCTTTTTTACTTCTGCCTGAACTTCAGCTGCAGAAAACATTCTATTCCCCTTTTTTTTTTTGAGACCTTAAATCCAAATACTTCCACAGATTGGGGTTTTCAAGTTTTGGTCCAGAACTCTGTCCCTGGTGCTTATTGCTGAGAGAGAAGCCATATTTTTGATCCTCTATTGAAGGCAGAGTTAAATCCTGAATGGGGTGAGATATAAGAGAAGAGCTGCCCTGGTTGTTACTGATGTTCAGATAATCCTGTTTAATCTTATTTGGTTGGCTCCTAGGAAACTTCTTATTACAAATACAGAACGTTTATGTGAGTGTGACATTCTGCCCTGGTCTCAGAACAAGGAATAAAGTAACTCACAATAAGGAATAAAGAAGTAGCCTCAGTGGTGTGGCAGTGAAAGTACTACTACTAAACCACATAAAATTTGGATAAAAATGGAGATTATGTTAATGACCAAAGCAGGTACAGCAAAGGACTAAGCAGTGCTAAGGAATGCAGGACTGTCACAGGTTCAAGAAGTGCAAAATGAAAGAAATCTGTTCTAATTCATTGTGTTGACCCCAACACAGCTGTACCACAAAGGTTTACTGGCAGGCATTGGGAAATAGCCACTATGCTTTTGATTTTAGATATTTTGGTATCTTTTAGTTGCTGTGCAGGTGATTATGTTGTTTGTATAGTGCAGCTTTTAGATAGAAGCAATTTGTACATGCATGTGTAAACTAAACTTTAGCATGAGAAGAAATGAGAAGGGAGAGATTTGGGAAGCTGCCTGAGTCTGCTTACTCTACCTATCATTTAGGGATTCAAAATGAATATTTGGATCAAACTATATGTCAACATTATGCAAAAGTTGCAATAAGCTGTCACAAAGACAGTTGTTCCTGGCTCTGGAATAAGTTTGTCTATTGACAGTATCACAGATTGTTCATAAATTCCATTCAGGCAGTGCTGGATAATGACAAACTAAAACCCCTTTATCCAGGAGACAGAAACTAAGTTTACTTGATGACCCTTAAATTCCAGTTGAATCAGCAATAGCCTAGCAAAGGTGGTTTTCATTTATGAGGTTGAATCAGATAGGTACAGTTTGCTGTTTTCAATACATTTTCAATATCCTGACAGTTATACTTCTCCTAAGACAGGGAGCTGCTGTGTTATTTAACTGAAAACTGTAGTCAGGAAATTCCAAGAATAATTTGGATGGTGATTTCTTATGAAAGGCGCAGTAGTGGGTGGACTTATAAAGAAGACAGAGACTACTTGTACCAAAATTATTCCTTTTCTATGAGAAACAGATAAGAGTCAATATCTGTGCATGACAAATATTGAATCAAAAGGTCTGTCTGCCCTGGGAACATTCAGGAATCAAAGGCTAAATTCATGGGTTTTTTTTTTCTTTTCTTTTTGCCAACTTGCATATATTTGCATTACATCAAACTTCAAGAATTAATTTAGACCCTTCCCTGAGTCTGTTCCTATCACTGTCATTTCTTCTAGAATAGAACTAGTTAGGGCACAACAGGGGCACGGCTCATTGTTCCTGCTCTTGATGTAAACAGAGTTTAATATGTGGCATATCAAACAGTAGAACGTGGAATGACTGGAAGGAGGCATCTTCCCTTCCTTAAGAATTCTGCATCAGGACTGTTTTTGCGATTGTATTTCTGTGAGTATTTGTGAGTCAGCAGTGTCTGTGGGGCTGATGCATTAGTCTCCCACTGGGATCAGTGTAATAGGTATTGGGAGAGAAATGCCTTTCTTAGCTTAGACATAACTTTGCAATTTTACCCTCGCAGCTGTATAGTCCCATTTTGCATTGGGGACTACAACTGTGGGCTGTGGCTTTGGAAACATCAAAGATCTGGGATGAGCTGTTAACTTTGGTAAATTATTCATGGGAAATAAATATGTGCACAGGGAAATGTTCAGATAAAAATGAAAGTTTCTTTCACAATCTGAGATTTTCATTCACTGATAACCTTCTAAAGTACCACCCTAATTTGAAGCCAATGCACAAGCTGATTGTGCAAGCCTGCTAATGTTCAAACACGTGGCAAGATGATGTCCCTGTATGTTTTCTGTCCTTTTGCATTCTATCTCCTGGCTTCTGACCTGTCTGATTTAGTCATATATCAGCATTAAAGGATCTGTTACAGGAGCTCAGACAGCAATGGGCATCTGCTCAGAGCCGTGGGTGAGTGTGCTGGGCAGTGAGGAGCCCTTGTTTTATCTCAGTGTTCCATTTCCCTACAAATGAGTTCATGTTCTTGGAAGTTTTCCTCCTGGTGACTGGCAAGACAGGCTGTTGTAGCAGTCCTTGGTAGCACTGAAATAGCAGGATTTATCTTACCTCACTTTAACACTCTGAAAACAGAGCTCAGCTCAGTCAAATTTCCTTTAGAATCCAAGTGGAGAGTTACTACCAGGGGGTTTAATAGCAGGTCTCTTCTTGTTTGTATCTTTCTTTTAAATTGGACATCTCGCTTTTCAGATTTCTTGCTATGGGAATTCATTTCACACATGGTTGTGCAATGCAGTGCTGTAAAATCAGCTTTTTGGAATTACTAATGATCATTTATTTTCTAGGAGTTCCTGAAAACATTTGTAACAAACTTGTTAGTTTAAGGATTTGAACAATTTTGCCAACTTGAGTATTTGTCTTATCAAAGAAATGACTAATTAATTTGTACTAGCAAATAACTGAAAATTGCTGGTTTGAATATTTTTCATAAATTCAAGTGCTTATGAAAACATTTTGGGATTATTTAGGATTATTTCATATTCTAATAATAAAAGCATTTGATGCAGACAATGAATTCAATCAGTTCACTCCACAGTTAATCTGGAATCTCTTCATGAATCAGCTCCAGTTTCCCACAATACAAACAAGAAAACACAGCCCTGGCTGTGCCTGTTCTGGGGCTGGATCAGGTCAGTTCTGGTACTCACCAGCAGGATAAGGCTTGAACCAAAAGGTTAAATGCACCCATTAGGGAAGGTCTGGATCTGGACTCAGACCTGAATTTGTGGGATAAGCTGAATACTAATTGTTCTATGAATATTTAATACACTTAGCACTTTTCCATTGTGTAGCATCCCAAAGGAACCATCTTCCCTTCTCTCACACATATACACATGTACTCTCCTTTCATTAAGGATTCCCAAATACAGTAATTAGAACAGTCATCAAATTGGATCTGAGTGATCCAAAATCCAGCTTTTTTTTCAGTGTAGTTGTAGTGGTTTAGAGTGCACTGGTGAACGTGGCCTGGCACTCAGGTCACTGTTACATCAGGAGCTCATCTAGTGAGAACAAAGGAACTGAGACACTGTTTCTGGGATAGAAACCCAGCAGGAAATAAACTGCTTGTAAACATAACAGGACATAATTCTTTTTCCTAACTTATATATTACATTTATCACAGTCCTAAAAAAACTGTTCAAATGTATCTACTCAGTGTTTACTTTTGTCCTGTGCTACCAAGACAAGCTGCAGAACAGACACCAGCATATCAGACTGATAAATATTCCATGTTGTGTTGATTAATAATTTCAGTGTTTTCTTTGTGTATGAGAAAATCTGGTAACACTGTTGTGGAATTTGGAGAGGGTTTTTAAAAAAGTTCCCTGCTCATGTCCTGGATTCTTTTTATAAGCCTGCAGTAATCAAGCCTATTTTTTTTTTACAGGAGCAAAAGCTTGCTTTTCTGTCATCTTTATCTCAGCCACTCAGATTATATGGGTCACAGTTTTTCCTCTTTTCCTACAACAAATGGGAACAGTTGGACATTGTAATCTTTCCCCTCACACTTCTTATGCAAAGTTTTCATTACAGAATACACATATTTCCTTTATCTGCAATCTGCTCTACTTTGTAAACGTGGTTTGAAGAACCATAGGTAGGAAACAGCAGCCTTTGAAAGGCAAACATTTGCTAGAATATTCTGAGAAATGTTCTAATGAACTCTCTGTGCAAGACAATGTTTTGATGACTGTTACAGTAACCTGGCACTTGAAATAAATCAGATGTTGTAGTTGTGTCAACCATGACGTGTTCTTTTAAAAATCCACCACAATTTATAGCACACTGACTAAATCCATCATATATGGTTGGGTGTAATTTACAGTGTAGTGTACTAAAACACAGCCACCCTAATAAGAAACCATATAAATCACATGGAAAAGAAACAACCATTTGCCAGGTAAAAGTAATGTCAAAAAAGAGAAAAGGCTTTTTTTCAGCCTTCCCCTACCTCAGGGTCTAATCTTGCCCCTGTGAAATGCACTGCAGAAGTCTAGTTCAACAGTGGAAAATCAGCATCTTGATTGTTAATCAGGAGTGACACCACTAAAAAGAATTCTATTGTGTGGGGCTGATGCAGCCATCAGTGCAAAGCCTGCAGGAGATCTGTGTGGCTGGACCATGCCAGCTCCTTTGGAAGGCACGTTCTGATGGGAAGGAGTGAGTTCTGAGGTTGCTCTGCTTCCAGTGGAATACAGCCTTTATTTCAGAATACACCCTTCACTGCCCTTCTTGGCTGCAGAATAATCTAGGATCTGACTTTTAATCCACTTCAGTATGAAAATGGCCACTTACCACCAAAGAGAGTCCCAGTGAGCTGTGGTGGTCCCTCAGAACGTGGAACTCCGTGGCTGGTTCAGTGGGCTGAGTGTTGCTGTGTCCCTGCCCTCCTGGCACGGCATGAAAGAGCATTCCTCAGTTCTCACTGTCGAGAGGGCTCCTGAAGGAACATCCTTTCTGCTTCCTGTTACCCTGATGAACAGAGAAAAACACCTTCAAACACGCTACAGTGACACTGCTTTGTTGGACACTTACCCAACCATCTCAGCTTTCCCCTCCCTCTCCAATTTTGTCACGAAACACAAACATCAGGTAGACCAAAATGCATCTATGTCCCCTTTTTGGTGTTGGCCAGTGACAGATGATTAAGAAGGGCGATTTCAGGATGCTTCAGGCCCTGGTATGTCATCTCAGCTTCTTGTGATCAGCTGTTTATGATCCAAAATTAGGGCAATTGAGGTTGAGGCACCTGAGAATCCTTCCCAGCTACGTTTGGTCACATCTTTTTTTCTCTTTCACCACTTTCTTTTGGTGTTGGTCAGTTTTCCTATTGGGAATTGTACTTTTATTTTGCTGCTCACAAGATCAGCCATGGCACTTGTAATAACGACCTATTCTGATTTTACAGTCATCAACACTCAGCAGGGTCGATAACAATCTTTCTACTGACCTTGATAGAAGCTGGAGCTGATCCCAAATATCCTGGGGTTTGTTAGGCTGGGTTTTTATCTTCTGCAATGCTACAACAGTGGAATTTATCAAAACTTAGCAGAAAGAATTGCTGTTATTAGTGTGCAAGGCTAAATATAATTTCATCTCTTTATCATGCTGGTGTGGTCTTAATTTACAGGACAGAGGAATAAAAGGGTGATACATAAAGCTGAAATTCCAGTTGGGAAGATGTACCTCAATTCCTGAACAGCCCTACAATGACTGTAGCATTTCTTTGCAATAAAACAACCTATTGCCAAGAAAGACAGAGATGGTTATTTTATATTCCCTATTTATAAGACGCTGCTTTTTATGTCCAATATAAAACAGAGTGGGGCTATTGTTGTTGATATAATAGGATGATTGGCTTCTTTTCCACCATGGTGAAAGCTTTCCTACAAAAAGACAGTAGAGATGACAATTTCAGAACCCTTGTGAAGAGGAAAAGAAGGATGAATGCTGAAGGAGGCATTACTTACTCTTCTAATTGATGAGTTTTGCTCTAACAATTGCCAGCCTGATATCCAAGCAATTCTCATCCAGCCACAACTTTCTGCCCTGCTATCAGTGACACCCAGCAAAATGTTCTCATTTCAGCTTCCCCTGAGGCATGTGGGGCTTGGATGACACTGGAAACACATCAGACAGCAGGAACAGGATCAAGAGTCTCCGAGTTCAGAGTCTGAATCCCCCAGACATCCACTCCAGAGCACCAAGCAAGTGACCAAGCCAAGCTTGTGTGGCTTGTTTTGGCTAATAGATTTGTGAAGGACTGGCCCATTAGCTGAGGTTTAGAGGACCAGAACAGAATGTGAGATGAGCAGACAGAACACTGATCCAAGCAGCTCTACCACACACTCTGGAGACCTTTAGCAAGTTGCTTGGACTCCTGGGGCACCCATCTCCATGTGTTAAATGGGTTAGTCTGAACCTACTCTGCAAGGATCTACTGAAGCAGCAAGTCTGTGAGATTGTCCATGGAAGTATTTGGGAGAATTCGAGATATCTGCAGGAAAAAACCCTCAGAAGTTTAAAAAACCCAAGTCCTCTTTTACCTCCGTGTGGATTTAACACCTCTTTGTTTTGTTTCAGTCCTTTAAATTGGCAGACAAAGACTTGAGCAGGGCTGAGGATCTTGCCTGAGGAAACTGTAAGTTTTTCAGGAAGCAGGAAAAGGAAAGCTGATATTTTTCTCTAGATGAGCTCTTTGCCACCTCAGAATAAAAGAAGCAGAAATTTTTTCAATAGGCTGATGCTGGAGAAAAAAAAAAAAAGACAATCTATTTTCTTCCTAGAGGAGAAACCTCTTGTTACCTGGTGGCAATAGGAGAGACAAGAGCCATCATAAAACAACAGCATGCATAAGATATTTCATAATCCCACAAAAACATTAGAGACTCCTAACATTCCCACTGGCATCCTGCTTTGGAGCTCAGAGAGCTGCTCAGACATTAGCTAATTATATTTAGCACAACCATCTCATCTTACACGAGGGCAGACACATTAGGTCACATGTTTGGCTGGTATAAAGTTTGGATTTTGGCTGCATGACTCGTGCACTCCAGCTGAGGAGAAGCCCCTTTGTTCTTGTTTCTGGGATGTAAGGAAGTTTCCCAACCTTCTCTCTGCAGTTCCTCAGAGAGAGGAAGGACCAAGATGAAGGTTCCACCCCGTGTAACCAACAGTTCCACCAGGAGCTCCCAAGTTTTCTTTTTGTTTGCTACAGGGTAAAACAACAGCACTGACACTGAAACTTGACTCAGATCATGGTGATATGATCCCAAAAGAACTGGAGAATTGGGGTCTCTCAAAACTCACAGAGGGCTGCAAGGAAGCTAAAAGAAATGGAAGAATCCAGTGAACAGCGCAATTGAGGTCTCAGAGGTCAAAGCAAGACTACATCCTGCTCCTCTGGCAGAAGCACTGCCACTTATTTCTCTGGGCACTAGGTCAGCCCTCTGGAGCTTTTGGAGGGAAGTTTTTCCACTGGATTTTCAGATGGAGGAAAAGAAAAGCATGGAGAGAGGAAAATATGGTTTCACTACTTGTACAAATGCTAACTTATCACTGCCACATATAGAATGAGAAAAGCAGGAGCACAACAGAACTTTAGGAGCTTGCTTTTTTCTGATGTCTGTAAGTCAAAGAAATCAGGCTCTTTTCACTGAAAAACAATTACTTCTTGATAATGAGGGGAGACAAAACAAGGCCATTAATCAAGAACACATTACACATCAGTGGTCACTCTACTCACCTGGACCCCAAGCTGGCATTGTTTCCCCTCATTGTGGCTGAAGGATCCACAGCATTTCTCCCCAGTGGGTCCTCTGGAAGCTCTGACAGGCAGGGAAGCAGCTCAGTAAGATCATCAGCTTAGAAGGTCACTGGGTCACCAATTCCATCACCCAGCAATTACGACCCACCAGGCAATACATGGCTGAGGCCAGACAGGTTCACAACTATCACATATTTATCACTGTCTGTGAGTTCAGGGGTGTCATTCTACTGTCTTACCCTGCACGGTAATGGCAAACATATGCTGAGGTAATCAGGGGAAAATGTATCTTCAGCTGGAAACCTGGGAAATGAGTCTAAGGATCTTGGCTTTTCAATACTGATTTTAATAAGGCAAGAATCGATCCATAATCATGCAGTAACTACAGGATAAACTCAATGCAAAAGTAAAACGTCTGAATTACAATGGAAAGAATTAATGCAAAAAAAAAAAGAGAAAGATTTGTCTTAGAGCTTAAAACTGCACTGTGCTTGGGCTATTTTTTATAGAGGAGAGCTCAAATGAAGAGCAGACAGAGACAATGCTACTTAGACATGGAAACCAGTATATCTGTGCTGAGCAGATGCTTGTTATACTGTAGGCATTGTTAGAGGAATGTCTGAAGAAGTTACCTGACCTGTGATTAAGAGGTGAAGGATTGTGCACAGAGGGAAGCTACTCCTCTGAAACCACTCACTGAAATCCTCTGCTGGCATCTGCACAATACTTTCATGTACAAACTGGAACAGGAAAAGGTTCTTTCCTGAGCTTTTGTTTTATGTGTAAGAGAGAGGTAATGTGGGAAAATTTGATCATTGTGACAACAGAATATAATGGCTTTTGCAAATAGTGCTTTGTGTCACCAAAACATTCAGAGAGTTGGAGATGCTCTAAAATGAACTAAAAGGAAACCCCTACAATTTTCGTTGCAGTTTATATCCTGAATCCTTCCAAGTCAAGTCTTGGTGTTTTAAACTTGCATCTATCTTCTATCTACCATCAAGGCAACTACACTAAAGCAAGTTGGAGTTAAATAAGAACTTCACCTGGAACCTCAGCCAGATGATATTCAGTGATGCTGCTCCTTCTCCTAAAATATAACAGTTTCTTTCATCTATTCCTGTCAGAAGGAGCACCAAGGTCCTCCTTCCTCTGTGGCTATTTTTGAAAGGGGTATAAAGAAACAGATAGGACATCCAGCTGTGCTCACGTTTTTCCTCTATTACCGTTGCACAAATATGAAGGATCAAAATGCAAAGGAAAAAGCAAAGAAATAGATCTAAACCCAGCAAGCAACTGAGACTTTTCTATTGAACATTAAAGCAAGGCTGCCTCTCTGGTTAGTGAGTATGCAAATTAGGGCACCAGACAAAATGGTTATTTTTATACAACTTCAAGACAACACAGATACTCTGATCTCGACATGTTGGGTGCTAAACCTTTGCATCCAAAAGGCAAGATAACACCTGATATGTGTAAAAAGCAGAATAACCTGCTGCCTCTGAGAGATTTCTGTCGGTCTTGCAGATCAGGGGAATAACTGTGATGAGAACACAAAACACAAGGTGGCATCGTTGCCATTTTGGTAAGTTAGTTACCTGGTTACACTACACAGAGGTGTGTAAGTCTAATGTCACAGAGTCACAGAATATTCTGAGTTCCTTCTGTCCTTCCAGAACTACAGGAGTTGAGCCCAGCTTAAGATCTTGAGAGGCAGCTGTTGGTTTTTTTTAGTATTGCTGAAGCAAAGCAAACATTTCTACAGAGTTCCTGGATCAGGGACATAATTCATAACCTAAATGGCTCATGGATATAACTACTGGGAAGGACAGGCCCTTTCAGAGCACAAGTTAATGCTTCACTTCAAGTGTCCTAACGATTTATGACAGGTGCTACTTTCACTGAGGCAGTAAATAAATCAACAATGACATAATAATAAAATGATACTGATTAATAAACCAGTGGTTGTCATAACATCTTTCTCTTGAAGAGTTCAAAGTGCCTTGTAAAAAAGTGAATAGCAGCATCTTCATTTAGTGAGATCCTGAATGATTTCATCTGGCAACTTTCCAGTGCTGGAATTTCACCCCCAGGTGCCTGTTCTCCCCACCCTCACCACACATGATGTACACTCACCACTTGTGTACCTCAGCCAGAACCTTAACAAACGTGTCTGGTGAATTTTCAAGTGGGGATTCTCGCCACATTTTCCCGGTTTCTTTAAGATTTTTCCGTACAAAACAGTCACGCCTCACAGACCGAGTGAGTCTGGCAAGCAGTACAGGAAACCTTTAGCAGAAAGAAGAACAGCAATAAAAGAAAAGCCTTTGGGAACAAACGAATATCTGATTAATAACTCTGGGTTTGTCTGGCATTTCTGCCACTTCACCATTTCCATAACTTCCACAGCAAAAATGGCTCTTTGGGGAGTGCACTGCTCAACGTCATTCCGAGTGAACCATAGAATGGTTTGGGTTGGAAGAGACCTTTAATACAAATAATGTGAAAGAGCTTTACTTTATTGGGCTTGAGCACCAATTCCCTTTGCTGGGCATGGAAATAAGGGCTTCTTCATTATTCATCAAATTCTGGATGACAAACTTGGGTATGAAAGGAAATAATAAAATCCCAACAAATACTTCCATTTTGCTACACATTTGTCCTCTTCAGATTTTCTCTATTTATTTTGTTTAGCCTCTGTGGATTTTCCAATGCAATCAGTGCCTGATCTGACACACTTTCTGATTCTTTTTAATATCCCTTTTCCCTGTGCTATCATCATTCTCCTCTCTCTATGTGCTGACATAAATCTCATTGATGTAAGTGCACTGTAACACACAGCCTTTACCATTTCACTCTGAATAGAGAGATACAGGAGGAGAATTACACATTACAATAAAAATAAAACTCTTGTGAAAAGAGGGCCATTTTTTAAATGCTCTAAATTCTGCAGTGCTGCTTTGACAGCCCTGAAGACTGATGTTCCAAACCCTTCTAGACTGTGCATGACTGGGGTGTGCTGTGGCTTTCCTTGCAAAGGCTGAGGATTTGGCAGCACATCCTCAGGAAGTGCTGCCTCCCTCCAGTTTAGGGTACATGTCACTGGGACAGCAGGAAAAGGGTGAGAAGTTTCCTCCTGACATCAGTAAAAAAGGAAACACATGGTTCTCATCTTCAGCAGGGCCAGTTCCACACTCAGTAGTGCCCTGTTGGTGTGGCTGTACAGCCAAATCCTCATTATCACTGGTTAGATTATCCAGATAACTGTTATCATGTCACACACAAGCCTTTTATAACCCACCATGCACTGAGATATTTTGAGGAGGGAAGCTCCGTTCAGTGCACTCTTCCATCACATATTTGTTTGTTTGGCTTTTCTCACTTCATGAGGGAGCCAAGACAACTCGACTGACAGCACATACTAGCAAAGTGTTCCTCTGTGATTCAGCTCTCTTGGCATGCAGAGTTTGCAAGAGCACGGAAAAACCAGCCTGATTGTAAACGAAACAAGTGCTGTGGGGAAAGCAACGGCTCTGCCATGACTTTGTGTCTCCACGAGGGGGGTGACCAGCCTTGTTAAAACAGAAACACAGATTTCACAGCTCCACACGCGTCACAGCCAGCGCTTGGCAGAACGGGGCTGGCACGGGGAGCTCTACATGTTTAACTGTGTTGGCAAAGTCAAAGCACTGAGGGGTTCTGTCTCTCCTTCCCAGTTTAGTCCCCCTTCATCATCTCATGCCCAGCTGTCTTACTCTTTCTGTGTCTCTCCCCAAATACTTCAATCGTTTCAGAGGCTGCTATTTCTGACAACGTTTCTCTTCCTGCTTCCTACAACAAACAAATAAACAAACAAACAAACAACCCCCCCAACAACTTAAAGTTATATTTTATACATCATCATACTTCTGCATTGCTAATTAGGAAGACAATAAGGCAGGCAGAAAACAATAAATGTGAAGAACAAGTTGTATGTTCAGTCTGTGGACACTAATACCAGTTTTTGTTTTTGCAGAGTTCTCTGTACATTCATATTCCTACAAACATATTAAAAGTGGTAACATTTTATATCAACTCTAAGCTGTAGGTAAGAAAAACTTATCTACAAAACTGAAGTTTGATTTAAACTAAAATTCAACCTCCCCTTTCTATTAGGTATCTACTGCTTAAAACCAAACAGAATACTGTACAGTGATTTAGGGTAAAATATTAATTAAAATACAACAAAAGAGAGATGGAATAGGGTGACCCGAGGTAGAATTTTGACCCAGAGATTGGGTTCATGTGTGCATTGCTACAAAAAGTGCTGCTGGGTTATAACAAAAACAACATCTGCTTTTCTTTCCAATAAATTACTTATATACCATATCCTGCCAATCTGAGGCTCCATCTCCAAATGCAGATCAAATAGGATATATGCTTGTGTGGCTATATGGAGAATACTAAAAGAGCTGCAACAGTAACTTTCCATCCAACTTGTCCTTCCAGGCTGCAGGATGCTGGAATGATTAGCTCCTTGTGCAGGAACAGCAGCTGCTCAGGGAAGAAAACAAGGACCTGGCTGTAGACAAGGGAGGTTCTGGGGACCAAAAAATTAAGTACAAAATGAAGAGAAGAGTAGAAAGAAGAAGTGGGAGGGGGAAAGAAAACTGTGCCTCTAACACCCTTCAGAACAGCAAAGTAGAGAAGGATCTCAGGGCTGGTGCTTACTGAGACAAGAGAATTTGCACAAAGATCACAGATGAATGTTTCTGGGTGAGAGGAAAAGGATGACAGGCTTCAGCTGGTCAACAAGGCAGAGATGTCAGTGATCTGGGAAAAGGCCTTGAGAGAGGACATTGCAACTGTTACACTGAGAAGAGTCAAAGCAATGTTGAAGAGCAGAACAGTGATCTCTGAACTGAAAATGCAAAACAGCCACACAGAGTGCGTGTGGACTGAATGTATTACCAATTTTTGGGGTGAAAAGGACTACAATGTCCAAAGTGAATATATTCAATGTATATTTCCAGAAGAATCGCTCAGAAATATTCCAAAACACTGCTGCAAATATTTAACTTGTAATATATTTTTCTATGCAGTCACAAAACTGTCCATCATCATCCCTATATTCTTATTTGAATGCCAAGACAAATAAATGCATCTTTAAAGGGCCTGAAGACCAGTCCTAAATCTGGTCAGAAGTAAGGTGGGTTGTGTTTTAAGAGTACACAGAGAAGAGTCTCTCCTTACCTCTCAAGGCTCACTAAAGTGTCACATAAAGAACAAGCTGCTTCTTCATGTTCTGCTGGAACTTTTGCCTCGTATCAGCACACGAGTCAGATTTGCTTTTAATGAAAGAGCTGATATGGCAGCTGCAAATAAAGCAAGACAGGAAACTGGAATGAACATCCTGTGGTTACCATTTTGTGGCAAACACCTGTGTTGCTCAGAACATACATCAATGTGAGCCTGTGAAAATCTTGAGATCCCCTTACTCTCAGCAAAAATCCAAATTAATTACAAAGCACAGCTGGGTTTTTTAGCTCAATTTTTAAAATAATTTGATGGATTAAAAAATGAGAAATTATTATGATTTTGGGGGTTTATCATCTTTCATTCCATCACATTCCAGGAGAGTGCCTTCAAACTGCACTGGCATGTACTGAATGTGCTCCAAGGTTTCCGTGGCCTGCTCTGCTCTCGTGTAATAAAAATGCTCCTTGACATTTGCATGCCAAGTGCTTTGCATAGAGAGGGCTGAGTTTATACAGCATATAATGTGCTTAAAAACCAGTTTTGTACCCTTACCCTGCCTTCTGGGCCTCTGCTTCCTTGATACTATACTCTCTTGGTCTTTAATGAAAGGCATGTTTACTCTGTAGTTCTCCCAAGCCACTGGCAACAAACTGTAAGACATAACAAGGTTTAAATTAATGTACAGTGTGCCTTCTCCAGAATGTGAAGCATTCCACAGGTGCTGAAAAAACATTCTTAATATTACAGACTTGATGGGGCTACCCAGGTACAAAATTCATTTCTCTTGACCTCAGCTCAAAGGAAAAAAAAAAAAAAAAGCTTCAGCAAAGTCTGACTGTAGGAATGGTTTGTCCTGTTGATCTTAGAGCTGTGGAAACCACCACAGAGCTGAGCAATGAGGGAACACATCTAATGTTGGCTGGAAATGGTAGAGAGAGACTACAGAAAAATGCACTGGTAGAAAGAGAACCAATTCTAGTGGAATAAGACAGAACACTGCTTTATCCACAGAGCTGCTGGAGCATAGGATCTCTTCTGTTTGCAAAGGCAAGATTTATGGGGGTGTTTCCCAGAAAGCACATGCTGCTTGCACAGCAGTAAAATGGTTGTTCTGCCACCCATGCAAAAAAATTGCATGTTTTCTGAATTTACTGAATGCTGATTTCAGTTGTTTGGGGAGAAGAAGAATAAAAAGAAAGAAGGGGAAAAAAAAAGCATAAGCTCTTTTCTGATGAGTTGCTTCCCCTTGTCATCCAGAAACCCATCAGGTAATGCACCCGCAGTCCAACCTTCTTAACAGTCTCTTTTTGTTTATGGACACCTTTTAACCTTGTACCTGTGATGACTTTCTGTAGGTCTGTTGAAAAAAAATATGTAAAAACTTGCCAACTCACTTGTGCATTCCTTTCTCCTTTGAAGATATTGCTCCATATATGCTGGCCTGCATGAGACATCCTAAAGAAACCTGCTATTTAGTATTCCTGAAAATTAAAGTTTCTTCCAAGGAAAGTGTCTTTTTAAAGATGTTTCGAGATAGGTACCCAAGTACAAATGCACCAAATGAATCACTTCTGAAAAGATAAGTTTTGTTAATTCAGCTGTGAAAAAAACCCAAACATCAAGTAGAAGATGTAAATATTTTTTACATAAGATGCTTATAAAATAATGAGTTAAAAAATCAGGTAGACTTGAACACACTATGCAGGAAGTCTGGTTTCAGTGTCCATGCTGTGCTGTTTGCATACTAGTGGCATAACTGTCAATTTTTCTGAATTTTTAAGTCTACTGCATCACTTTGCCATTCTTCTTTTAAATGTCGTAAGGAATTTAATACATTTAACATCAACAGGTATCTAATTACCTCTCTGTGCCTCCTTATCAGCATCCACTACCACTTCAGACGTGTCCTCAAGTAGCCCTTCATTGGCTGCAGTTTCCAGACTATCCACCTTTGAGCAAATCTCTCACTAATAACACTCTTTACTCTTTGCCTGCCACTGGAAAGTAAATGCTTTTATTCTCCTCTCCCTTGAAAGTCAATTTAACTCACTGTTTTCCTTCAAATTAACATCTTGGTTGTCCTTCCCACTGCTGTTTCGTTCCTGCTGTGCTGCCAAACCCCTGGAGAGGCATTGACACCCATCTCCTCTGCTCTGTTCCCTCCAGTCACTCATGCAGTAAAACACCTGTCACACTCATTATTAACAGCCCCAGTGTTCTCTGTCAAAGCCTAAGCCATCCTCCAAGGTGCTCATCTGTCCTACGTGGTAATAAGTGACATTTTACTGAGCACTCAACACCCTCCAAGTTGCAATCCCCAAATGCAAAAAGGCCTTTTTTCTACATTTTGGTGAACACAAAATCACTGCTGAATGATGACTGTGTTCAAGAGCAGCACAAGTTACTTGTTAAAAGTACAGATTTGAAATATTATACTGTGAGTTTGTAAATGAATTTATAAGACTTGGAAGTAAGATGTTGCTGGGTACCAGCTAATGGGCTGCTATTTAAAAAAAAAAAAAAAACATGCTTATAATGAAGATCTTCTATTACCTGTGGCCTGGAGAGTATCAAGAGTACCAAGGTCCCAGTCAGAAATTCCGAAGTTCTAGCACTGAGCCCTCTATTTTGTAGCATTAAAACCTGTTCCAGTTCTCCATCTGGAGAAACAGTGAAAACAAATAATCAAGCTTGTCTGTATTAGTGATATTTTTGAAATATAACCTCCATAGCTGTGAGCTAGTCAGACATTAATTAGAAAAGAGAAAAAAAAAGCAAAGAAGAATTTAGTAATTTCCCCTGACCTTGATTTCTATGCCTTAGTTAATCATCTGTGCAGTAGTAATGCAATCTAAAAATGGTAAATCAATTGAAGAGGCATTGATCATATCAAAGAAAAGCCCAAAATTCAGAAATAAGTTTTATAATGAAGATCCTTTGCGCAAATATTTCTGCCTACTCTTTTAAAAATACATTTTTGACTGAGAAGTGAAAGCTAAACTGCTGGCTGTAAGACTTTGGGGATAAAATCCAGTTATTTTTTAATCTCTCATACAAGTCTCCTTCTCGTTGTGAAGAAAATGTATGTCACCTGAGCTGATCTGCATACACACATTATTCATTACACAGTAACCATGAAAAATTAGACTTACATTTTGTACTCTAATCTGCTTTGTGAAACATTTGACTGATTAGGTGGGGGCCACATGATAAATGAGACTATCTTAGCAGTGACCTGGTGTTGTACCACAGCTGCAGTTTCCACATTTACCTCTGTCAACATGATGAAACATTTAAACCTTTGCACTAATACAGGTCCCCACTCAGCCAGCAGCACTGAAAATTCTGATCTGTATAAGCAAACAGTCTGCAGCAAAACTACCACTGGACAAAAGGCTTTATATTGAATTATGAATTCTTTTCTTAAAAGAAATCATTCCGTAAGAGCCACGTTCAGTTGTGTCTACTGATTAGCTGCCTCTACAGACTCCCTTTCCCACTTTTGAAATATAAACATGGCTACGTGTGGGTTAGGGCTCTGTGTCCTCTCAAAATTATGTCTGTATGAGTTCTATGAAGCTTTGTGAATTTGGGGGACAGGGCTACAAGGCAGCTGTACTGGTAATCCATTTCTGATTAGTCTTTTGTGAAGCAGCCCATGATGAGAATCCTGGATTAAACATGATTTGAGCAGCTTCAGAATTCATTACAGAACCCAACCTTCGGTACAGAGATGCCCTGCACAAAGTAACTCCCCATATTTTTCAGAGCTAGGAACAGAACCCTTGAGAGGTCCAGACCTGTAACTCGGGCCAGTCCCCTGGAATCCCAGCAATCATGTGATAGATGTTCTAAAGGATGCATTGAACACCCTGCCCATATATCACACAAGGTATCTTTATTTTTCTGGCAGCAAACACAGGCTCCCAGCTGTCACAGCTCTCAGGATTGTTTTTCAAATCTCATCTCGCACACAAACCAATTGTTCACCTACATCTGTAAACAAATTGCTTGAAATTATAGCTTTGAATCCTCCACTGGTCCCATTCATCAGTGCTCAGCAGCAGCTGTGGAGGTAGTATATGATATTATCTCAAGTTTCCTGATATCCCCCCTCAGCCTCTGGCTGTCTGAACCTAAAGGTCCTTCAGGCCCTTTGCATTTAGGAGCAGTTAACTGCTTTTTCTTCTATTCTGTTAAATTGCTTTTGCACTTGAATATACTTCCAGCAATATATCCTAGCAATGAATTCTTAAGTTTAATTATGCATTGCTTGAAAACACTTCCCATTGCTTTAAATTTTCTGCCAGGTAATTTAATTTGGTGTGCCATAAATCTGGTGTCAAGGGAACCTGTGAATATCCACTCTCTAATCACCTTTTTTTTTCCATGCACTTTGAGATGTCACAGAGATCTGTCATAACTTTATCTCCAGTCATTTCTTTCCTGCCCTGAAGAGCCCCAGCCTATTTGACTGTTCTTGTGTGGAACAAGATTCCATATCTCCACCATCCCTCAGCACTTCTGTTCAGTCAAACTCTATCATTTGTGGCAACAGCCTGGGTGAACAGGAAGGACAGAGAGTCAAGAAGCACTTATAAAATATTTGTATTTTTGCAGAACATGTTTTCTGCTTTGGCTTCCACTTCATTCTTAGGGTTTTTCTTGCCTTTTTGATAGCTACTAAACATTCACAGAACTCTCCCAAATGACTCCAAGAGCTCCTTCTTGAGTGGGAATTTAGAGTGTAACAGGGCATGGTATCAGCCTAATAATGATAACATAAATGTCAATTAAAATGTCAATAATTAGCAGTACTAAATGCTAACGTGCTTTTCTGGTCCAGTTTTACTTGGGAAGAAGTGAAAAGACTGAAGATTACGCAGCTTTGTACTGAACCACTCTAGAGAGCCAACAGGTAAACTATTCTGTCAGGTCTTTTAAGTGCAGGTAAGCACTGAGGGATGAGTAGGAGGAACACAGAGTAAGTTGAAGAGAATCCCTAAGTTGAAGAGTTGTTTAACTGCCAGCCTGTATCTGAGAGACTTGCTGACCAACTCTCTATTGGTTGGTCATTATAGGTAAAGGGATGAAAAAGCCACTTATCACACTCACTGTACTGGTTCTCTCCTCCAATTTATCAGACTAATTCTATATACTGCTATTCTGCCACACCTGTTAGACACACAGTTTGCCTTGACTGAGAATACAGAGGAAAACAGAACACCTTTGAAGAGCTTTGCCCTGCAACTCAGAGCATAAACTGTTCAACTGCTTTGTCAAACACTCATGAATAATTTAAATCCATGTTGTGCCAACATGATTATATCCACTAAAAAATGTTGGAAACTTAAATTACTATTTACTTTTAACAGTATAAAAGTTCAGAAGCAACACATTCTTTTACAAATACCCATCACTGTCATACATAATGGATAGAATACAATCAGCTACTAAATATCACTTAATAGCTGGTTTGGTTCTGTAATGATAATATACATGGAATTCCTGTTGAGTTCACTGGGATAACCCTCCAAGGAAAGGCTATAGGAATATACATGTATCTATTACTGTAGAACTATCAATAAAAAGAGAACAAGGAAAGAAAACACAATTAAATTGGCTGGGATAGCTCAGTATTTTCTCCTAGTTCTGCAACCTGCAGTGACAGAGGATGATGCTGTGCTGCTGATTCTACTGC
This sequence comes from Empidonax traillii, assembly GCF_003031625.1. Lineage (NCBI taxonomy): Eukaryota > Metazoa > Chordata > Aves > Passeriformes > Tyrannidae > Empidonax > Empidonax traillii. Next base: position 393,502 of record NW_020955292.1, on the reverse strand, counting down.
ACAACTCCCTGCTGACTGCATGGGGACAAAGAAAATCCAGAATTTGTTTATGTTGCATGGCACAGAATTAATAACATTTCACTGAAAGAGTCACTGCTTGAAAGAAGAGAAACAACAACATCCAAAGGACAAGAGATCGCCGTTCCTTCACCTTGGATTCCAGTGGGTTAATATGGAATGCATCAAACTGTTGGATTTGAGAGTCAAAGCTTCCAAAAGCCAGTGTATGGCACACAGCTGTTAGAAAAGATGTTCACTGGGAAGAGGAGAAACCAATGTGTTACAGTACAGAGTGAGGGAAAGAGTCCAACTGGCACCGTGTGGGCTGAAACAGATGCATTTAACCAGTTCTGTAGCAGATGAGTTTTTAATTGTCCCAGTGAATTCCAGACACCTCTCAAAGTTTTGGTTTTTCTAATGTTGACACATAACTCTGTATCCTGCAAGTGTATTTTTGGATGTGAAATTTCCAGTGGGCTTATCTTGATGATGTGCCCAGTGCTTTCTCACCTGTGAGAATTCTGGTATTTATCCAGTTACGGTGTGGATTCTCAGGGGTTTGGATTCTACAGTAGCTTCTAAGTTTTGCCTTTAACTAAAAACAGTGTGTGAGTTTAAAATGTTGGTTCAGTATTTTTCTGCACTGAGATTACCTTTGGCATTTTAGCTTATTCTACATGCAAATGTAAATATAAATGTATAAACTTTTGGTGAGCAACTGGAATAATGAGCTTAGAACAGGACAGACAGTGTGCACTAGTGACTAGCACAGAATACAGAGAAATGAATATGGTACAAGTGCTGCCTTCTCCCTCTCTCTTTCACAGGCCTACTTTTAACCTGGCAAATTAAATGTGAATTTTGACAGCCTTTTCTTTAAATGAGCCTGATCTTGAAAGCTACACCACCTGAGAAGATTTTATGCAACTTGGAACCTGCCAAGTAAATGTCAGCAAGGTGAATGACGTGTGCTTCTGTACACACACACACAGGGTGTTCAGTAAGTCATTAGGATTCAATCACTTACTGTTAGAATTTAACAGCTGCTATTAATAAAGACAGACTACATCATCATGAACTCCTGAAGCTCTCAGAACACAAGTTCAGCAGCTGAACAGCAGCTCTGAGTGTATGTTAGGGGTCTGTGTCACTGTGAGCTTCACTCATGTCCTATCACAGAGGACATGAATCTTCCTTCAAATTTACCTTTTTTTGTTCCAGGGGCACTGGAATCCAGACACTGGTATAAATAGGGCTAAAGGACTGTCAGGTCATCTTTTTTGTCTTCTTCCCTGAATTCCTCATGTGGGCCTCTTCTGTCAGAATGTGACTGTGGGAAAGAACAAAGACTGAAGTTAAAAAAGTAGTATGCAAAATGAAGGCAGAACCCATAAAGCTGTTTATTGTGTTCAGATCATCACACTTCTTAAATTTAAAAAAAAATACTTAGATGTATCTCTAAATTGTTAATGACTGCATTTATTAGCACCTATTAATATTAAATTTGGTTATTTATATGTTTACCAGGATATGCAATTTTTATTTATCTTTAATATGCGTATAGTACTTAATAAATGATAAATACAGTATTATTTGTATTCACACATTTATACTACTACTTATTATTAGCAATTAAGCATTTATGTGAAATCAAACTTGGAAGCAGAGGAAATAATGTTGACTGAGAAAAGGTGCTGACACATGGTTTGCATTCCATTTTACTTGTTTTTTGTTGGAATTATGCCAATGGAGGCACTAAGATTATGTACACAAGGCCAAAGTTTCAAGACGTGCCTCAAATTCTGTTCAGTTTTTCCTGGGTTAACAGACTGTGTGCAAAGAAAATAATAGAGTAAGCTGAAAAGATTCACCCTGATGAGAAGAGTTTTCAGAGCTGGGCAACCAGAAAACAGCTTTTTACAGGCTGTGGGTTTTGTTTCTTCACTGCCCCAAGCCTGTTCGGCCTGTTTTCTCCTTCCATAACACTATCTCTCAGGAATACTTTATTCCTTTTCCACCTTTTTTAGCTGTTCAGTAGTGACCGTACAGAATGGACATTTAATGTCACCCTAGCAGATGTGACACTTTCCTGTTCAGAATTATTCAGCCTGTATTATGTGTTTGCTTTTTGGTCTGGGCTTTGTATTCGGAGGAAAGACTTTATTTCTTACTTTTTATTAATGCTTATAACATTATTGTCCCACTTTATGACTAGAGTGTGATGGCATCTCAGATTACTCTGGAGACGAAGCTGAGAGTCAGTTCATGAGAGGAAGGTGATTCCTGGGAGTGATAAAAGCCACAGCAAACTGAGGAGAAAAGACTGTTAGAGATGGATGAGCTTTTGATGCACTGAGGCTCCAAAGGTGTGTGACCTCTAGAGGAGCTTCTCTGTCCCGCTGAGCAAGGATTTCAACACCACACAGTGAGGGCTGACAGATGGAAGAAAATGCAGTGTTCCAACAGGCAGTGGAGGTGCACTGAGAGGAGCAGCAGGAGCCAAAGGACTGAAGACAATGCAATGATCAAATGGAGAGAAAATCTGAAGAAGGTAGTGAGTAACAGGTGTGGAGTGAAGAAACCCCTGTGCAAGCCAAGCCAAGTCTTTTTTATTCTTAATGCTGTGGTCCCACTGAAGGGAAGAAAGCATGGCACAAGCTGACCAGGCTCCCTCTTTTCTCCTTGGAGAATCAGTTTTGAGGTGGCTATGAAACCTCCCCAGAGTTCATTCTTTCTGCCTTCTAAACTTCCTCCTTCTTAAACCCCTTAAGTGCCTTTTTCCCTCCATGCTTTTCACTAAGTTTGTCTCTTCCTCGTTCATCCACGGGAACTGCCTCAATACCAAACAGTGGAACAAACTGGCAATTGTGGCTTTTTTAAACCACTGTCCTCAGATGCCAAAAGCCCTCTGAGTTGACTCACGTGTTTATTTGTTCCTCTGACTCCTCTGCATCACAGGAATATTCAGGTGGCTGGAACTCAGTCTTTCTCACGTGCCCTGAGCCTGCTGGGCTCTTTTCAGTGGGTTCTTCCTCTCCAGTGACTCCTGACGGAGTATATGACAGTATTCTCCACCTTGCTTCACAGAACTGAGATGATGTCTGCCAAAAATCATCACAACTTGGTCAGTGTTCTAATCACACACTATTAAACTGATTGACTTCTCTGTTGCCCACTAACTTAAATTTTAAAGATTTCAAATTCTTCTGTGTTCAAGAGTCCAACATTAGTATTTCCTTCTGCAATATCATAACGAAGGATAATTCCCCAATATGGTCTGTGAGAACTTTCCCTTCTCTCTTTCACTATCATGCAGGTTAATTACCGGGTGTCTTGAACCCAGTAGCACTTTGTCCAGTACTTGGTTTAAAAACTTCCTGCCTAATTCTAATTTATAGCAGCCAACTGTCCACCAGGTCCCTCACTGTGTGAACTCAGCTGTCACAGCCTGACAGGCACTGCCCTGAAGCTGCTGAATTCCACAATTCCAGGAGGCTGCACTGTCAGGAACAAGGAAGGTGCCAGTGCACCTGTGAGTGAGGGGAAGAGAACAGGCAAGGTATTACTGCAAGAGAAGAAAATAAAGAGGAAAGTGCAATGCAATGCCTTCAGGATGAGCACAGAGGTTACAAAAATAACAGCAAAAGCAAAGGTGAGGTAGGGCAGTGAAAAGGGGTATGGCACACAGGTATCCTGCAGCTGCTGATTAAAATGTTAGCAAGAACACAGAAGCTGATCCAAGTCCCAGGAGTGTCCTGTCCCTGTTCCACAGGACACATCCCTTTCTGTTCATGTGCTGCTGACTTTTGAATCAAGGGGCATCAAACTCTATTGATTCTTTCAAACACAACCCAGGCCTCATTTGTTTTACTGGCAAGTAATAACTCCCTTTTCTTACCAGATGTGTTAAAGCACCCAAAGGTCATATAGGGTGCAAATGTCAGGCACCAAATTCACTAGTTCTCAAGGGGAGCAGTTTACTGCCCCCCTCGCTTCTCAAGTACAGAAAAATTAGTATAAAACTGAACATTTAAGAGAAATGCAGCATATGAAAGAGCTGTAATAACTGTCCAATTTAAAGCAAAAAACCACCCATAATTCCATAGAATTCTTTCTGGCATATTTATGAATGACCCTTAAGGTTGATGGACTCTGCAAAAAAACCCAGTAAAATAAATCCAAACTTAAAATACAGAGGTAACCAGCATACTTTTCTGCACTGCAGATTTATAACATGTTGCTGGAATATGACATCAAATATTTCTCCATTTAAATTCTGGCATCACAATACCCTGTTTATACAATAACTTAATAAATTTAGCTGGGCTGCCTATTTGACAAGTAGGCAAGAATCGTTCATTAAAATGCAAATGTAATCAAGATGAAATTTGGAATACGTTTATTAAAGTAATTGAGCTTCAGTCAACTGTAGTCACAACACAGATTTTCAAGTGCCTTTCAGACAAAAGGATATGTCTAATTTTTCCATGTTAATATCTTTATCAGTATGAAAATTAGAAGAGTTTTCTGAGCAGTAATAACGTACCATGAGATACTTCCAAGTTTTCTCTCCAAGAATATATTATTATAGATAAGGGTCAAAGACACACACAGAGCAGTGACCCAGCAGTTCCTGCACATACAGAAAATTGGCTGCAAGTGTATTTTCAGTGCTTGGTGTAACTACGTACTTATTAAATTACTCTTTAAATCCTTTGGAGACTCAAGGTCATCAGTTAATTTTAGTACAAGGCCATTAAAGTGTCAGGGAATCGAACTTTTTACTGCTAAGATTTGGGATTCTTGATGCCTTTCTCTGAGTAAGAAATAAGTCACAGAAATAAAAGAGAATCCTAAATTTGTCCTAGTTATAATTTAGGTGCTAGAAAAACATTAAAAGAAGCTGTGAAAGTAATGCCAGAAACTCTTCCACGAGGGTAAGGACAAGCTAGATATTCACCAGGGTTTTTTACATCATTTTTACTTGTTTAAGTACCCTGGATATGTTTGTCCCAGAAGATCAAATTTTCCAGGTAACAACCTCACATCTCCTGTGTACACGAACAACTTCTTTGGGACTTGGTTGCTGAAGGACTGACATGTGATGCCAAACCCTTTCAGCTGCTCCAAGCCCAGCCTGAGCAGAACTGCCAGGAAGAGGGTGCAGAAGGTTGCACATCCCTTAGCTCTCCCTCACTCAGGGACTGTATTTGATGCAGTGGGGGATTTTATCAGGATGCTTCAGCCCCATTACCTCTTCCTGTTAATCTCCCTCTGCCCACTCCCCGAGGCTGAAGTTGCAGTCCATTTATGCCAGCTTGGTTCTCTCTCTCTAAGTTTGAACATTTGATTATGATCGTGGGGAACAAATATTTTGGGCATTAAATAAAATAATTATGTATCCATCAAGCAACATATACACATAAGATACATATTTCTCTGATCATGGAAACTCTTAGCCACTGTTTCACAAAACGGCTTTCTCTCTGATCATGGAAATGGTTAGCCACTATTTCATAAAAAGCCTTATTCAATTTTCTTACCTTAATGGACACAGCCTTTATATCAACAAACCTAATGACAGAATATCTCCTGCTCTGGACACTGTTCAGAAAGAATTCAGCCTTTTCCAGAGGCTTATAGCCAATTGTAAATACAAATGAAACCCATGTGGCATTGCTCTGAAAGCCACTGAGAGCACGGGCTTTCTAAAGGCCATTTCCTTTATTTTCATAAAAGCATTTCAATGTGTATCCGCAACAACTCCTGGCCAGACAAGTAAATGCTCCTCTTTGGGCACAAGGCCAGATCCTGCTGAGGGTGTTGTGAGGTATCAGCTGGGCACTGCCTGACTTGCTGCAGTAGTGACAGACTTGAATGCAAGTTAAGGCTTCCCAGGTGAAAAACAAGTGCAATTTTACACACACTGCAACTTAAAACATTCCCAGTAAATATTTTCTATAGCAGAAAACCCAATATGACAACCCATTTCCTTATGGAACAGAAAACACAGGAGGCAACAACTTTGAAACTACAGTAAATAGAACCAAACTGTATTCTGAACATTACAGACTAGAACTGTGGATTAGAAAACAGTCCAAGTCTTCTAAATGCATCATTTGCAGCCATATCATCATGAGTGTGATCCTATTACTAATCTCAAATGAAGACCTGAAGATTTCAAAGCAATATCCACTGAAGGAAGCAGGGAGAGCAGGAAGCTTCCTTTCAAATCTGTGTCCTCACCTGGTTTTAGGGAGCACTGTGGGCACTGGAGGGTCTGTCTCTTTGAACACACAATAAGATAGAAGTTCTGACAACCTGAAGAATTCAGGATGTTATGGCAATCTCTGCAGGAGCACAGGTGTTAACCCTGCATTCTCATCAGATTTGAGCTGATTAAATGTTACTGTCCTTGCTGCTGTTTCAGTTGGAATAGGACATTTTTTAAAATTATTTCACTCCCCTAAAATATGTTGTGTGTATCTGCATTAACACACAGCTGACTCCATTTGAGCTGTTGCTGCACTCTAACAGCTGAAGTTATTCTGATCTGTCCCTTAACTTTCTGACAAGGCACTGTAACACTTAAATAGTTAATAATTGTGAAACAGCAGGAAATGCCAAGATAAAAGAAAATCCATATGCACACAGTGCTTTCCTTCTTAACAGAGCACACAGAACAACAGGAAAGCAAACTCTGCATTTCTTGTAACCTGCCCACACTGATACTGATTTATGCAGTGGAGAATCAGATTCACTCTCCTGTCATAAATACTGGAGCTGCTGACCATTTCACTCAGCACATCAGTGCTCTACATTACAAGGTTGAATGGAAATCCATGCCAGCACGTGCCAAATTTATTTACATTAAGACTTCTACATCACCTTTCCTGGTGATGTAAGGCAGTCCTATTGTAAATGAGAATTGGTGTATTGTTCAATTAAAAAATACTCAGTGAGTGATTAGTGGGTGCACACAGCATCCACCTTCTGTAATTCCAGAAAGCCCTAGGGTTGATGTGCTGGTGAGGCTGACCCAGCAAGTCCTAATATTGAGATCCACTTTTGGGCCATACTCTGAAAGCTCAGCACGTGGACAGAGAAAGCTTGTAATTCCTCACAGTTCATATGTAGCTACTAAAGTAAATTAACTATGAATTCTGGTTTGGTAGTGTTTACAGCCAAGCAAGAGATGCCCACACAAGGAATCAGGAGCACAATGGTTACTACTCCTATTCAATGGTTGAATGATTACACAGCAAGAAAAAATGGGTAAATATTCATCCATCTAGTCTTTTTAAAACCAGTGAAGACGAGGTGATAATGACATTAAAATCTCTTCAGTGTAGTTACTAACCCACAGAAACCCAGACATACGTGATCATTTACCATGCTGAACCACTGACAATTCTGGCAAGGAGCTAAAGTAGTACCACATCAACATCTGTCCTGAGTAGATGAAGACACACAAACAATCTGGAATACCCACGCTGTTTCAGATGTTGGTTCCCATTTTATTTTCCTGCAGATGAGTACAGTATTCTGTACTCAAATGTCTGTTTAAAAATCAAAACTGGGATCTGCAAAATAGGAAAAACACATATTATCACAAAATTATTTCGTTATCATGAAAATCTGACCGTGAAATAATCCACAAAACAAGCTCAAGTAAGACATGAGTAAATTTGTGGCACATTTACAGAAGGCTGTGTGGCAAGAAATCAGAATCTTCAATAGTCAAAACACCGCCCACACTATTATAGAAGATGTCACAGGTGAGTGCATTCATGTAGAGCTGCATATTCAAAGTGTCTCAGGGGTCTTCAATTAACTACAAAGACATTAAAACACAGATGCTGCCTTCATTGTGAAATGAGGAATAATCTCTCCTTTGAAAATGAGGAGAGGTTCTCTAACACTGAGAAGCCCAAACACATGTGGCATCTTGGAGGTACAAAAAACCTGTCTCTGGTGAAGCACATACACAGTGGTGAGTGGGTGAAGGACCTCCAGAGCAGCACTGAGAAGACAGCTGTGTACTGAAGAAGGGCAGAAAAAAAAAAACTCTGAGATTTCAAAGCTTTGCTTTAAATTTTTCTCCAAAAGGTTTCAAAACTAAAACTTAAAAAAGAAAAAAAAACCCCATCGTGCGGAGATTCCTGAGGTTTCAGTTTTCCAGCTGTAAGAACATGCAATAATAACTCCATGTTCATATTACCAATAAAAACTCACTGCTTGTTAAGTGAAGCTTCACTGAGGACACTGATCCTCTACCAGGAAAATACTGCTGGTTCAACATTTTCATGTGAAAGCAGAAACCACTCCTCGTGACCTCGTGTTTTGCCTTACTACAAAAAGGTATTTACTGAGCATATTTTACTAGCAAATAATAGAAACCCATTTTAAGTGTTAGGTTTGTCCAAACACTGAGTGACAATTTGTCATTTGGCATCAGGAGCCATAGGATTGGATTGCTGTGTTTATGTAGGTAGTAAAATCTAGCGAGGCTGAATTATTTCCACTTAAGAAATTTCAAACACAAACAAACAGTTCTGCCCAAAAGGAGAAGGAGATTGTGACTCTACAGGAACAGCCTCTGGAAAGATAGAAATGTTGATAGGAATAGCAGCCTTCCCAGTGATTGATGATGGAGATAATGGTTCATACATCCATACTCTTAAATGGCTGTCTTTACCCATGACTCCTGTCTAATTAATGTGAGCCATCATTCATGTAAAAGAAAAATTTTGCTTCTGGAAAAAAAAAAAAAATGCTGCAAACTGCCAGCAGTGACAGTGCTAGAAACATGCCAATTAGAGTGATTTCTGCCAAGCAGCAAAAGGGCACAAAACGCTGGTTTCCAAGCAACTGACATGATGAAGTATTAAATACACTGGAAACTAAAAATGGCAGATAAACATTTCACCTTCTTAGTACTGCCTCACTCTCTTTGCTGCTTAACTCTGTGTTCCCTCTCCTCCCTGCTCTTACAGACTCCACTTCCAGTACACCAGATGCATTAAGGAATGCCAACTTATCACACTCTCCAAACACCAACATCTTCCCTGTCTGCATGTATTAGAGTAGCACTGGTACGTATCCACAGGTAAGGACAGACAAGGTCATAACCAGAACTCCAAAAATAACGGATTGAAGTCTTTCAGTAGCAGTTGCCATTTCAATCACACTTAAATGGCTCTGTATTAAAGTCAGCTGCACAGCCACCAGCAGGAAAAAAACTAGGAGAAACTGCTCTTTGGGTTCCAGTCTAACTGTGGTTGCAGGCAGAAAGGATGTATTAGCAGAAGCTGGGCTTTCTGCATGCAGAGTGACTTTTAGAGATCTGCCTTCAGGAAACTTGAACCTTTTCAAAGAGTCATCCAGTTTCTAATTTAAAACAGAAAAAGCAGCCGGTTGAACAGTGTTAAACTGCCAGCAGTTTGACATTTAGCTTTATCTAACTAGCACAGCACAGTCCAACAGATGCACAGGAGCCATTTCCTTCCAACCCTGGCTATGCCATACTGAGGTTTAACCTGCCCTTTTTGCAAGGAAAGGCTTGACTGGCTCGTGGAACAACAGGGACACTTCCCCTTTGGGCTTGCAGCTCAAAGCTGTTGATTCCTGGACATCACTGGCTGAGAATGACCACAGCTTGTCATTTTTACATGGGCACCTATGCTTAGATGACTGTCCCTGCAGAGTTCCCAGTTTCTATCACCTTTTTTACTTCCTTTTTACACAAAAACCCCCTATTTTCAGCTAGTGTCTTTTGAAACAATATGCTTAGTTTTAAGCACTAAGTTTTTGTGAACAAGAGTATTTCCAGGATACTTGTGTGGTCTTGGTGGGCTGAGTTTGGCTCCACAAGTGATTTATGGCAACCTGCCTTTCTTACAGATTAACCACTACAAGCTTCCAGTGCTTCGCTGATCTCTCTCGCTGTGAAACTGTTCCTACGTGTTTCTACAATTTATTAGCTATAAATACTTCTACTTTCTTTGTCCTCACACAAGTGTGGATTACCCATCACTATTTCTGGATCCCATTTACAGATGTCACTGGCACAAAGCAATAAGACAGGATCTCCCTCCGAGCTGAATGTCATTTCAAAGGGGCTGTGCTGCTTCAGTTTACTCAGTTCTAGTAAAAATAGCAATAGAAATGAAAACATAATTCTTAGCTCAAAGCTACAGATACTTGAGTGCTCAAGGACAAAGGTGGTGTAATTTCTGCCATAGTGTATTCCACCCCCTGAATCTGACATTGGGAAGTACATAAGTAAGTCAGAGTTACTTTGTGTCCCCATGGACAATCTCCATGGGAAGTAAGAAGTCTTGATCAGCAAAGGAAGAGGAATGATGGGTATCTGCAGATTTCCCAAATGGTGTTTCATTTCAGACTGCACAAAGATGAGCAAATTCCTAAAGAAGCTTCAGTGCTGTGTGTAGGTACAAGAATATCTGAGAGGGGACAGGTTCTCCTGGAGTGACTGGGGGAAACTCATCAGCAGGAAAGCACGGATAAGACCTCTTACTTGGGACCAGGGACTGATAGATTTGAAAGATGAGTAGTTTGAGCCAGCTCTGAGTTCTGTCATCATCCTCTTTTATATCATCATGAAGATTCCAGAAAGTGTAAGAGAGTATCACTGACAGGAGGTATGAGGTCATAATTATAAGGTTTATCTTCAGTTTAATTACGTTTTTAATGTAAGGCAGAATATTAAAGCTTCATGAATGCAGCTATGTCTGTTCTGGTAATGACTCTTCAAACATTTCTGAGATAATTCAAAAATTCCTACTACTCTGCTATGTCACTGTGATCATTAAAAAACTTCCTCACACTTTGTTCCATTACACTCCTCCATACAAACAAGCTGCAAGATCACAGACACGACTTCCTGTGAATATGTATCAATTAACATCCAATTAAGACAACTGCTGGGCGTCCTTTTCAATCAGCAGGAAAAGCAGCAAAAACCAAATCCACAAAGGTCGTTTGTATTCACTGACTCCCTGTAGTATGTATTAACATGCTGCTCTGCTAGACTCACTGCTTTAATTGGGATTAAAAGTTGCCGCCCTGGAGAAGAAAACTCCAGTTTTCTTCTTCATTTCTTGCCTTTCCCATTCTGCTTCCTCCCCCCTCTGCAAAAATAGCTCCTTTTTTATTGCCTGAAATTGTTACAAGAAGCATTGCTGACATGGCCTTTGATTCAAACCAGCAGCAGAGTCATTCTCACCTGAAATTATCTTCTCCTGCAACTTCCTATTTCAATATTTGGTTAAAAAAGTCTGTGGGTTTGATTTCTCTGCTGTTCTTACCTTTTTTTTTTTTTTTTCCTCTCCAAACACCGACTTTGCCACAGGAACACTCTGCAAACAGTCAAGACGAGTGTCTACCACATTTTAATTGTGAATAGGTCAGACCATGACTCTAAAGGAATTTCCAGGCTTATACAGCACAATAAAAATTTTTAAAAACCCAGTTAATGTGACCTTTGATGCCCAGATATTAAGTCTGTCAGATAATTTTCTGCATACTGGGCCATTTGGCTGCTGCACACTTCAGAAAGCATTAAAGAAAGTGAGTTCATGTTTAAAAAATCTGTTCCACTGACTTTTCTCAAGCAGATTTCTCCATGGCCATTGCAGCTCATATCATGCTTCACTTCTTAAATGGTATAAAATATGTAGGATTCGTGATTTAATTGCCACAGTAAGTAGAATAAGCTATATTAGGTGTGTTACAGGATTCCTACTGGGACTACAATGCAAAGAATGATTGTTATTGCAGGATATGACAGGGACAGACAACTGTGCTTTCCAGAAACCAGCATTAAAGTGACCACACACGAGCAAAAAGCACATTTCTTCTGAGTGCACTGAGCAGCTCTGATGAGGCCCTGACAATGTTACCCTTCTGATCTTCAACAAATGTGTAAAAATATAATTTACTGTTTTGTAAGTGCAAATATACATTTATTTGTGCAGCAGCACAACTTAAAGTCCTCCCTTTCTTCCTCTTCCATCTGTTTCAGAAGCCAGATTAGAGATACAAGAACAATTTCACAGCACTGGTATCCTCTGGGGGTGTGGTTCAGGTACAACTGAGCAGAACTTCACCGACAATTCTGCTGATCAAGTACATAAAGGACTATAATCTTGGCCCTCTAGCAGTACTGGCTCCTCGAGGTGAGCAGGGATGAGAGACTAAAATCAGGGGTTTTAATCACTCGGGGAAAAGATGTGACATCCAAACACATTAGGATCCAACCTATTCACATCATTAAAAATATACATTTAACACAATTCTGCAGATTGCATTACCATTAGAAATTCAGTGGAAGGCAAATCTGCATTTATCATAACGTGGCACAGGAAACAAATGTCCCCAGTAAAAAGCAGGCTAAACACTCCATCTGTTAGAGGAAACAACTGCACTCACCCGGAGTAATGGGCTGCATCTCACAAGGAATCTTTCCCTGGAGACTCGAATTTCGTAGGCCAGATTTGAAACTAGAAATAAAAACCAGAGAAACAGAGACATCACTGAAGGTGTTTCCTTACCTGAGACACCCAAGTTCCAATTGCAGCTGCTCCAGTGACAATTAATCTTCCATCCCCAATGTGACTTTCATCATTTATCTATGAGATTAATAATAATATTTATCCAGCTCATACCTGGCAGTGCTTGCACATACTTGAGTGCTGGGCATTGTAAGATTTATCAAACTAACATTCCTAAAAGCATAAGATAGTGGTAATAACACTAAAAAAAAAAAAAAAAAAGGAACAAATACATCTTATATATACAAAAAATAATTTTTACTCTTAGGAACTGGGCAATCTTCATCCACACTCTGCCATCCATGCCAATTCTTTTGGCATCTACAAATCACACTCAGCTTCAGTTTGTCCAACTGTAATGCCACAGGGAGCTTCTTTAGCACATGGAAAAGCAACTCTGAAAAACAGGGCTTTTCATGCCCCTGATTCCTTGTGATTTAGTCCCTCACAAAGGGTCCAAAACACCACCTTCTACGAAAGATCATGTTATTCATTATAATCTTGAAGACTATCTAGATGTTTATAAAATCAAATTAAATTTCAGAGGTTTCTACAATTATAGGATTAGAAATTCACTCAATTTACTGAATTGGAGAGAATTTCAATGCTGGGGAAAAGCTCAGCTGATTCTGAACATCTCAAGGTTGGCCAAGGTACACAAAAAGCACATTTCCCAAGCATCAAATCAAGACTCCCTCATTGCAACCTACTAATAAACCAACATTTTATTTGTCCAAACTGTAACTTGTATTGAAATGAGTGGTCCAGTTGGACCAGCATTCATCTGAATGTCTGCAAATCAATGTGTTAATATTTAAACTGAGCAAGTCTTTTAGTACCAATTTCCATCTCTGCAAGTATTTCTCATCCTACTCCTCTGAAAATAAAGAATGCAAAGCAACCAAAAGCAAGCTCCAAGCACCTGCAACTCGTAGATCAAGAAGTAAACTGATCTTTGGCAGGTTATCATCAAAAGAACTTTAACTTGATCTCAAGGAGACAATCCCACTGAAACTTAGCAATGAGTAATGACTGCAGGCAAACATAACTAACAGCGCATTTATGGCAAAAACTAGTCATGCTTTACCAAAATGGCTTATCCAACCTTCAAAATACATAGGATTTATTATTTTGTTTACAGTTCATTTTCAGAAAAGTTTATCAAGTGGTAAGTCACTAAAACTGGATCAACTGAGTAAGTGAATAATAAAAATATTTAGGGGGAGAGAAAGATAAAAAGGGAAGTACGTGAAAATTAACATTACCAAAAGTAACTAGTACAAAATTTAGAAACTGCTCGGATGGAAAAATTTTGGAAGATTTAAACACTACATTATTGCAAAATGTAAAGTTCTGATTCCTCTACAGGAGCACATGCAAAGAAGCTACTTTAACTTCCTTACCTTTTCCACAGTTAATCTCAGTCAAACAATGAAAGAGCCTAATTTGCCTTCAACATATGCTGATAGAGTTCACACGTTGTCTTGACTGCCACATTTGCTTAGACNNNTTTTTTTTTTTTTTCCTCTCCAAACACCGACTTTGCCACAGGAACACTCTGCAAACAGTCAAGACGAGTGTCTACCACATTTTAATTGTGAATAGGTCATACCATGACTCTAAAGGAATTTCCAGGCTTATACAGCACAATAAAAATTTTTAAAAACCCAGTTAATGTGACCTTTGATGCCCAGATATTAAGTCTGTCGGATAATTTTCTGCATACTGGGCCATTTGGCTGCTGCACACTTCAGAAAGCATTAAAGAAAGTGAGTTCATATTTAAAAAATCTGTTCCACTGACTTTTCTCAAGCAGATTTCTCCATGGCCATTGCAGCTCATATCCTGCTTCACTTCTTAAATGGTATAAAATATGTAGGATTCGTGATTTAATTGCCACAGTAAGTAGAATAAGCTATATTAGGTGTGTTACAGGATTCCTACTGGGACTACAATGCAAAGAATGATTGTTATTGCAGATTATGACAGGGAGAGACAACTGTGCTTTCCAGAAACCAGCATTAAAGTGACCACACGAGCAAAAAGCACATTTCTTCTGAGTGCACTGAGCAGCTTTGACGAGGCCCTGACAATGCTACCCTTCTGATCTTCAACAAATGTGTAAAAATATAATTTACTGTTTTGTAAGTGCAAATATACATTTATTTGTGCAGCAGCACAACTTAAAGTCCTCCCTTTCTTCCTCTTCCATCTGTTTCAGAAGCCAGATTAGAGATACAAGAACAATTTCACAGCACTGGTATCCTCTGGGGGTGTGCTTCAGGTACAACTGAGCAGAACTTCACCGACAATTCTGCTGATCAAGTACATAAAGGACTATAATCTTGGCCCTCTAGCAGTACTGGCTCCTGGAGGTGAGCAGGGATGAGAGACTAAAATCAGGGGTTTTAATCACTCAGGGAAAAGATGTGACATCCAAACACATTAGGATCCAACCTATTCACATCATTAAAAATATACGTTTAACACAATTCTGCAGATTGCATTACCATTAGAAATTCAGTGGAAGGCAAATCTGCATTTATCATAACGTGGCACAGGAAACAAATGTCCCCAGTAAAAAGTAGGCTAAACACTCCATCTGTTAGAGGAAACAACTGCACTCACCCGGAGTAATGGGCTGCATCTCACAAGGAATCTTTCCCTGGAGACTCGAATTTCGTAGGCCAGTTTTGAAACTAGAAATAAAAACCAGAGAAACAGAGACATCACTGAAGGTGTTTCCTTACCTGAGACACCCAAGTTCCAATTGCAGCTGCTCCAGTGACAATTAATCTTCCATCCCCAATGTGACTTTCATCATTTATCTATGAGATTAATAATAATATTTATCCAGCTCATACCTGGCAGTGCTTGCACATACTTGAGTGCTGGGCATTGTAAGATTTATCAAACTAACATTCCTAAAAGCACAAGATAGTGGTAATAACATTAAAAAAAAAAATAGGAACAAATACATTCTATATATACAAAAAATAATTTTTACTCTTAGGAACTGGGTAATCTTCATCCACACTCTCCCATCCATGCCAATTCTTTTGGCATCTACAAATCACACTCAGCTTCAGTTTTTCCAACTGTAATGCCACAGGGAGCTTCTTTAGCACATGGAAAAGCAACTCTGAAAAACAGGGCTTTTCATGCCCCTGATTCCTTGTGATTTAGTCCCTCACAAAGGGTCCAAAACACCACCTTCTACGAAAGATCATGTTATTCATTATAATCTTGAAGACTATCTAGATGTTTATAAAATCAAATTAAATTTCAGAGGTTTCTACAATTATAGGATTAGAAATTCACTCAGTTTACTGAATTGGAGAGAATTTCAATGCTGGGGAAAAGCTCAGCTGATTCTGAACATCTCAAGGTTGGCCAAGGTACACAAAAAGCACATTTCCCAAGCATCAAATCAAGACTCCCTCATTGTAACCTACTAATAAACCAACATTTTATTTGTCCAAACTGTAACTTTTATTGAAATGAGTGGTCCAGTTGGACCAGCATTCATCTGAATGTCTGCAAATCAATGTGTTAATATTTAAACTGAGCAAGTCTTTTAGTACCAATTTCCATCTCTGCAAGTATTTCTCATCCTACTCCTCTGAAAATAAAGAATGCAAAGCAACCAAAAGCAAGCTCCAAGCACCTGCAACTCGTAGATCAAGAAGTAAACTGATCTTTGGCAGGTTATCATCAAAAGAACTTTAACTTGATCTCAAGGAGACAATCCCACTGAAACTTAGCAATGAGTAATGACTGCAGGCAAACATAACTAACAGTGCATTTATGGCAAAAACTAGTCATGCTTTACCAAAATGGCTTATCCAACCTTCAAAATACATAGGATTTATTATTTTGTTTACAGTTCATTTCCAGAAAAGTTTATCAAGTGGTAAGTCGCT
This sequence comes from Empidonax traillii, assembly GCF_003031625.1. Lineage (NCBI taxonomy): Eukaryota > Metazoa > Chordata > Aves > Passeriformes > Tyrannidae > Empidonax > Empidonax traillii. The sequence goes on along the minus strand of NW_020955292.1, from coordinate 377,004 downwards.
AAAACTGGATCAACTGAGTAAGTGAATAATAAAAATATTTAGGGGGAGAGAAAGATAAAAAGGGAAGTATGTGAAAATTAACGTTACCAAAAGTAACTAGTACAAACTTTAGAAACTGCTCTGATGGAAAAATTTTGGAAGATTTAAACACTACATTATTGCAAAATGTAAAGTTCTGATTCCTCTACAGGAGCACATGCAAAGAAGCTACTTTAACTTCCTTACCTTTTCCACAGTTAATCTCAGTCAAACAATGAAAGAGCCTAATTTGCCTTCAACATATGCTGATAGAGTTCACACGTTGTCTTGAC
>NW_020955292.1:334205-376536 GCF_003031625.1 Empidonax traillii | reverse complement strand
TTTTGGAAGATTTAAACACTACATTATTGCAAAATGTAAAGTTCTGATTCCTCTACAGGAGCACATGCAAAGAAGCTACTTTAACTTCCTTACCTTTTCCACAGTTAATCTCAGTCAAACAATGAAAGAGCCTAATTTGCCTTCAACATATGCTGATAGAGTTCACACGTTGTCTTGACTGCCACATTTGCTTAGACTTAACCCAATTATTAAGTTTTTATATAGACGTCTGTCTTATTGCTGCTTGTTTTGATTCAACTATTTTTCTCTAGTGAATGCTCTTCAAAGACTTAAAGTCTCAGAAGCTTGTAAACACTCGTGTAATTTGTACCCTGCTGGGGCTGGCAGGGGTAATTTGTCAGTTTTATTTGCAGCAGGCTGTAACTAAACCTTGCCAGATGTAAATCATCTTTTTTTTTTTGTGCCACTGTTAGCTCTTCGGTTGCAAATGAATCTCTTTCCTTAGCTTAATGCTCACATCTCAGCTAAGTTAGAAGGTTCCAGAAAAATTCAGGGAACCCTGGAGTCACCTACTGAAAGCTTTTTTTGTGCAGTTTAGCAACTGCTTAAGCTGATACTGAGAGAACAGAGGGAATGGTCTCTGTAGGCAAGCTTGGAGTGCAATCAGAGTGAAACCTCAGTATTGTCACCACCACACAGTGACAGTGGTGAAACGTGGGTGACAACACAGCCTCAGAACACTTAAGTGCAAGAGCACTAAATATGAGTGTGCTCTGCTAAAGACTATTCCCAATATGCCTTCCTGTATTCCCCCCCTCTCATCACAGTGTTTGTGAATTTATTCATCTAAATGAGACCATAAGAATTGTCCTGCTGGGCCAGAAGTTTGTTGTGTCTGGTGGCAATAGGAGATACTTTCTAGAAAAAGAATGTACAACCAGCTACTTTCTGTGGTCATTCCCACAAAGTAATGGTTGCTGTCCAAACTCAGCTGGCTGAAAGGTACACAGGATCCCAAATCCATGTCCTATCATAACAGCTCCCTACTCAGCAAAATAAGGGGCACAAAAATCTATTCAGATTCAGCATCTTCCGGACACTCAAGCTGGTATATTCCAAATGAGTCCATGCAGGTGTTTCTGTAACAGTGGCAGATATTTTCACAGTGATTTTCTCTCACATAATGGACATTTTATGTCCTAACACTGCTCAGTTCTACCTACTTAATTATAAATCCTGGCACAGCACCAAGTCATGCAAGAGACTGCCAGGAGGGAAAAAGCTCCTTTATAAAGAACACTAAAACAATATAATGTTGATACAGATGGAGCTATCAAACAATCATTCCTCCTACAGAGTTGTCAACATTTTCAGTACATATAAAGCCTACAAAGACAGAATTTTAAGCTATCTTTTCTAAGCTGTTAGTACAGTAAATTGTTTTGTCTATAATTCAACTGCTGCCACTGCAGAACCAAAGACTCCTTTAGCCTTCCCTGGCCCATTTCTGAGTGCTCTGGGTTCCTTGGGCCTGAGCTACAGCTGTCCTGAGAGTCCTCAGGTCCATTCCCATTTCCTTCTTCCCTGGTTCCAGTGAATCAGACTGAAAGTGATGGAATGGAAAATAAAACATTACAGCATTAACTAAGGACAGCTCGTCATAGAGAAGGCATGTGCAGTCTCAGGGTTCCGTTTTCATCACCAAATATTTCCTGAGGTGGTCATCACGTGGGACAGCACTGTGCCACCTCACCAGCACGCAAACAGGTCTGACGTGATCCTTCTGTGCATTCCTGGGTGTGCAGGTGGCCCAACGGCTTGAAATGATGGCTGAGTTCGAGTTTGACAGAGATCTCTCAGGAAGTTGAGCAACCTGGAGCTTGATTAACTACCAGACAGGAAGAAGAGCTCGTTTAATGGCCTAGATTTAAGGAATGACTGCTACAAACTACAAAACATTCGCATGGGAGAGAAACCTTTTACAAGTCCCAAGCCAGAAAAATTTTCAGTAAGACTCCAAACGAGGAGACTGACACCTGTAAAATCCAAAATAATAGGAAAAGCTCCACAGACATAGCTGGGTTTAGAGCACAGAACACAATGTGGGTTTTTTTTATTGCTTCTCATTTTTTTAAGAGAACACAAACCAGGTCAGCAATTTTATGTAAGGGAATTAAAACTCCCAACTTTGTGCATTGATCAAAATGCCTGCAACATTTTTTCTTCTGAGCAGCTATGGAACTGAAAAAAAACAAAGGAGATGAAAGCTTCTATTTGTTGTTGAACTAGCCCTGGCTTAGAAGTACCCTTGGGGTTTCCAGAGAACATCTGCACCAATTTCACAGGATTCTGACTGCATGCTCTGCATGTGCAGTGGGTTTGCATGCATTAGGTAATAAAAAATTAGGGATAAATTGCAATCCACTGGGAGACAAGGAACTGGGGTAGGGAAATGGGGTGCAGTCTGAGGTATCCTGTGAGGCAATTCCCAAGTGTCCCGAGGTGTCCAGAAAAATTAATTCCCAGTAAGAAAAAAATTAAGGAACCCCTTTGTTACGCACCTTGGAAGTATGGAAGAGCATACTGCTGATTTCTGTTGGACCCACACAGAAATCTTCACCCACACAAGAGAGGCTGCTTTGAGTCAGTTAAAAAAGAAAATTAAATACTGAGTTGTGATAGGTGAGATACTACTGGATGCTGAAGTCAGGCTGACACTTGGGCTTTCTTTCTTAAAGAAAAACGTCAGGAAAGAATTTAAAAAAAGTTAATGTTACTTGTCAATTTTTATATCTGCAAATGCACCATGCTTTCTCTTTTGTTTATGTTTTACTAATTTTTTTTTTAATAAAAATTATGCTCAAATCAGCTGCCTGGCACTTATTTTTATTCTAAAGAAAAAGAGATGGAACAGATTTTAAATAAGCTAACAAAGATGACACATGATGAAAAATTAAAATTTTTGCTGGATTGTCAAATAAAATTCTGGTAATTGTTAAATGCATACAGAGAAATTAAATTGTGTCTTAATTCCAACATTTTCTTTATATTTACAAGGCCTGAATTGCTTTGGGATAGAGCCCCAGCCTGGTCTGGAACTGCACAGCTCTACGACAGGCCCAAGAATGTATCAAGCAGCAAATTCACTTGGGTGGTCTTGGATGAACAGATTCACCACACAAACTGTTTGTGCTGACCCAGAAGTGGCATTTTAACTAAAATCACCTCCGAGCCTTTCAATATTTTAAATTGTAAGTTAAGGTCCCACCAGGCAAAGGCTGAAACCCTGGGTGTAGGTTAGATCTTCAACAATAGTCATTTGTGCAGCTCCTCACAACACCCAAAGGAACAGCCCTTTCAACTGTAGGTTTTTGAGGTCTAAGAATGTGCAATATTGACCTGTGTGCTTTAATAAAATATGAATTTCTGAAATAAAAAAAGTAATTTTGAATCTAATAGCCATTTCTGTGCTAAACTGTAATGCAGTTTAAAGGTCAGTCTTCTAGAACTGATACATGGAATTACTAACACAGCTGAACTGAATTTTCAGAACACTATTTTTACCAAATTACAAGAGACCCTACAACTCATCAGTGATTTCTTTCTAATACCTTCAGGAGGAATTTTACCAGATAAAACCAGGGAAACGTTCATCAGCCAATAAAGGCTGGTTCCTTGTGTGCAGTAAACTTTAAACCTTGAATTCAGCAAACAGGTAGCACTATGAATAATTAAAGCATGATGCTTGTCTGGTGCCTTCTTTAACTTGATCCCGAGTCAAAGCTTCACCATTCTCACCTCTGGATTGACAGAGTACCTGTTAGCGTAACCTCAGCCACTTCAAGTCATTTTTCCTCTACTTCTACTTTTCCCCACTGGTTCCTAAAAAACAATAAACAAAACCACGTAACCATACTTGAAATACTTCAGCAGGTCATCATTTTCTAAATGGAGTGGTGCAAATAAATTTTTCTACAGACATGCAAACCAGAGCAGAAGTGCCTACACCAGTCTAGGGCAGAAAAACTCGGTTTGTCAGCAAGTACCTTTGGTGCACAGAGATGCTCATAGGAAGTATCTGCTGACAAGCTACTGTGCAAAATGCATGTTTTATAAATTGCTGTGCTTAAATGCCTAGGAATGCAACTCCTCTCTTGCAAGGCTGTTGTACAGACTACCGTGTCTAGTATAAAAAGAATATCCAATTCCCAAAACCAGGAATAGAAAATTACTTACTTGTAACTGCTCTGCCCTGAAGATACACACTGGGATAGACCACTATTCTTGGGTCTGTGCTTTCACCCCCAAGGAAGGCACAGAGCCATAAAAAGCCCTGAAGTCAGACCCAAACACTCTCTCAGAACTCCTTCAACCATCAGTTTATTCAAGTGGAAAAAAGACACATTCCTGCCTCTTAAAAAAAAATTCTATAGGTAGATTATTAAAAGCCTTCAGATCACTCAGCAGTGTATGGAACGCAGGCTGCAAGGACATGAAGACAGTAATTCTTTCCAGCACTAGTTTTAGATCAAAGAGCTCATTCAGTGATTCCAAACAATCCAAAGCTGGCCCTAGGAAGTTGTATCCATGTAGTCAGGGTAGAGCTGATGTACAAAAAGTGCTGCCCAGCAGACTGGGAGCTGTGGACAAAAAAGTTCTCTCAGCTGCAACATCTCTCTGCATCCTCTCTCTGCCCATCAAGCTCTGCCAGGCCATGGGGAAAGGAAAAAGAGCCCCCTGCCCTTTGCTCAGACGCTAAAGGAGGGAGATGTCACAGCCCCACCTCCACTCAGGCACTGATGATAGGATTCAATCACCCTCAGCACAGAGAACAGCAGGGAGCAGCTTCCTCCTCAGCATCATCATCTGTCATTACAATGCCATGTATCGAAAAGGTGCAATCTGAGCTTAGAACAGTAACAGCAGTAATTAGAGAACAGTGGAGATCTTTTTAATTTGCAGTGCAGACAGAAAACCAGAGAACATTACGGGTATGTCTAATTTGCTACATTCAGCAATATATCATCATGACAACCTGAACAATTTCGGGAGCTCGGGTGTTGGGGTTTTTTTAGTGTTTCCAACCTAAGAAGACTTTCATCATAGTTCATCTAATTTGCTTTAAGCCATCAAAAGGCCTGTTTCAGCGATCATTTCCTGCTTTCATTGTAGTGATGTTAAAAAAAAAAAATCTCATACAAGTTCATATGTAAGAAAGTGCGATTTTTAAAAAAAACCATTAAGTAATGCACAAAACATCATCATAAAGCGAGATTACACGAGAAAACGACCCAGAAGCTTTCCATGAAAATGATTATGGTAATTTTTCTCGAGCTGGCTTGTGGCAGCTGCAGGTAGAAGGAGGGCAGCGATGCTGAAGAGTCGCTGCAGCAGGTGGAGCTCGATGCCGCCGGATTGTCCAGGCTCCGCTCCCGAGGACCCGCAGGCGACCCCTCCCAGGGCTATCCCAGCTGCAGAGGAGCAGGCGGGAAGCCCCGGGATTCCTGCTCGCTGCCTTACACGGTGACCTCTTCATCTTTAGAAAGAAAACTGAAGCATCTTCGAGTGGTTTTTGGATGAAAAAAATAATTTGAATCACTTGTTTTAGTCAAACCCACCACATGCAGACTATGGATTTCACCCTGACAATTCCCAAGTATTTCCACTTTCTCTTCTAGACATTTCTAGAGATTAAAAATCGCTCAATTCTGATAAATCCATCCTTTTATTAAACATTCTCTCCATGTCCCCCACCTGTCATCCTTGCAGATGTCATTCTCTGAGTTTTGAAGTTTTCCAACTTTCTTCAAGTTTTTTTTAGCAGTAGCCTGAGCTGGTGGAGGATATGCCAGCTACAGATGGAGAGTCAAGGTACAATAATCATGCTTTTAGGGTGTACATTTTCAATTTCGTTGCTGTTTTTGGTTGAGGTTTTGTTTGTTTGTTTTTTATTTTGTTTGGTTTTGCTGAAGCTGAATTAAGAACCTGTTTCTTTTGCAATTCACAAAGTTTTTTCATTCTGGGTAACTAATTAGGTGTATATGTTATGTCAAAGATAGACTGACACACCTATTGCACTCTTCTTCCTTCTCACATATCACCCCAATAGGAGCATTAGGATTACATTTGCAAACTGTGAATGTGTTCTGATGACAATAAATCAGCAAAGCCTCATCACAAGCCAGCATTTAGTCACCCAAAGGTGAGAGCGACTTCAAGAAATATATTTTTTTATTTTATAAAAGTGTTTAGAGAGCTTTTGTAAAGCCCCACTATAGAAGTGACTACTGCTGTTCTGCAGGCAGGGTTGTAAATGTTGAATTTTAAAGGCAATATTCTAGCCATGCACTCAGGACTTCATTTTTCCCCCTATTTCTTCTTTTAATACTGCTGCTCACTCCTGACCCTCTCTGCCCTTTCACTGGGAAGTGGGAACATGGAACAGGCATCGGGACCAAAAGAGAATTTTCAATTAAACACGAGAGGCTCCAAGACAAAGGATGTCACGAAGAATACATTGCAGAAAATGAAGATTTGTTTTAGAGTAATGAGAGTAACACTATTTTAGTGCTTCAGCTTAAAAAAAACCCCACCAAAATACCAAAAAACAGCCACAACCAAACGTGCAGATATAAATATCAGCAAAAATACCTGATTTGCTAAGGCTGTGCTGTGCCATATAAATAATGCAGAGCACTTCGCAGCTGAGAATCTCCGTTGCCAAGGGGAGCACTTGGTAAGAGCTGTTGCAGCTTCCAATCGGCTGCTCCGGTCAGGAAGGGTCCCGGCATCGACAGGGAGGGGCCTCATCCCACAATTCTGCCACGAGGAGTTTTAATGAGCCAGGCAGGTCCAGCTTCGCTCGGTCCCCTCCTGCACTCCAATGAACACGTCACTGTCAATACAGACCGATCAGGAAAATGGAAGGAGACAGCTGAAAAGTCAGAGAAAGGCTGTCTGCTAGAAAAGGCACGAGGAGGAAATTTGGAATAAATAGATTCAATTTCATCTCTGCCCGAAATTTCCTCTGGCATCCTAAATAAAACATTGAACACCTTATCCCAGCTAGCAGAAGCCTTTTTTTGACTACAATGAATTTTAATACAAACTCCACAGCTCATTGTGCCTCTGCTTCCCGTGCCTGGAATGGGAAAAATAACACTCCTTTTCCATTCTGATATTATAGGAATGGAAAGCATCTGTACAGGAAAAAAAAAAAAAACCTGTTGTTTTCATAACAATAGCTTGGCATTGTTTATTCCATCCATTTCTCATACTCCTGGGAAAAATCCTCTTTTAATTTTCTTGCCTCCAAAGAGTATTTACTAATTCTGATAAGTTTGGTAAATATAAGTTTGGTAAGTTTCGTAAAATAATTGCATCAAATTAATCACAGTTGTAATGTTACTGCTGTCAGTGCATTTGCCCTACAATTACTTTTAACTCTTTAAGCACCTGCACCATTTGAGCTGCCATCTTTATAATCTTCAAAAACTCTTTTCATGCAAATTTTAATTTGAGTTTAAAATTAATTTAATTTAAAATTTTTAAAAAGTGTCCTTGGAAGTCAATGCAAATAAGGAAGGGGAAAAAAAAAAAAAAAAGATCACTTTTGTATGACATCTCTCTGTGCCACCTTTGTCATTTCCCAGGTCTCTGGGCAATGTGCCAGCAATTTAGATATTTACAACACTCCCAAAGCCTTTTATTCATATTTTTTGGTGCATACTGGCAATGATAATATTACTCAGCTAATTACTTAGCTAATGTTTGCTAGACATTTTCCTCTCACTTAAGTCAGAATTACAAACGTTCTTGCCAAATCTTCTGCTAGAAAACCAAATGTTCCAAAGCCATTTTTGAGCACCAAAAAAATCCATTCTACTCGAAATTAATGTAATTTGAGTTAAACTGAAAAAAGAAAACCCCATCTGCACCACAACAGTGCTCACTTCCTTCTTGCCATGAGTGGAGTTCAAAACAGATTACAAAAGAGCTGAAAAGAGCCCTTCAGGCACAAAGGACACTCAGAAAGCAGAACCATCCATAAACATCTTTAAAAAAAATTGGTTTCTTACTTCTGCTGGTCTAACACAGGATTTCTTATTGCAATGTTATGCTAAAACATGAGAGTTCATGAACCAAGGCAGGAGTACCTAATAAAATGAGCAGATCGATATCTGCCACAGCACAGTCTCCACTCAATCCAAAAGCAGCAAACAAAAAAAAAAAAAAAAAAAAAAAAAAAAAAAAAAAAAAAAAAAAAAAAAAAAAAAAAAAAACACAGGAACACACTCTTCTGTTTTATTTCACAGTGAGAGCAAAGTTAATTTGAGAAGGAATTGGGGGAAGACGCAGCTGGAGAGCAGAGTTACCAGCCTCAGGAAATTCAGGGAAATGTAATTGAGAACAAATTATCTCTTTAATTACTTTTGACCAAATCAATAAGAGCCATGGAAAAGAACACATGATGACTGCCACCTGGTAGAGGACAAAGAACACTGAAGTTGAAAAATTAACACAAAAGTAAAACACAGCCGTGGTAAGACCAATCAGAGCACTTCTCTTACAGGAGAGAAAAAAAAAAAAAAAAGAGGGTGAAGGATATTAGCTCAATAAACAAATAGTGTATGCAGAAGTTAATGGTTGTTTTTGGCCACTGCTCACTGCTCTCAGCTGTGAAGACTGTTAACACTTTACTATGTTGTTCAGCTTTCAAGTTGTCCCATCATTACTCAGGAATCAGAAAGAAAGAATCCCCAAGAACCTCCTGTTTCCTTCTGAACTTCCATGGCTTCTCCCGAGCTGGCTTTTATTTACTAAACACCAACATAGGAACTCTTTAGTGTTTAAGGCACAGCACTTATTCCTGTCAGTGTGTTAATAAACCAGAGTGAGGTCTTCCCTCTCCCCTGGCTCCATTCCCAGCTCTGAGCAGTAACACTCACACCCAGAGGTCATGGATGTGTAACTCAGCACGGCTGGCTCTGGCTGTGATGGATGGGACAGAACCTTCTGGCAAGGCAGAGATGGAGGGACTGCAGGGGCTGCACTGCCATCCAGCAGCAGTGGAGACTCCAAGCCCATCTATCTGTAATAATTACACGGCCCCCATTACTGCAGTGGTTTAGCAGTTCAGCACCTTTAAGACATCAGTCCTCAGGACACTCTCCCTTGGCCAGCAGCAGTGTGCTGTTACCCTCTCTGCATGTGTGAAGAGTGAAGGTACAGCAGGACAAGTGCCTCGTCCCTGGGCACGTACAGTGTGTTCAGGAGGAGCAGGGGGTAGAAAGCAGGTCAGGGACCCAAAAGCTTTCATCTCAGTGTGGAAGCCCCAGATCCCCTCCCACAGTCTGACTGAATGTTACAGCATTTGTCATTGTCACCAAAAAAGAAGGCAAATTGCTGAACCTCCTCCTCTCTCCTCAACCAGGTCTTAGTTTAACATTCCACAACTGTTCTTCTTGTGGCTGCTGAGCACTGAAGTTAAAGTGGACTTCAGATGTGCTGTCGACACCTTGCCCTCTGCCTTTTTCTCTTTCTTATCACAACTCCTCGTGGACCTTAAGATCTTCAGAGTTTCAGGCAGCTCCTTTAAAAGTCTTGGCACTTCTATGTGAGCGGGACAATGTGTTCATTTCATGGGCTGAGTAAAAGAAATTTCACTCTGATGTGACCTCTGCTCAGACTTGTTCTCAGACTGAAGCAGGGTGGTCATTTTCCATCTCCAGAATTCTGCATCTCGATTCACAGGACATGTGCTGGGATGGCTGGCTCAGCTGACCCGTTACTGAACTCCTCACAAAGTGTCTGACAGTCATCATCTGCTTTATCCCCCTTCACAGTACAGCTGGTTCAGCTTGAGATGAAATTCAATCATCCAGCTGAAACTAAATTTTACAGCACCAAGGAAGAGGCACCAAGCTGGCCTGCAGCTAAGCACTTTTAGAGGACTTTCTGCTTCTCCCTCACAGGTCCTCAGAGCCAGGAGGTGCTTCAGCTGGCCAGGGCAGAGTATTGCAAAATGCTCAACTGGCTCAGGAGCCTGAGAGTAAATACACTGTGTAATGATCCTCACACTGCCCTGGGTCCAAATGTTCCACAGAAGTACAATTAAATCAGCAGAAACAGAGGCCTTCAAAACAAATAGTTGAAAAAGGTAAGGAAACCAGGCAGTTTAGGAAGATGAGGTTTAAGTAGTAAATGTCTCTCTGAGGTAGTCACTTTTAGGGAAGGAGTGTAATTCTCACCTTGTACCTTAAATGCAGGGACACTCCTCCACACAGAGATGAGTCCTGCAAACGGAGTGCCTTTGTTGTCTAAAACCACAGTAACATTTGCCAGAATTCCAAAATAACTCCCCTAGTATACATCTTACAGCTTCTGAATATGTCTTATTAAAGTGCAGACATGTCTAAAAAGTTATTTACTTTTTCAGTGAAACAGAGCTGACTTCTACTAAAAGTACCATCATTGGCCCAGAAAAACAAATACCTCACAACTATGAGCTACTTCCTATTTCACTGTCAGACATATAATGGGAAAAAAAAATTTAAGTGCCAAGACAATGAAGACAATGCAGTGAGATGTTCTACAGCCTGGGGTAAAAGAAACAGGCTTTGGAGTCTTTTTTCCTGGATTTTGCTGTAGCCCATTTAGCAAGTAAGTGAATTTGGGGCCAAAACCATCATCAGCACTGCATCCATTCCCACAGAAACACCCTCTGTGAGAGGAGCAATCATGCACCACCCCACTGCTTTTATCCATAAATAGAAAATCTCGTTCGGCATAATCAAGTGGGCATTTTTCTTAAGACCTAAAAATCACTTTAAACCCCCAAACCAAAGAGAACACATTAAAAATACAGTATGACAGTCTTCCTGGAACAAATGTCTCAAACAACAGCTGGCCAAGTATGACAGATTCACATGGAAGAAAGAGCTGGCTGTGCTTTGTAACAGCCATTACTGCAAACAAACCAGACCTCAGGACTGCCTTGAAAGAAAGAGGCTTTTTAGTTGGCTTAGGGACAGAAAAACTATGGGTAGAATGAACAACTAATTGTGGTTAAATTCACCTCTGGAAGGAATTGGGGATACATAAGCAAGTCCAGCTTTGCCCTCTAACTAGAACACACAGTGGGATCAGCCCCAAAGATTTCTACCTCAAGTTCTGAGACAATAGTTTCCTAAATTCTTTTAGAAAACTTCTCCCATGCAAGAAAGTTAAATTCAAAATTATCAGCTTTATGTGGGTGATTTTGCTGTGCTGATGTCTCAGAGACCTGTCAGCTTATGTGAGTAAGGTTTATTAGCATCCGTTGCACCCACCTGTACTGGAGTTTAAAAAAAAAAAAAAGGAGAAAGGGCTTAGAGAATTTTCCTGGTATTCAGAGCCAAAGTACAGGACGTAAAGTTCCTAATTACATGAGTGAATTTTGTGACTACCCAGCACTTGCTTCTAGAGTGTCTCATCCCAATGAGATATACTTATTTTTTCCCACACAGAGGCAGCCAAAGTCTGACAGCCATCTGATGTGAACAATGATTTGGAAGAAGCCTCATAAGTGACCAAGCTGTGAATAACTGGAATAGCCATGGTGATTTTTGCTTGTGTTTTTATGCTCACAGGACACAAAACCAAGCCAGTGATCTTTATTTTGATCCTGGCATACTAAAAAAGTGGACATTACTGAACCTCTTCCACAGTAAAGCTTTAAAAGGTCTCTTAGTAATGAACTTTCTTCCTGTGCTGAAGACTGAGGGTTTGCTGTTCAGGATTGTGCAGAAGAGATCCACCTTGGATTTCTCCAATTACAGATCACTTGATTACCCAGAACTAATTTGAGAAGCATTCAGTGACATATCACACTCACCAAAGCCCTGTTGCAGTAGGTAACTCACTTGGCCCACATGTATAATCTGGCAAGAAGCTATAAAATCTATCACAGTCTTAATCAGTGTGAAAGACTCTTCTTTATTTTAAGGTCTGAGAGGTCTTAGGTATATATCAAGAATCTGCTTTCTGGACAATCCATATGGATAATCTAAAATTAGCTGTGAGATATTCTAGTGAAATGGCAGTGTTTTAGGTTTAGGATCAATGTTTGAGATCACGTGTTCTGTTTCATAGCCCTGTTTTTCCAGAGTTATATCTAAACCTCATGTAACAGCAGCTGGAAGGTGTTGGAAAGGCTGGACAGCAATACTGTGAGTGGAGAAGAAAATGTTGAATATATAGGAAAAGATTAAGCCTGAGCAATTGTTAAAGCAATTGTTTCACTTGTGCCCTGCCAGCTCACTAGTGGCATTTCACACGTTGATATCCTGGGATCACAGTGACTCACGTTTCTGTGAAAGAAAATAATGGAAAACCAACATCAACAGAAAGCTCAGCTGATTAAACATCACTTCTTCCCATCTATGGCCTTCCTAAGAAAACTTGTGTGGTGGAGAGCTGTGCTAACAGATTGCTTTCCAAGTAAGAAATCCAAGCGAATTATTACTCCGGCTAAATAATTATCAGAACTTACCACATTCCCCTCACCGCACCAAAGCCATTATCTGTAGATCCTGAGCTTTTGGCAGCCAAACACTACAACCACTTCAGGGAGGGGGAAGGAGGGGAGGGCACTTTTTTTCCCTATGACAGTTAAGACCCCATGATTAGGAAAAACAAATACAAGCAAAGAAACGTTAGAGAAGTTCAGTAACAGCAATCTCTTCCATCATCACAGCACTTCAAAGCATTTTTAAAAGGCTGCAGTTTTCTCCGCTCCTCAGGATGGATAAAATCCTAATGCACAAATTACTGCTACGGATTCTCTCCTCAGAGAACACAGGAAGATGAATCAGAATCCCTCAGCACACTGGCAAAACCCAGATTTGTTTGGTGTGACTCTACATGCAGGGATATACCTAAGGTCAGGATGGAACCTTCCATATGGAGTAGTGAGACAACGAGAATAATATAAATATAGTAGGATCATTATGGAATTTACCCATCATTTTGTCACATTATGCTTTGCCTATCAAATCTTAAGCTTTTACATTTATCTTGCACACTGGCTAATCTTTTGGATATTCCAAATCATATTTTAAAAACTCAGACGATTGAGTTTGTATAATGAGAAATTTAATGACCTGTAAAGCGAGTGCATCTGCCAGCCCTAAAAAAGTAATCTTTTCACCACATGCACATCACAATGTGGGACTGAGAGTTCCACTGTTGTTTTTCCAGGCAGATGCTCCTGTTGCTTCCCTAAAACAAACCTGCATTTTTGGGTGCAAGTTAAAGACTAAGATTTTTAAAATGCTTAAATATTTCTTACAATATTTCTCCAATAGCACTCTGTAGAGAATAAACAGAGTACATATTGGCTGCTATATAAATGTGTATTCTGCCCATGTAAATTGAAAACACAGAGTTTACAAACAAAATATAACCAAATTCTGAACCACTGTTTAATTTCACTCAAGCATATTTTTGTCAAAGGGTCAAATGCTCTGCTGGAATAAAAATGCAAACTGAATCTCTGTTTTGACAGGGATGAATATGGTCCACGTTGCAACAGCAGAATGAATGTCTATCCAAAGACTGGCTGGCACCAACTTCACCCATGATAAACATGAGACAGATGAACGTGTCAAGAAAAAGGCCTAAGTGTCTGTGTTTTATGTAAGATTGCAGAGTATTGCTGATATAAAATCCAAAACACCCTCTTGTAGCTCTACCACAGTCATAGCAAGTTGCTCTCCCAGGTTTTAACTGTAGTATAACGGCCTCTCTTTATTATCTATTTCTTATTTAAACTGAAACTTAAACATGTAGGCACACACATCTCCCTCCTTTGTACTGAGGGTAGGCTGGACATCAGCTACGTTTGTCACCATTCTGGCATAGATTTGTCTGGGTTATCTACAAATAAATCCCTATCTGTGACTTGGTACTCATATCTTCATATTTAGGAGTGGCTCTACACTACTTGTAAATGATAGTCAGTCCAAACTGCTAATACCTGACACGTTAATAAGGGAACAAGCTGCAGCTACACCCCCAAACCTTGCCTTTCTGAAGGACAGCTATTTTGAGCAGCAGTTTGTGGTGGCCCTGCCAGCTGCACACCCAGACTGTGTTACATCTGTGGCCCATTCTCCTCCAGCGTTGCCTCTGTTTTGATTTCCTGGTTTGTGTCCCGTTAGTTCGAAGGCTGCGTGTCACTCTGCCACTAAATCGCTGTTTGCAGCGCTCGTGTCTTCCAGCTGACCTCAGAGCAAAGGCACAAAGACTCGCATTCATCCCACTTTCTGTGACAAGCCAGGGGTGCTGAAAGCTTTGCTCCAGAGCCTCCAGCTTACACAGACAACTCGCTCTGACTCACCACACACCAACTCAGATCTCACACAGATAATCAGAGCTAACATTAATTTACGGGAACAGCTGAAATACCTGAAGGGGAAAAAAAAAAAAAAATCACATGCACAGTGTTTCCCTGAAAGCAGCTTTCTTAAAGGGAAGGATTCAAACGTTTCTGATGAGCTGGTGGAAACAGCAAAGTGACTCTTTGGAAAATGTTTTTTTCTTGTGGGTGTTTTTTTTTCCTTTTTGTTTGTTTGGGTTTTTAAAAGTGTTTTTATCTGCTTTCACGAAGAGATGAAACAAGCTCACAATCAGCAAGAGTGACTTCTGTCAGACAGCAGAGCTGAACGAATTCTGTGCTGCCAAGCTTTCAGAAAAAGAAAAAAAAATAATAAAACCAGAGCTTTCATCTGATGAACCTGGACAAGGATCACTAGGATCCTGCCAAGGTTTAATTTCTCATTTTTCATGGATTAACATCATTGTTTATAGTTCAGGCTGTTGCATAGTGACACCAGCTCTAAACAGGGTGACAAGAAACAAACCCAACCAAACAAATAACAATTCCAAGATGCAGCAATGCCTCTGAGGGGGGTTCAGGATGAGCTTATTTTACAGAAATCCACCGATGAACTTCCCCAACAACGGCAGCAGCTGGGGAGGCAGAGCTGGTGGGGGAAGTGCCCGAGAAGCCTCCAGTGAGGGTACAACAGTCTGCACAGAGGATTCAGCTCCCTGAACTGTAATGAGCAATTTGTCTCACAGCTTTGATCCACTGTCAGTTTAGTTGGCACTGACTCCAGAAATTAATTTCCCACATTTCAGGGTAACCTAATAAAAAAGTGGAAGCAGCGTTTGGTAGATATCTGTAGATAACCTGTTACCTGCTGCAGGTATTGACAGAAAACTTAAATGTTCTTCTCTTATAGTACAAAACCTCTCAGTTTCTTGAGCTCAAAAATACATAACCTTGCCTAAGACAAAGTACCAACAAGATAAAGCAGCATAAAAGAAAATATTTTAACCCTATGCTCTAAGCCAATGCTGTGCTGGTCCTATGCATGTGAAAGGCTTCCTTTGTACAACTGAACAGATCCTTTATTTGAACCATCTGCCTGTTGGAAAACAAGTTCAGAACTAGAGGGAGATCAGTTCCAATTCCACTGTGATGTATTAGAAGACGTTTGAGGTTTAATTACAGGACGATTGTTATAGATTTTTAATTATATTCTCAAGGTGATAAATGCACTGCACAAAAGCCATAAATATTTTTAGCTCTGGCATAACTGATCAACAGCAAATAGAGCAGTAAATACCAGCTTTACAAAACACTTAGGAGGGGAATATAAACCCTCCTTAAATCCAGCAAGTGATTTCATCCTACTCTTGTGCTGTTATTATGCTGCAGATGGACCACAATCCACCTATTTCAGCATGTTTTGGGCAATATCTTCATCATTAGCCAGCTGATACTGTGTTGTGGCTTAAGGTTGTCCTGCTCAACCATGGCGAACGCAGAGCAGCCACAGCATTCCTCACCAGACACTTGCAAGAAAGTACAAGTTGTAAGAGTTCTCAGCCTTCCAGCCCTTTCCTGTTTCCTCTTGCCCTGTATTCAGGCACGAGCCTGGCAGCAAGTTGTGTGACAGGAGGGAAACGTTGCTGCTTGGCCCACAAACACGCAAGGTGTCAGTTGAGTCGTGGAAGAATTCCATCATGTGGGTCTTTTCCTAACACTGTCAGACATGGCAGGTTTGACTTTCTGCCCATCAAAAAGATAAAGTTTGTTCTCTATTTTTAGGCTGTGGTTATGAGATAACTTCATTTATTCTTAAAACAAATAGCTCCCCAAACAGCAGGGCAAAGAAGGAGCTCTGAGGATCATTTATCTAATAAAGCTGTAAGTCTTCCTCTATCTGAAGTAGGAGCTGGCAGATTCAAGGGGTATGAGCATTAAAGAATGAGGTGAGAGGGAGGAATCAAGTGAGACAGAGCAAAGATCAAAATCACAGGGTTCCCAAAGCACTGGGAAGGAAATGTAGACAGACACTGGGACCAAATAATACCACTTGGACAGAGGAGGATCCTCAGAATGGCAGACAAATGAGGCTGTTGGATCACTGGTTGTACCTGCAGGAGGGAAATGAAGCACTGAGGCCAAAACCATGGAAGTAAATACATTTCAGACTGCAAGACTGCAGTCCAAGGGCTGCTCTAACAGATGAGGAATGACATGATTTCACCCTCCCAGCAGTGCCACAGGCCTTAGCTCAAGGCCAAAGACACAGCACACACAGCAACTAGCCCTGGCCAGAGGCTTCAGTGGGTTCTGTAACTTGCTGCAACCTGACCTGAACTGCAGCAGAGGAAATATTACAAATAACCTTAACAGCTTTGCAATCCCTTTATTTCAAACACGTGGATTGTTATCTGGAGCCTGATGTAATGCAGCTAGAATGTGCCTTTTATGAGTGAGGAAACTTATGAGAAAGTCAAGAGTCATTCTTAAAAAGGGAAGATTTGTAAGGGATGCAGTGTATGAATGAGCCATTATGAATTTAAATACATCATATCGGCTTTATGAAGCATCTTTTGACCCTTAAATGAAACTGAAGAGATGTGAATGAATTTCAATGCCCACAGGCCAAAATCCAGCCCTGTTTCATTTGAAAAGTGGTGCCTTACTCTGTGATTACTGCACTGAGGTTGATAGACAGGCATATGAAATAACTGGGTCCTCCACGCCAATAAGGATTGTGGAATCTGCCTTTTATACCCGTTAGATTAGCAGAGAGGATGCATAAACCTTTTAGCAGCAAATCATTGAGGAATTAAGTTAAAACCTCCCTCTAATACACCAGAGAAAAACAGGATCCAGGCTACAGCACTCCAAACAACATCAGAGCCTGGTTTTCACAATCAACACAAAGTAACTCTTCCTTCCAAATGAATGGAATGCAAACCAACATTATACTTCCATTCCCCATACCCTGCTTTTGAGCTCTTAATGTACAGAATGACAGCTATAGCTGCCTAATTAACTTGACTATCGTCCCCTAAAAATACTCTCTATCTCAGCTCTCCTTCTGTTCAGACAGCATAATGTTAATTTAATGGAAAGGTCACATTATACTACAAGGAACGCAGTGACATTCCATTATGTCCTTCTCTCCCTGCTTACAGTCCTCCCCCCACTGCTGTTGTGTATGCAAGGCATTTGCCATGGACGTTTCATGAATAATGAGGAACTATCTATCCAGGGAGAGTGCCGCCTGCCACCACTTGCTGTTTAAGCCACATCATTCCACAGTCTCAAGGGAAGCAAAACACCACCAACTTGATTTTACACAAATGGTTTTTTGCAGACCAAACTCAAGATTTAATTATTACACTTCCCCCTTCCCCTCCCCCCCGGTTAAATTCCTTATTCACTTTGCCTGCACAAATTTCAGTTTAAGAACAGCTTTCAAAGATCAAGTTACCCTGAAACTTATTTTCTTTATGAGAAGGGTGATTCCTCCTCTGCCATGCAGTGTTTGGGGGGAATTAGCAAGGTGTCCTGGCTGAACCTCAACTTGTTTAAAGTGCTGTCTTCTCACTGAAGTTCCCCTCTCCTCTCTCAGCTGTTGACATCATTCTTCATCATTTTCCAGCCTGCTCTCTCAGGTAGCGTCGCTCTGCTCTGTTGACCACGGTTAACCAGGGATGGCTGATATGACCTGTACATTCACTTGTTAAGTGCTTTTGGCATCATTTGGGGCAAAACTGATCTGTGAATACATTATCCTTCCTAGAAACAAGCCCAGCCCAGCCTATCTGTAAATCTAGTCCTGAATCTCCCTATCAGTTCTGATTATTTTTCTTGGAGTATAAAAACCACGCTGATCACATTCCACTACACTTAATTAAATACCACTTTCTGGCAGTGATCACGTGCACAGAGAGGTTTCTAACTTCTGTGGATGCAAAAGAGCTCAGCTTTCCCTCCCCAAACATCTTCTTACATTTCTGCTATGCACACTATTCATTCCTGACATGATTCCACTGAACATGACATTAGAGAAATCCACCAGTGTCTGGTAAGATCAGCATTAACATTCCTTCGTGCTGAGTGACACAAAGGATCCAGAAACTCATCCATAAATTATAAGGTGTTAACCTCATTGTCCACTACAAGTTCTAAACCGACCATACCCATAAACAGGAGCAACAATTTATTTCTTACATAGCACTTCTAGCCAAATATCAATGTTTTTTCCAATTCTCACCCAAAAGTAACTATTTGACATGGTGTTTACAGTTATCAAAAGTAATTTTCAGCTGCCACATTGCATCTGGGAGAACACCGGGTTCTTCAAACACAAGGAATAGCCCTATTTCTTTCATTATATAAGCTCCAGAGCATTTCTATGCTCCATTTAAGAGAAGCAGGCATTAAACCTGCTTAAAAAAAAAAAAAAAAATCGAATGTTTTGAATATTCGCTGCAAAGTGTAACCTTTGTGCTGCACTTCTCTCCTGCCCCAGGCATGATATTGCAGCTCAATTCCCACAGCCAGGTGAGCAGCACAACCACAGCTCCCTGTAATCACAGCAGTGAAATGCACCATGACTGTACCAGCAGCCTGACATTTGGCAAGTTTACTAAACCCTTCATAACAATGCATTATTACATTGGATATGCTTCCCTTAATTCATTATGGAAGCAGCCTTCAGGAACAGAAACTGAACTTTTGGAATTGATTAGACTGTTATGAACTCCACAGCAGGGAGATTGTGTGGACCTCACCCATTAGCTGCTGTTCCACAGATGTGTCAAACTAATCCAGCAATCACAAACCCTTTATTTTTATAGAGCATGACATTTTCACCTAGTTAAGCTCAGGTCAGGAGTACCACACCTAGCATTTAATATTCATGTTAGGCAGTAAAACTAACACCCTAAAGCAAATAAATAAAGCCTGTTCTTAAAACCATAGTTCTACAAGCATATGCCCTATTTTGGGTCTTGTTTTTCTCACCGTTTCTGTTTCACGCTCTAAAAGACAAAGCAAAGCACCTTGAGGAAAAAACAAGAGCTCAGGCTCAGAAAGCACTTCAGTGTAATACCAGGTTTACACTTTCCATATGCAGTTAGGTAAGATAATTCACTTCTCTAAGTCACTTTCTGCATAAGTACAAGAAAGGCAATGACTGCCACTCTCACAAAGCCGTGAAGGAAAACGGCTCGACAAGACTCTCAGTACATGAGTGTTTAAATTTAAGGTTAACAGTGACAGAACCAACTAATTCAGCACTGAAGGACTGCTGCTCTTCTAGAACAGTCCAGAACTTCTAACAGACGTGTGACTGCAGTGGCAGAATGGGTCACACGTAAGAATAAAAAATTAAATCCAGAAATTCTGCATCAGCAGCAGCTTCGCTGTGCCTGCTAAATGGCCTCAGACCCTTGGCTGTCAGTGCTGTTATCCTCTCATTAGAGTTACTGCAGTATGATGCAATATTTCCTCATTTTGCCCATGCACATCTGCAAATAAGAATTTGAGTTCCTCGGAAGTGGCGTGACTGACATTTTTCAATTTTTTATTAAGAGTTTGTGAAAATGAAAGCCAAGTTAAAGAAATACGTTTACGGTTCAGGCTAACAAAGGAGAATGAGCTTAATCAATAAAACCAACATTAGCCATTGTACAGCCTGACAGCCTAATATGATGTAACATTTGCTCCAGAAGAGAAAGCGACCTGCCATTCAAATTTGATAAACTATAACTAAAACTGAACTTTCCTTCTTATATCATTTGCTCTCTTCCCCTTCCATCTATGACAATACCATTATCTATCACCTCACTTCACAGCTCCTGCTCATCTTTCATTCCTCTCCTTTTACTACCCCTCTCACACGACCACACTGCTCCAGCCACCTAAAGCCATACCCTTTTCTGTTATTCCACAACCAAATTATCCACATGTGCTTATTCACCACTTTCTAATATGCCCTAAGACCGTATGCACTCAGGCTTACTAACATTTAACAACAGGTACATAAGAAGCAGCAATGTACTGGCACGTTATCATTATATTGGAAATGTCTGGTGGGTCGATGCCTCCTTGGATGGGGGAGAAGAAAATCATACATGAGGGGGAGATCCAGGCTATTAGGCTGTTTATTTCCAAAAAACCCTTCAAAGTTCATCTTCTACAACAAGAAATGCATCTGTTACTATTTTAAAAAAGGAAAAGTAGTGTAGTGTTACGCTTGCTAAGTTAGTTAAAGGCAACAGGAGACAGTTAAAAATAACACTTGAGTAACTCATTCTGTTTGCTGGAAATCACATTTACCCATCAAACATGTACAAACAGAGTTTCACTGGCTTGTTGCAAGCAGTGACCTGCAGAGAGCTGGAAGTGTACATCAGTTTTGTCTGAGAGAAGTGAAGCAAAGATGTCACCTCAGATGCATATCGTGCATGTAATCTGTCCTGCCTGATGGTTACCAGCTGGCACACTGGAGTTATCCAGAGAGGTTATGGAGCTCGGAGGAAAAGCCATTGGGGTAGCACCCACAGCTCGTTCTGCCCACACCCACACTGAACAGAACAGCTGCTGCTCTCCACCTTCACTCCAGAGACAAGAAAAAAAAACCAAACACCTCCTAACTTGTTCCACTGGGGAAAAAAAAAAACAACAAAGAAACAAAACCCAAACAACAACAAACCACAGAAAACCTACAACACCCTTCTACCTATTAAAAAAATAAAAACAACCCAGAAAAGGAAACTAGAAAAGGTTAAGCAAAGAAAAACTATCTGCAAAATGCACCTATGGTAATGAGGTACAAGGAATCTCCATGGAAACCCAAGTCAGGCATACCTGGGTACCCACTGCATGGCAGCCTTCCAGATGGAAGCACCACACACCATGACAAAGTATTTCTGACATTCCAGCTCTCTCAGAGGCACAAAACCCTTTCATTGCCATCCAAGCAGCAGGAATCTGTGCTACAGTGTGACACCGCGAGTTTGGAATCACACGCAGTGCCACTGGGCTTGCACCTGCTTTTTTGGTTTTACACACTCCCTGCTTATCAGCACTCACATGTTTTGGCCTTAGCAAGGTAGATAAACTGCAGTCAATTGACAAAGGGCCGTTTTCCAACCACTGACTTCCTTGCACTCAGGAAATTTATTTTGTTCATGATCTGCAAGATCATGCAAACCACGACACAATCTATACAGCTATTGCAATGGAAGGGTAAAAGCAAACCTGGTTTGCAGATGCTTTTAACTGTCACACCGATTCACACGGGGGGCACACACTGCAGTCGGAATTTCAAAGAGAAAAAATATGACTTGGGCATAATCTTGTGTTTCTCCTCTTCATTCCCAATGTTTCCATCAGAAATGCACAAGGACAAACTTGGATCATTAGGAAAACTGAAAGCATGACTTCCACTACTACAATCTCTTCTGTTCCCTCCCTGGTTTTTCTTGTTCCCTTCATTCTGTCCAAAACACCAGCCCTCATGAACGCTGGAATTCCTGAGCTGACAGGTTGTAATGACATGATAAGCCCGACAAAATAGTACAGCAGGAAAAAAGCCCCAACAACCTTTAATCAAATATAAACTATTTTATGTAAACAAAGCACGTTTCAAAATTCTCACTTTCATGCTGCCAATGTGCAATTTTTTAATTGTTAAAGAGATACTCGAGTGTTCACCAACAAAGACTTTGAGACCACATCTAGCAAGCAGTGGAAAGATGTGGAAGGGTCCAATTCCACCACCCAACAAGCTACCAAAATACCCCAAGACATACTTGAATCTGAACATCTCACCACAATGTTTTCCTGCTCTTCCCATAGTGATAAGAAATTATGACTAACCTTCACATCAGAGAGCTGACAGAAAAAAAGTTCTGACTCGAAACACATGTTTTAATGTTCTAGGAAGCAAGGTTTTAAATTGGAAACCCTGACAGATCTTTAACTGCAGCAATAACAAATAACATCAGTGTAATTTCTCTTGAAAGAAATTGCTTTGCTTTCTTATCCAGTTTCCAGCTTAAAACCCTTCATTGCTGATGCTGTTGTCAATCTCATCCAGTGACCCATTTACCCAAAGCACAGAATTACAGAACAGAATTTTATGACAAGTACAGAGAAGGTTTTGACACTAATAACACTCAAGATTTTGTGGACTCAGATTGTTTTTAGGGCTTGGTCAGAAAGGCCACCTTTCCTTCCCGTAAAAAGTCAACAATCCACCTCAGAGGTTTTACAAATGAATTTGTCGTGGCAATTAAGGGGAAGAAGCTTTACAGACATGGTAAAAGGTGAGTAACATCCCCATGCACCGCTACATTATGGAATAAGAAAGAGACCTTTAACCCATTGCTCTGAACACTCGGGAAATCAGAAACACTGTCTGGATAGTTACAGTCTGTGACTTTCAATGAATCAGTGGTGTCTGCAATGAACACCCGACCTTTGAGGGAGAGGGAAAGGAACTCAGACCGAACAAAGTAACCTCCAATGATCTGTAACGGAGGGTTGAAGGGCTCTGCCTCTCACTGTGGGTATGGACTGATAGTAACCCAGTGCACAACTAGGCAGACTCTCACTGAGCCTCCTCCCTCACCAACCCCCCCCAGTAAGGTTTGAAAAGCCGAGAACCTGAAATCCACTGGGAGGATGCTCAGCGTGTCTGTTCTGGTTAAAATACACAGTCTGTTCAGCTTCCCAGGATTCTTCTAGAGAAGGCAGTGGCAGGGAGCAGACAACACCTGCAGAAAACCACCACACACAGAGCACACAAAGCCCTTCTGAAAACACCAAGACACTGCTGGGGATGAGAGAGGTGGGACGATGTGCAATCTAAAGCCATAAGGGCTACAAAATCCACATCGTTGTGAAAGTTTCCCACTCCATTATGTTTGGATAACGCTGTACAGGATGGGGAGAAGAAACCTCCTTGTTGTGGGTTTGGGGAAATTTTTTTGTGGGGGAGGGAGGAGGTTTGAGGAGGGTTTTGTTGTTAGGTTGGTTTTTTAAACACAAGTGTTACACATCCTGAGCTTCCCATGTCTCTCACTGGTATTGCCAGTGGTTTGGACAGGGTTTGTTTTGTTCTGGTGGGTTGCAGTGGAATGCAATTCTTCCACTGTGCTGGTCCAGCTTTCCTTAATGTTTTTGCTGTAAGAGTCACCACATTCCCCGTGTGCCTACAAAACAACAATTTCCAACGTGACAGTGAGAATGTTCAAGTATCAGCTCTACGTCTTCTGATACCAAATAAATTTGATAAAGAAACAAAAAGCATCCATGAACATGCAGCTTAAACACATTTGTTGCCACTAAGTACATAAAAAAAATCCTAAACATGCAATTATTACATTTAATACCCTATATGCCCAGGTTATTTTGTGAAACCATCCACATTCACTCGAGTGGTTTTAGCTCTTAAAATCTATTTTTTAATAATATCGGTTTAGAAAGCAGCATTACCAGCAGATATTAGCATATTCAAGCCCTGTTGAATTCACAAGGCTTTTATTATCTTCTTGTTGTTTACAAATTTTACTGTCATTCATCACTGCAAATCATCAGCTGTACTTGTGGCTGAAGAAAACACTAACTCAGAAGGCAGAGATGAGTGCAAATGCATTAATCAGAGATCATGATTTTTCTACCAGGAATGTTATGCTCTCAGACACCTATAATTAGACATACCCAGTACCTATAATCTCAGTTATTCAAAATATTATGGGGACTGCTCAGTGTGGGTAGGAATGGAGTGAATAACTAATATAAAGCAAAAATACAGGTAAAGCAAAGTATTTTTAGAATTAGGCTGTAAAAATGCATTTCTGTTCCAGAATTTCTAAAAAATACACAAAAGGAATATTTCTGCAGAGCACACTGGCAGCTTAAACAGTAAGAGCTGGTGTGTGAGCAGTGTGAAATCCCTGGGCCTTCCCCAGGTTGTGCAGATGGAGGAAAACAGGATAGATCAGATTCCTTTTTTTTTTTTTTCAACCCAGTAACTACTGCTTTTTAGTAAAAAGGAAATAAAATTATCAGTCTGAGATTTCCAAGGCTATGCAGTGCTTTTAGCCATGCTGTGCACAAAAAGGAACAGCAGGTGAGACTACCCACCTCTGATTGCTTCATGAATCTACAGCATAAGCCTCAACTACACATTTAATAATCTACATAGGGTTTATTTTCTGTATCAATTGTGTACTTTTAATTTGGTCAAGGAGCCAAGTTCCAACTGGGTTTCAGAGCATCCTTAAGGCTCAAATCCTGACATCATTTTTCAATACCAAACCAACAACCACTACCACAAATGAACCAATATTTGCAGGATTATCAGAATTTAAAGCAGTATATCTGCAGTTAAATTTCTTTAAAGCAACTTCTAGTATTCTGAAGGAAATATGTTTTTGAAGTTTAAACAAGAACACTGGCAACACTTGCTGGATGTTGGCTAATTTACAGAGACAAGCCTCTGACTGGAGACAGCCAGCGAGATGCTGCTTTAGGTAGTGTGTAAAAATGAAGTTAATGCCACCCACTGTTTGGAGCTTAAAACACTCAATCCAAAACTTTAAGCTCAGAATGCAACACACACAGTCAGAGCAGAAAATTAAGTAGCAGGTGGACAGACTCTTTTCTGCCTGTCCTGAACAATAACCATCCCTTGGGCAGCTCCACGAGAAAGCACATGGCAAGTGCAGGCTCACAGGGACTGGTGGTGCAGGTAACACTCTGCGTCCACTGGGAAAATTGCTCTCTACATGGAACAGCACAGAAACCTCAGAGAGCCTCAGATCTCCCTGTGTGAGCCAACAGCACTGAGGAAAAGCAAACAAATGGCAGAACACTGCAAGCTCATCTCGAGCATCTGCAACACAGTTCTTGTCCCTGTGGTTTATGATTCCAGCTTGACTCACAAGCAACTTGAGACGGTCCAAACCCCACAAAGTTAGTGGGTGTTGCAGGACTGAGGAGACCAGAATAAAAACCACACAAACAATAAACTACCACAGACACTCCTGGCTAATCCCCTTACACGTAACTTCCTGAAACCCAAACACAGACACAAAGTAAAATATAAAATAATTGATCAACTACCTCCGAAGCCATCCCTACTTATATAAGTTGTATCACAAAAGCTTTACTTTTCATACCATTCTTATGTTCAACTTCTGATTTTTTTACCCACCTATCAACTGCCAGCATTTATCATTCCTGCCTTTCACCCAGCGTTCACCACCAAGCCCTCACTATGATTCCTCTCCTTCCATTTTCAAGACTTGTTACCTATCCCTGGGTATTCTCCTTAAAGTACATCCTCCTTATCTCATCTTTTCCTTTTCATTCACGAGCCTGCTACTGTCTCCATTTTCACTTCTCTCATTAAGAACTTTAAAGATCAGTTTCAAAAGCCGGTTCCCAAGTCACAACATACACATCAAAACAGTCCGCCTTTATTTACAAACATTCTGTACCACCATCAAATGTCGTGTCAGATTCCTGTGATTATTCACAGGAAGGCATGGAAGATTTTTTTCAAACATGTACTTAAACAGAGCTAATAACTCTTTTTCCCTAGAAACAAGGCTTTACAACTTCCTTAGAAGAAAAGTTGAACGAGCAATATCAGGCATACCCGTGCAAGCTGCCCTAGAGAGCAGAGGTGAGGTTTTGTTTGATTTGTGTAAAGGATCTCTCCAAGCTCCTGATAAGGCTTCCTGAGGGGGGTGAAGTGTCCAAAGTGAATAATTTTTCCTGCTACGGTTGTTTTCCCAGAACACTTGTTCCCTCGCTGCTTCTAGCCAAGGCCTTTCCTTCCTCCTGAGCAGAGCCAGGCAAAGCCTAAGCGTGCATAAAACCTCAAGGATTCAGCATTTTAGTGGCTGCCAGCACCTTTATTCTGCTATTCTGAGGTGGCTCTGGGACCACAGGTGCCTCAGATTTGCTGTTCCCAGTTTCCTACCACAGGTGCCTCGAGTCTGCATTTTCTAAACGCATCTGGTACTGGCACTGTTCCAGCACAGGAAACTTGGTGTTTTTAATTCCCTAAATTATTAAAACCTCTTACTTCCCAGCCATGAAAACACACACACAGCTGCCCAAACTCTGAAGCAAGTGGTTTTAATTTTCCAAAGGGCAGCCCAGCGGAAGGATCTGCAGTTAATTAACACTACACGAGGTCTTCTTACTCCCCTGGGCAGCCGCTCCAAAAAAAAAAAAACAAACAAACAACAACCCAGAAACAAATCCTGAGGGGCCGAGACACTTTTAAACCTTACCAGCCTCCCGGGGACCAGCCGGAGCATCTCCCTCTGACGGTGTTTCATGTCAAATAAGACGTATTTCTCGCTATTTCTGCCAGCAGCGCTGCCTCCCCAGCCCGCAGCCCTCAGGCCAAGGCTGAGGGGGGGGCCGGGTTCCCTCACGTCCCTCCCTCGGGCCCGGGGCCGCCTCTGAGGGCAGGGGGGGCCCTGCAGAGTGTCCCAACTGGTTTCCCCGAGCACGGAGGTTGACCCCGGAGATGGATTTTTTTCACCTTTCTTTCAGGTGAGGGGCAAGGTGAGGTGTTCCCCCCAAGCTGAGGGACACCGGCGCTGTAGCCAAGGGACACGGCCATAAACAGGGTGTTTTGCCTTTAAAGAAACAGAATGTGATCGCACCACTGTTGGACGGCTCAGTAGTTAAAACACTGGGGAGACCGGAATGTCATTATAACAGTAAGGGTGATATTCCTCAGTATTTCAATTAAGTAAATATAGTCCTTGGCTCCTCTCCCATGTGACAGCTTGGGGTGCTGGCAGATCACCCCTGGCCCCCCCAGCGCCTGCTGAGATGCTGCTCAGCCCTTGAGAAAACCCATCAAACCTCACTCCTCCCACGACCGTTTTCAGTAAAAGCCTTTCAAACTTCATTCAAACCTTGTCAAACAAGCTGTAACTGGTGCAAATGAAAGCTTAAGATGAATTTAATACTGTACCTATTCAGGCCTAAAATACAGGGCCGATCAGCAGCAATAACACATTATTTGAGGTATATGATTTCCAGCAGATTGGGTTTTTAGCCTGTCAAGATCACTCCAACCATCTGAATCCTGTGAGTTCTCTAAAAGGGACAAGGTATCTAGAAACATCTCGTCCCTCCCTCCTTGCTGTCTTTCCTCTCAACCCTGAAAAAACCACCCTTGATATCATTTCCCTGCATTTTAATCTGTCCAACACTGCTTTGCTTTTGTAACTTTTGATTTAGAATGATGTGACGAGACAGGAGAGGGCAGAAGTGGGGAGACACAGTGGGGTTGTGGGGGCTCCAGAGCCCTGAAGCTGCAGGAGGACACAGGGGGGGTTTGCAGCTGGGCAGGTTCCCCCCACCTCATTTTCCTCCTCAGCTTCATATTTTCTACGGGCTGATTTCCCCCCCAGAACCTCGTGCATTGCTTTGCCTTTTTTTTTTTTTTTTTTTTTTTCAGGAAAATCTTCCCAGACACACAGTGGTTGGAGCCAGAGGTGCTCACCCACTGATCTGCTAAATTGGGGAGCTGGAAACTCAATTTCTGCTACTTTTCTCATTGGATGCAGCTTAATCATAGATGTTTCCAGCTGAAAAGAAATATTCCGACACTCAGCGTTTGAGACAGCCACAAAAAATATCACAATTTGGTAATGATGACCCCCTGAACACCTGCTTTTGTTGGACCTGGGTGTACAAGAGTGATTTCAACTGAAGTATTTGAGAAAGAAGTAGTTTCAATTACTCCCCTAATACAAACGGCGATGTCTCATCTGACACTGGCATTTCAGCTCCAGGGATTCAGTCAATCTTTGTCTGCAGCAGGTTGGGACTCCTGGAACAAGGGGACCTGGCTTAGACACATCACCCTCTAGACCTGGGAATCAATCCAGATGCTGCAGGTGCTGCAGAGGAGCTGGGTGGGCACACAAGAGCCATCCCACACCCCCACCCTGCAGACAATCAGTGCTGTCACCCTTTGGAGCCGTGCCCAAAGCACACTCTGCTTCCCTGGCAGATCCATTCTTTAATGGCTTTAAAACAACTAAAGGGCCATTTGGCTTCATCAGGGTGCTCAGGGCCCCTGTGCTGGGAATGGCACAGAGAGGATGTGCACAGGGTGATGTCCTGCTGGGGCTGGACGCTCCCTGTCTCTCCTGGTCTCCCCTCCCACCAGCACAGAGGCACCTGCACCCCACGGGCAGCGTGCAAGCCTTGGGGCAAGGCTTTTGCACAGACCATCACACCTCTCTCCAGGCTGTTTGCATCTCGTTTCCCCCAGAGTTTGTCCCTGGGGAGCCCACCCTGCAAACTCCTTCCTGGCAAGGAGTTCCCTCTGGAGCGCCGAGCTTGGAGAGGACTGTGCTGCCTGTGCCTGGCTCCTCAGTGCCATGTCCACAGAAACGAGCTCCCTCCAAGACAGAGAAAGAGGTATTATTCAGAAACAAGCAAAAAAGATGGATCTATGGGTTCATGTTTTTGGAGACACCTCTCCCCCCCCCTTTTTTTCTTCCCACATCCTTTGGAGGCTCACAGAGCTGAGCCGTGTGGGATCTCGCAGCTCTTTCCTTCCTCAGTTCCATTTCTCCTCCACCCTGTTCATCTCTAGTCCCATTTTCAAGCAATACTCCAGGAACAACGAGTATACATTTGTTTCTTTTTTTTTTTTTCCTCTCTTGTCATTTCTTCATACAGCTTACAATTTTGGTGGCAATTTAACAGCTTGTACAAATTACATTCCTATCTTTTTCTCCGTTATTGTTAGGGGAGAAAGTCCCATTTTTCACTGTGATCCTTCAGGTTTCTGCTGTCACTGTATTTAGGACTTTTTCTTTTTTTGTCCTTAGCTTTTATTTTCTTATCCCTCAAGGGCAGCCTTGGAAATTCAAAGCTGTTCCCTGCTATCAGTGGATCTGGTATTCTCTTTTGGCAAGTCCACAGCAACTGTCTCTCTTCCTTCCATCCTTCCACCTAAATGACACCTTTTCTCAATAAATTACCCTTTGTCTCTCAAAGCAACAGTTCCATTTGTGACAGTTTGGATGTATAATAGTCACATCCCAGTGGATACCTTCAGGAGCGTCAACTAACAGGCCAATACAAACTCACTGGTGCAGAAAATAAAGAGATTTATGTATTCTGGGCCTTATTTACCCCCCAGTAGTCAAGCTGTGCTCTGAATTTTCAAAGTTTGCATTTTAAGATATGGTTGCTCATCACCAAAAAAAAAACCTCTCCTGGAATGGAGGGATGGCTGAACACATGGCAGAATTCCCTTTTTTCCAACATAATATCCCTTTAGGTCCCTGGAAAATATCTCCGAGCAGCCAAACCCACACAACCATGCCCCTCTCAGAGTAGGGCTTCATGGATTGTTTGTGCTACAGAGGAAGCATTGATTTTGCAAACATTTCCTGGCAGTAATGACGTTGATCGATTAGTGCTGCTGTTGCTAATGGAGGTTAAACGTGTGGAGCAGCAGCTTTGGGGTGTCCCCAGGCTCCCTGCAGGCAGGGGGGTCCCCAGGAGCCCCCTCTGCCCCTGGGGACACGCTCGCACCCAGCACTGCTGCAGGGGGGCTGCGGCAGATCCAGCTTCAGAGGGCTGGATGCTCCCACCCCGCTCCCACCAGATGACAACAGAGATACCCAAGCCCAGGGCTGGCAACAAACCCACCCTCCCTGGCTCCTGCAAAGTGCCCGAAAGCAACAGATTGAACGTTTTTACACAAGTCGTCAAGATCCAGACCTTGGCTTTAGCAGCCTGTGACTTTCTTCTCGCAGCCCTGCACCTTCTGTCTCCTTTCCAAACACCAGACAAGCCAAACATTATTTTCCAATCCCAGCATCTGGCACGCAGCTCTGGGCAAGCCTCTCAGCCTGTCGCTGCTGAGATAAATGAGCCCGTTTCAGCGGCCGACTTCATAAAAGTATATGAAAAGTAGTTAACAAAAGGGTATTTCACAAAGCCAGGAATGCAAATGCAACCTCTGAGATAACTAATTAACTGAAGGAGCCAGACAAAGGGGAAGCAGCTTCCCATCTGTGGAAATAGATGTCATTTTGTAGAGGCTCTAATTAGCTCTGCCCTGTCCCGCAGCCGTTTTGTCGTTGGTGCACGCAGGCTGCTCCTGCTCCGCAGCTCCTGGGGCTCTCGAGGCGAAGAGGGGGAGAGCAAAAATGGGGGAAGAGCTGCTTCACCTTGCAAAAGTCCCCTACGAGGGATCCAAGCAGCAAACAAAGCCAGGGTTGTTTTTCAGAGGTGGCAGTGCAGCCATGCAGAGCCATCCAGCACAGGGCACTGGCAGCGCTTGGCCCCGACTGAGCCCCAGGGAGATCATGGAATCACAGAATCATTCAGGTGGGAAAAGTCCTCCAAGATCACTGAGTCCAACCGTTAACCCAGCACTGCCAAGTCCACCACTAAGCCATGTCCCATCCCAGCACTTCCATGGAGAAGTGAGGGGTTTTTTTAGGTTACTTGTAGATGCCCCATCCCTGGAAGTGTCATCCCAAGGGTCAGGTTGGATGGGGCTTGGAACAACCTGGTCTTGTGGAAGGTGTCCCTGCCCATGGCAGGGGGGGTTAACTAGATGATCTTTGCCATCTTTCCAACCAATTTTGGGCACAGACATTAGGTTTTGCTACACCCCTTGCTTTGGGCTGTCCCCCATGTTGGATCAAGGCACAGCTCCCACCAATGTTCTCTCCGGGGAATGTGGCACCTGGGGGGAGCACACTGGGGTCTGTTCCCACTGTGTCACCACCTGTGCCCGCCCTTTTCCAGCTGTTCTCCCGTAATGTTCAGCTTTTCCTTTGCTCCCCTGCCTGTGAGGATCCCTGCAAACCCCAGCCTGCAGCGAGCTCAGCAGGGTTAACGCTGGAAAGGGGCGTACCATGGGAATTAGTCACCACCGGGACCTCAGTCAAGTGCTTTATTTAATACCCTTTTCCAAAGACGTTTTTACTTGAAAAAACCTGAAGAATTATGAGCTCCCTGCTGACAGCTGTGACTCAGAGGAGCTGTGGGCACACACCATTTAAGTGAGAAGTGTCTTCGCGGCGCTGAGGAAACGTGGGTGAGGAGGGGAGAGGGGCTGCTGAGAAAGTGGGTTTTGAAGGGAAAAGGCCCAAATGACTTCAATTTGCAGTGCCAACAGCTTTGCTACGGCAGGAACCGCTCAGACCACCAATGGTGAGAGCCCTCCACTGAAACTGCACCTCATGGCTTGGCCAAGGTCTGACCTGCCCTGGTACCAGCCACGAGGGTGGGTCTGGCATTCAGTGCACGGGGCAAAACCGTGCCCAAAACCCAGAGCAGGGCAATGCTGTGCTACCAGAGGCCACGCTGTCCCTCACCCTGTTGTCCTGCCTCTGTGAATGCTAGGAACTCGCTCAGCAAGAAGTTTGTGGGACACTGCCAACCCCCCGGAGCTGACTTTGAACACCCCATGCCTTTGCCAGCCACTCTGTGTGACCTGCCCCGGTGCACAGGCCCGTGCACGGAGCACCAGAGGCACAAATACTTGCAGAAGTCATTTGGGGTTTGCCCAAGGCCCTGTGCAAACCATGGCAGGTCACAGCATGGGCATTACAGGAGCCAGAAAGATTACAGGGAAAAGATAATGATAATTGAGTCACCTTTTCTCCACACATCATCTCCCACCTGCATCCAGCATCAGCCTCACTGGAAATGAACAGGTCATTGTCAGCAGCCAGGAGATGCTGTAGAGAGGGAGGACAACCAGCAATAAAGTTTATAGGGGCACAAGCCTTGAACTTTCTTTGGATCCACTTCTAGTGCATTACTGGAATGGTGGGGATTAGCTGCCAAGCAGAGGCATTTGGAAATCCTCCCAGCTCTTTCCCAAAGTGGAGGAGGAAGAGGCATTGCCTGAGCTGAGCCGGGTTCCTCCAACCCCTGTGAGGCCCCCGGGGGCCGGGCTGGGAGAGGGGACCCAGGGATCCAGCCCCTGACGGTCAGGCAGGAACAGTGACTTTGCACAACGCTGTGCCTCGGCACTCGTGACACCACAGCAGCTGGCAGAGGCTCTCTGGGAGCCGGCTGCACCCGGGTATTATTAGATGTGATGGTTTTATTTCTGCTCCAGCCAAAGTTCAGCTGAGCTCTGACAGGCACTGGATGCTTCCTGTCCCACCAGAGATCTGGCTGCTCAGTGCTGAGGGTCACCATGTCCCCTGCACACTACCATCCAGCCCCACAGCAGAGTATTTCATCACCTCCCTTTTGTTATCATGAAAGAAAATAAGAGAAGCAATGACAATAAATGATCCTAAGCCAAGGTACCAGCTTTGCCAGATCATATAACCCTCCCCATTTACATTCCTTAGGGAAAAATTTCCTGCCCTCTTTTCAGAGCTTGAGCTCTCAGAAATCTCTTTGCTACTGTCTCACTGGGGAGGTGGAGAGGAATGAAATAAGATCCTACAGCACTTCTGTACCGAGCTGCAGCACGTCCCTCTGCTTCTCCACAGTATCCCCCCCCACAACTGGCCCAGCCTGGGCTTGCAGAGGAAGAAAGTTGGGGAGAAGCAAGGCCAGGGCTTGGCACAGGAAAGCAGCCAGGCTTTGTGGCCAGAGAGGGAAGAGTGGATGATACCAGAAGTCCAGAGATGCAGAGGATCCCCCTCTGGCATCTGTGGGATGGGGGGCACTTATCCAAGCCCCTGAGCAGCCGTTTCCAGCAGGCACACAGCCGGCTCCTTGGAACTTGTCAAAACTTCCCCCAGTGCAACACTGAGCCTGCGCTCTGGGCTGCAGCTCGTTGGGATAAATGGGAATGTAGAGAGAAAGTCATTAAGATCTCTTCCATTTACACCATTCCTGCCAGCCCCCGAGAAGTTGGGATTTTGTCAGATCATGTTATCACCATGACTTTGCTGTTACCGAACCTTGAAGAGATTCTTCCCAAAAGCGCAACCACCTCCACACTCTCTCCCCTTTCAATCTCCAGCTATTTTTATTTCACTCCCTGAGATAAAAGTATGTGTGTGGGGGAGGTATTTACACACACAGAAAAAAATATCAATGCACATAAAAATAACCTGATGATTTGAGAGAGACATTTCACTTCCGTAGAGCATTCCATTCCCCATTCCATTATAAAAAGAAAATGCTTGAAGTTACTGAGGCTTGGTGGGGGGTTTGTTGTGGCTCTCAGTGCGGAGGCAGTGAGCATCCTCCTGTCCACAGCAGGCTCTGCAGCTGGGGGAAGCAGGTACTGGGTTTGTGCTCAAGAGAAAAAAAGTGATATTTTTGTGTCTCTAGGAAGTTTATGGCTCGCTGTGGAGAGATACAGCGGAGATGAATTCCTGCAGAAACCCTCTCATACTTGTATCTCATTCATTATACATTTCCAGAAGTGTAAGTGCCTGCCTTCACATTTCTTTAAAAAAGATATTTCAAGCATAAAAGCAAAGAGGGAGGAGAAAGTTGAGCACCCAGTACCTCCAGCTACAAGCTGGTGCTGCCCAGTCTGGGAGCTCTGCTGTGCCCAGGCACTGGAATGATGCAGCATCTGCCCCTCACCTGGGACGAGCAGCCCAGGGACTCACACACCATCTGCTCCTCCTGCACATCCCATGGGGATGCATTTAGCATTCGCTGATCCCCAAATTTGGGATCCACTGGGCAAGAGCAGCCCCCAAGCAGTGCCTGGATTCAGGAGCGAGCGACCTCACACCGCAGGGCAGGCGGGAGGCAAAGGGCAGGCTCCTCCTGACTCAGGGAGGCATCCCTGCCAAAAACAACTCGTGAGACCCAGGGCAGCACTATCAGTGTCCCTACAAGCCCCAGCACGCCAGGATGTCGCCGATCAGGGTCTGCACCAGCCAAGCAGCATCGCTGGGCAGGACAGAACGTCCTCGCCGGCTCCGGTGCAGGGAAACCCCGTCGTGCTCGCCGAGCCCCGGGCTGGCTGTGGCCAGCCTTGTTTTGACTCTTAACAGGCTGCCACACACAACATTCTCGGTGACAAGTGACAGCCTTGCCGCATTAACAGCGCTCCACCAAATGGTATTACTATTATTATCTGGGTTTGTGGGCATAATAGATAATACGCCAACCCCCTTCCAAAATAACCCGGCGTTTGAAGCAATTTGAAGCAAAAATTGGGATTATTTGCTGAACATCTCACACTGTGATAACTCGAGGCAGCGCTGCGTCCTACCAGCAGCGCTGCTGTGTGTTCCACACACCTCAGCTGCAGGGAGCTGCTCGCACCGAGCCGCGGGACGGCTGTCACCAAATCACTCCGTAATTGCAGGAAGAGATAACAGGAAAAAGGCAGCACTCCGGCAAACCCCGGCCAAGGGTGTTTAAAAATACCTAACCCAGCTCCCGTGGCTTTTGCAGCTCTGCTGGGAGTCGGGAAGCCCATGCTGATGGCGAGCAGGTGCTCCCTGCAGGCTCAACCCTTTGAAAAAACTGCTGGGATCTTGCCCAGGATCTCTTCTCCCAAAACTTGAGCCAGATTCCAGCTGGGAAGCACACTGCTATACTTAAAAAAACACAACCACGTGCCCTGCCAGCGACCTCCATTTGGTGTTAAGCACAAAGCCATCTGACCGCCCGTGGGGAGCATCACCCCACCTGCCGATGGATCCATCTGCTGGGATGAATCCGACAACACTGGAAAGAAGTTTAAAAGGAGCATGTAAAAATAGCTTGCCTGGAGGTGGGCTGAAAGGGCAGCTGCCCCAGGGGGACCAGCTTGGATGGGGCTTGAAGCAGCAGCTTCTGACCCAGCAGAGGGTCAGGGGACTGTGAGGGCAGGTGCTGCCCATCCCTGGGGGGCTGCTCTTCCCCCCGATGTTCAGCAGCACGAGTGGGGAGGCAGGTAAGGTTGGGGACAATGGAAAGGCTTCCCGGGAGCACCAGCACTGTCATCCCCAACACATTCTCCCAGGAGGAACACAACCAAGGCTGGCATATTTGCTGCTATTGCTCACGGTCTCCCCCGAGCATCCCAGGAACCGAGACCCGTCCGAGGAGACAAACCAGCCCACACACGTTCCTTGTGCCGTGACTAACAGCTTAAGTAAACAGCCAGGTAAACACAGCTAATTTTACTTTCAGAACAAAAACAAAAAGCCACAAAGCCCAGTCCTTCCTCCTTGAGTAACGACGGGTGTGTAATTATTGGCATTTGTCCTCCGGGTGCTTTCGCGAGGTGCCAGCACTTTAAAACCTGGCAGCCGCTACAAGACAAAGTGACATATTTAGCTCGGGAGTGAAAATGCTGCTCGCCTGTGAATGCCAAGGAGCGGGGAAATAAAAAGCACCTTCGAGGGAGGTGCCTGCTGCTGGGGAGGCTCCACAGCATTGTCTCGGAGCCAGGGGGATAGAGAGCCCGTCCCTAAGGCAGCACAGCTCTGGGGATGGCTGGAATTAGGAGGATTTATAGCCAAACGCTCCATTTGTGCATTTGAAGGTCTCTGCATCCTGCAGCAAGTGGCTTTCCAAGGAGAAGTACAGCTCCAGCCGTTGCACTTCACTCACATTGCAGCTTCCAAGGGGTTTGGCTATGGCTCCTTATCTTTGCCAGAAATGGGTTTAGGCAACCCCCAAGAAAGCCCGGCCCCAAAAGCCACCTTCCCAGGGTGTGGGCGTGAAGGTTTGTTGTCACAAAGGTTGCCTTCATCGACCTGGGCTCTAATTTCATGGTAAGGTTTACACTGGGGCTGGCTCCAAGCAGCAGCACCTCGCCCACACCCCCAGAGCAGTCGCTCCACGGGTCCAGCAGCCTCTCCCCATCTCTCCAGGTACACACTGTGGTCACGCAAAGGTCCCAAGGGACTTGAATCCTGCAACCCCTCCAGCTCTCCATGTGCATCCCAACCTCCACATAGGGGGAACAAGGAACCTTGACCTGACCCTGCGGGGTTTGGGATCTCTCAATGTTAAATGCCACCAGACAAGGCCGTTTCCTAAGCAATGAGCTGCAAGGATCTCACTCGCTCTGTTTGATGGTTGCTCTTGTGTCATTTCAGTAGCAGGTGGTGGAAGTAGGGGGGGGGGGAGAGGAAGGACAAAAAACCCCACCCTATAAAATGTTTAATATCCCTTTAGTTTCGATTTATCTGAAGAGAATTCAAACAGCACAATTTCCTCCTGCCATCTGGGTGCCACTTTAAAAGACATTTTCTCATATCATTGCAATTTCAGAAAATCTTGTTGTACAGCTATGGAAATGCAAGATGCTTCCCCTAAATTGTGCATCAACGTGAAGCTTTTTAAACCTCAACAGCAGCTTATGATGTATTTTGACAGCTCACAGATGGCTCCCGAGAGAATTTCCCAGTTCCAACATTACCCGTGCAGGGGGGGGCCCAGCCTTGGGCACTGCAGTCCCTCAAGGCAAAGCTCTCTGCTTGTTTTTGTACCAATTTCTGCTTGGTTTTGCCTTGTTTTGCTTTAGTAATGGGAAGAAGATTGCAGATCTTTGAACCTGCTTGCCTGAACACTTGGAGCTGCAGGAAATTGCCTATGGGTGCACACAGCAGTGCACACGTTCATGATGTGTATTTTCCACTCACGCACCCCAAAATAGCTTGGAAACACACTGAGTTACTCCAAAACCTTAGAGACATCTCAAAGGTCCCTATAAACATCCTGCAAGTAGGCAGCTTGGAAGAGGAGGAAGGTTCTAATGATGTCGCTGCTGCTCTCAGCCTTTCCTGGACACCCCAAACAGCTGCAGGGAAAGCTACTCTGTGCAGACAGCCAACCCCAAAACTCCAGCTCCACTGGAGAGAGGCTTTGGTGCCAGCATGAGCCATCTCCATCAGCATCCCAGCCCCAGGGGAGACTCCCAGCCCTCAGCCAGGAAAGAGGGACACCCCAGACTGTAGCTCTAAGCCTTGGCTTTGCTGAGCTCCATGCCAGAGCCTCAACCCCTGCCTGCACAAACAGATCCCCCTAATCATGCAACAACCTCCTATGAGCAGTGATACCCAGCTCACCCATCCCTGTGAAAGCTGCTTGTCCCTGTCCCTGCTCAGCAGAGGGAGAGGCAGAGCCCTGATGCATCCCAGGGTGCTGCTCCCCTCCAACCACCTCAAAGCATCCACGCTCAAACACTGATTCACAGCCAGAGGAAGTGCCCCAAGAATGAATCAAAGGGTTAACACAGGTCGGGGGGTGTTTGGTGTCAGTCACCTTAACACTTAATAATCACAGAAGTACAGCAGAAGTAACTCTGGAGCAGCCAGTTCATCAAGGGGATGAGCTGTGCCTGGTCAGAGACAGGACACAGGGTGACAGTCAGCTCCTCCCTGCGTGTGGCAGGGCTGCACCCACTGCCCCTGCAAGGGGGGAAGCCCTGGGACACAGAGCCGGGGTTAAAACCAGGAGAGGGGGGTCCAAACAGCCCCACCATCACCAGTTTGCTGCCAGCTACAGAGCTCTGCTCCTGACACATCCCCAGCTCTGCCTGTGTTTCAGCATCCCCAGCCTGAGCAACAGGAGAGTTCTGGGACCGGCAGAGAGAGGGAGTGACACTGTCCCAGGGGGCACACTGGGGAGGGAGAGATAAGCACTGGGGAACAGTGGAGAGTTTGGTTTAAATCCAGTGGGTTTGGTTATTTTTGAAGATACTAGTGATTTTTCCCATGGCTCCTGCACAGCAGGGGAGGGCAGGTGCCCCACAGGAAAAGCTGGAGCTGACACTCAGCCAAGATCCTGGCACCAACAGGCAAAGCTGTTGTCATCAAACACCCCCCCAGACTCTGGAGGGGTCTGGCAGCTCACCAAGGCCATGAGCTAAACTTCAATTTGGTAAACCCAGGACTGTGTCTAATCCTGGCAAATCAAACCATGACTGTGAGATCTTAGAGCAAGAAGCCCAGTCTTGAGCAATTCCTGCCATGCATAGTTCAGGGAAATCAAGGATATTTCCAGTGGACAAATGGGTGCCCCTGAGGGACCAAAAAGTCTTCTAAGGAGTGAGGATCTGCCTTGCTACCCCACCTACATCACTTTATGAGGGCCTCACAATGTCTCCAAGGCCCTTCCAGGTTTACACCAATACAATCAGAAACCAGCCCTGGGAACGCAGGTGGATGTTGGTTCTGGGGTGTTCTTTCCAAACCTGGCTCCTGCAGGATGGAGCCCCTTGCAGCTCTCTGGGAGGAGTTGAAATGCCGAGCACGCCTTCCCGGCGTTCGCCCTGATTTTCAGAAATTGCAGTAAATCAGTATCGCTGCAAATTGCCCTCTTTTTTTGGCTCTGGCTGGATGCAAAGAGGAAAACAAATGGAGTTTTAAAATTCAGCTAATCAAGGAGTTAAAGAGAGGTTAATCCTAATGGATTAATCAACTCACAGGAGGATGGGAAGGAGGCACGGATGACGAGGAGCAGGGAAGCGGCCAAGCCTGGTTCCTCCTCCCAAGGGTGGTGGAAATGTTCAGGGAAAGTTGTTCCCTTTTCCACCTGGCTGCATCCAGCATGGGGACAACAGAGGTTGGATCTGGCAATAACAGGTGAGTCCTGGGCTTAGTTATGTTTTTCCTGATAAAACACTGAATCCTTGATGCATCTGTTATCACCCCCTGAGGAAAACAGTGAGGAGCATTTGACTTCACCACCCTCCCTTACAGACACCAGTAGGTGATAAAACCCAGGATGTGGAGCAGCCCTGACTGGTGTTACTCCCCTGCAGAACTCGGGGTGGGACTGGTAAAGGGGTTTGAACAGAGCAGAGCTGCCTCAAGGCTTTCCACCACCTCCTGCACCCACCACGGCTGCCCAGACCACCCTGCAGAGTCCAGCCCATGGCTGCTGTGACCAAGCATCCTCCTCCCCAAAACATCAGCATCTGCCTCCCAGCACAGCTGAGCAATCTTCACGGGGCAAAGCCTCTTTATTGGCAGCTAATTGGGCTTAGGCATAAGAAGGGCTTGAACATAATTAGTGACAGTGAAAGCAAGGAGGCTTAAAGAAGGTTATTAATGATATACACACTGTATACAACAGCATAATCGCCCAAAAAAATATTAGATCCATTAAGTATCATTATCAAGGCCTGGAGCTAATCATTTAAGCTTAATGAAACTAATACATTTCTCCAGCACTGGCAGTAGTGCTCATCCCTCAGAGGGAAGCAGCATCTGGGGAGGCTCGAGCTGTGCTGTCTCCACAGCATCACTGTTGACCCTGGCACCAGTGCCTGTGCTGGCTCTGGGATCCATGTTCCTGAGAGCTGAGCCCACTTCCAGGTGCTTTAGGCACCAATTGATTTACTTCATCATGAACTTGTTGCTTTGGCAGCTCAGAGGCCTCCTTGCCAATGACCACAGTCTGGTTTGGGTTGGAAGAGACCTCAAAGACCATCCAGTTCAAACCCCCCTGCCATGGATAGGGACACCTCCCTCTCCAGCAGGGTGCTCAGAGCTCCCTCCAGCCTGGCCTTGGCAGGGCACTCCTCCCACTGCCTCCACCCACACCTCCCTCCTCTCCTTGTTTTGAGCAGCTCTTTGGAGACCGGAGGAGAAATGACTCGGAGCCAAAGCGGCTGCGATGATCTCACTGCTAATTATGCAGAGAAGTCATTTAGCTGTGGCTGTGCCTGATGAAGTGATATGAGAGAGAAGAGCAAAGCCCCACAGCCACTTTGGGCATTGCAAGTTGTAGAGAAATAAAGAAAAAAAAAAAAAAAAAAAAGGAGCAAACCCAATGCCTTGATCATTGTCAGTGCTGTGCTACCCCCAAACCCACTGCAATTAGGGACAGGCAGCTCAGGCTGGGACACAATTAAAAATCCCATCAGCTCTGCTTTCCCCAGGCCTTTGTCCATGTCTGTGTTCCACCCCAGTCCCAGCAGCAGGATCATCCCTGCAGCAGGACTCACCATCATTTTAAAGATGAGCCTGGGATTAGCACCAGCCTTATTAAAACCACTCACTCACACCTCATTTTACCTTCACACTGGAGATGATTTAGCTTGATTTATTCTAATTAGTTGTAATTTATTGTTTTAATGAGCTCTTCTGCAGGCTTTTTGTGCTTCATAACCACCCTCCTTGGCTGCTATAATGCATTTCAAGGAGGTCTTTTAATAAGGAGAGGTTTCCAAGGCTGCCTCAGATAGGGAGGTTTTTGCTGGAATAGGAAAGAATGAAAATTAAGCCAAAATCTGCCTCTCCTCCAGGATGGGTTTGCTGGGGAGCATCTGGTTGGGAGCAGGAGGCTGCACTTCAGTTCTTCACCCACATAACAAGAGAGCCCTTAATTATCAGCACCGTTTACAATTAGGTTTAAAGACTGACAAAAGAAAATAAATAGGAGAAAAGTCTCCGTCCCCTGGCTGCAGCTCATTATCAGAGGGGGGAATTCGTGGCTGGGAAGTGTTGCAGTGCCCAGAGGCAGCTGCAGCTCCATGAAGGGGTCAGTGATGCCCAACACCACAGG
Source organism: Empidonax traillii (assembly GCF_003031625.1). NCBI lineage: Eukaryota > Metazoa > Chordata > Aves > Passeriformes > Tyrannidae > Empidonax > Empidonax traillii. The sequence goes on along the minus strand of NW_020955292.1, from coordinate 335,747 downwards.
CACATACACTGCTCAGCCATGAGGGTCTGTGCTGATGGGGTTGGGGGGGTGGTGGGGGGGTGGTGGTGTCACTCAAAGCCAGCTCAGTCCCCTCCCAAAGTGGGTACTGGCAGAAGAATCAAGAAAATGATGCCTCAACACCCCACAGGCTTTGCTTTATCTACAGAGATCTCTCCTCCCCTCCTCTCTGCTTGGATGGGTGAAGCTTCAGGAATTTCTCAGTCTGCTCCTGGGGTTTCTGTGCTAGTTCATGGCCAGGAGCTCTTGCTGAGCTTCCCAGCCTTTGATTTGGAAGGGGCAGAAAGGCCATCTGGTCAGCCAGGGTGGGTTATTTCTGTGGTACTGGGTTTTTTCTTAAAAAACAAAAAAAAAGTGAGCTTTTACTTTTCTGTTCCCGGGGCCACCACATGGCAGAGTGTTCCCTTTGGAGACATCCAAAATAACGCAGCTGAGATTTGCTTTGCAAGTAGAGACCAAAACTGCACGAAAGCAAAGTTTCCAACAGAGGAGAAACTCGCAAAGAGAAACATGAAACCCCCCCCCCCAATGACCTCAACTACAGCAGGGAAACACCTCGGTGGTTACAGAATATTTTCTCCGGGAAAAATTGTAAACGGTGCTGATACAGATGGATTAACTGCTGGAATAGGAACCGGCTGCCAAGTGAGAGCCTGGAGAGCTGCACGTCGCCTGGAGGGGCTGAGGGACAGAGGATGCTGAGGGAAGTCAGGATGAGCCCCTGCATGAGCAGCTCTGAGCTGTGCAGAGAGACTCCCAGAGGGGATGGAAAGCACAAATGACCCCATCAGCCAACAAAAGGGTCTCTGTGAGCACCCCGGGACCCCACAGCATGATCCAACCCCGAGCAAGCAAAAGGCATCAAGTGCATCCCCACAGGGCAAGCCAGAGTGTCCCAAGCCATGGGCACGTGTGGGTGTGAGAGAAACACTTCCCAGAGCAGGGATGGGCACAGCTGGGGGAGCTGCTGTGCCAGCCGCTGACCACAGCTCTGCCCAGGCAGCACTGGGAGCTGGGCCATTGGAAAATAAGATCAATCCCACTTTTCTAGGAGAAGAGACCGGCTCTGTGGAGGTGCCTGGTGTATCCAGACAGCTCTGGAGCTTCTTGAGGATTATTCACCCGGCTCCACATGCTGCCAACCAAAATAAATCAATTCAGCTCTTGTTTCCATTTTAGGAAAATAAATCCTCTGGGACAGGCTGGGAGCTGGTGCCCTGCTAGGAGCCACGTGCTATCCAGCCCAGCCCTGGTGGGATGTAAACCGGACTCGGAAACGGCTTGGCCCTACTGACCTGTGCCCCTGCCTTGCCGAGGGCAGGTGATGCCCCACAGCTCAGGACAGACAGCAGGACACAGCTAAGAGGTTTATTCAGCCTCCTACCACCGAGCTGCCTGGAGAGCTCTCCCACGCCTTGGGTGACCTTATCCTTATCTCCCTGTGTCCTTCAGCCTGTCACAGTGGCCAGTTGGAGCAGCAGGTCCTTTGAGGCTGGTTTCCCATGACACAGCCCCTTGTCTCAT
>NW_020955292.1:328303-334009 GCF_003031625.1 Empidonax traillii | reverse complement strand
ACAGCAGGACACAGCTAAGAGGTTTATTCAGCCTCCTACCACCGAGCTGCCTGGAGAGCTCTCCCACGCCTTGGGTGACCTTATCCTTATCTCCCTGTGTCCTTCAGCCTGTCACAGTGGCCAGTTGGAGCAGCAGGTCCTTTGAGGCTGGTTTCCCATGACACAGCCCCTTGTCTCATAGCACTGAGCCCCCCCCCCCCATCAGCCCATCCCAGCTCTGTGCCTGCAGCATGGGAATCACCCGCTTGTGCTGCGGGAGGGATCACCAAAAATCGTTCCCAAAATAAAGAAGCTGCATGAACCACCCACATTTCCCTCCAGCTGCCTGGGAGAGCTTTGCTAGGGCTCAGAGCTGACCTTGCAAGCTCATGGTCCTGAGATGCATCAGGAGCTCCTAGATTTCCACCTTAGCCCTGACTCCACTATCCCTGTCCTGGAGCAGGCACACTCTCCTCACGCTCCCTGCTCTGGCTGCTGTCCCATCAGAACCAACAAAGAACCTAATCCAAATTGCCCAGCATTCAACTGCTTAATTCTACCAGCCCCTTTCAGAGGTGGTTGTGCACTTCATCAGAACTGACTTCTTAGAAAGAAAAAAAAATAAGATCTGTAAACACCTGCTCCTCTCCCCTCCCCATCCAGGCACAGCCCTGGGCCAACAGCATCAGTGTTGCTCCCAAAGCAGGAGTTGAAGGCCAGATTGGGATGGTTCCTCTGTCTCCTTCAGCAATAAAAATCTCTTGGTCTTGAATGATGTGGATATTGGGAAGTCCAATGCTTCTCCAGGAGAAATAAGGGAGCAGTGGCCTCCTGTAATGGTTTTAACAAGGCCAGCAGAGCAGAGCTGTGGCTGAGGTGTCCTGTGCGAAGTGAATTGCTGATAAACACAATCCTGCCCCTTCTCCCGTGTGTGAGAGGGGTTCCAAAATGCACAGCCTGGGTCTCCATCCCTCCTGAGCAACCCCAGGGTGGGACCTGCAGGATGCCCAGTCCTCCCAGAGGGTGCTCACCTGCTGTTCTATCCTGGACATGGCATCTACCTCAGAGCCACTATTAACATAGACCATAATGTGTTCTGACACCACCTGATGTGCTGTAATTGCTCTAAACCCATGAAATGTGTTGTCACTGCAGAGGGGCTGCTACCCCTTTGTGTTACAGGTCTGGTGGCTCCAAGCTGTTACCTCATAGCAGGCTGAGGGAGAGCAAAGAGCTCCTGCTCCCCACTGCTCCTGGCACCCTAGAAATCCACATATCCCCCCCCTCCATCTCCTCAGACACGGCGGGACAGGCTGATGCAGAAATGCCCCCTGTATTTCCAAACTGATTTTCCATTTGCACAAACACCAGTAGGGGTTACTTGTTTAAAACCTCCTTCACGTGAATAATCAGATCATACTTAAAAAAAAAAAAACACCCAGATCTCCAGTTACAATTATTTCATTAGTCTGTGATAGTCCAAACTATCCAAGAGCTTGGAAAGCTGTTGCCTGCACAGATCCAAGCACGCTGCCCATGGAAGAGGTCCTTACTGCTAATTGCCTGTGCCAACCCCAGACATTAAGAAATTACTGCTAATGCAGCTTACAACAGCTTTTATAAGACACTATTAAGGAATTCAGCAGAAAACAGAACCAAATAAAGCAGAAAGTGATTAAAGAGAAACAAAACTTACCCCAAACTGCAGGATCAGCAGGAACAAGAGCCGGAGCCATCATCTGAGTGCAGCACCTCCAAAGCTGCACTTGAAGCTCCCTTTATTCCAGCACTAGTGCTGCTGGAGCCTGGGGCCTTCCCATAACACCCCAGGGTGGGAACGGGGCTCAGCTGTGACCCATTTTCCCCCAGCAACTCCCTATGGAATTGCAGCTGGTCCCTTGCACCTGCAGCCCAGCTCAGGGAGCCAGGTGGGGGCTGCGGTGGTGCACATCCAGCCGGGATGCTGGGCCTGAGTGTGGCCCCAGGGACACGTGTGCTTCCCCTGGGCTCCTTCCTGGGAAAAGGGACAAAGCTGCGGTTGGGCCTGGGGTTGTTTTTTTCAAAAGGCTGATAAAAATAAATCTTGAAAAGGGTGAGGAAGAGGAGGCACAGTTTGTGCTAGAGAGGTGTCACCCACAGGAATGATGGCTGCAAGTGGCACAAGGACACAGGGCCGGAGCTGTGACTCATGACTTTTCGGCATTCCATCCTGGTGTCGGTATCGCATTTCGAGGATTATATTTTATTCATAAAGATTGCTGTGCTCACAGCCGTGTCCGGCAGAGCCGGCGTGTGGCTGAGCCTGGGGCTGGCAGTGCTGTGCACCACCGGAGGGTCCCAGCTCTGTAACACCTGCTGAAAATTAAATATAATACATAAAACTGGGTGAGGGTCCCCAGGTTCCACCCCATGACCTGGAATGTGGGTGCCCTCACGGCACCCGAGTGCCGGGCCGGGGTTTACAGCACGTGATGGGCTGTTGTTGGTAACCGCAGCCCAAAGGAGCCCGGGTGGAGCACGTGAGGTGGTATTTTTAACTCTGAGGTCCTGGTGACATGGAAAACTGGGTGCCTGGTGCAGGTGCTGCACAGATCGATGGAAAATTTCCCACCACCCATCGACACCTCGGCTTCGCCAACCCCGGGCACTGCAGTGTGTTAGCAAATGGTGCTTCTGCCCCACGAGCCCAGAGCCCGGCCGAAACCTCCACTAGGGAATTAGCTGGGAAGCGCTTCCCTGCAGAGCTGCAGGCGGGAAGGTGGCATGGTGAGATGGAAACAAGGATGGTGCAAACCAGAATTTCCCAGCTGAGAGCCTGATTTAGCATCCTCAAGCAGGAAAAAACCATTTTCAACCCCTTGAGAGGGTAAAGACAGGATGAGCCCGTGGTCCTCACCAGGTTTGATGGCTCCCCAGCACGGTGTTAGCTGGGACTTGGAATTCACCCATCAGTGCAAACATCCCCACACATCTCCCTTGTCCTTCCCCCCATGGGGAGGACCTGTGCCAGGCTGGGAGGTGGCACACGGTGGCATCCCCCCTCCTCCCCGCCGCCCTCCCGCAGCCCTGCGCCCGCCCCGCCGGCTCAGCCGAGACAAGCGGAGGCTAAGAACATCCACTGGGTTTTATTCCTCAGGTATGACAAGTAAAAGCACAAATTCTCTTTGGAAATAAGGAAAAAAAAAATTAAACCAAAACCCCAAACCAACGTTCAAAGCACGCGGACAGTTTGCGTTTCTCAGGACGGAGGCCGTGCCGTCAAGCTCCGCCGCCGGACACGTGTCCCTTGCAGAGATGTAGTTTAAAAACAACAACTCATGGAGAAGGAGAAGACACAGGGCTACAGGTTTCCATGTCAATTTTAGAGGAAAAAAAAAAAAAAAAGGCCCTTTTTTTTGCTATTGTTATAAATATCCCATCCGAGCGACTCGGAGCGAACGATAACCGTAAGGAGGACATCCGTTCTGCTTGGCCCCGTGGGCACAAAAATCTCTACTGGCACCTCAGACTGCTACAAGCCCTCGGGGACAGTGGCCTGGCACCCGGTGTGTGCCCCGGCTCTCAGCTGGCCCCCCCATGGGTGACGGGTGCTGCCATCCCTACGAGCGGCACCCGTCACCCTTGCCGGAGGCTGTCAGGATGCCGCGCCGCAGGGGACCAGGGAGCAGGGATCCAGGGGGAGAGGGGGCAGGGGAGGAGGGGTGCCGGGGCACAGCAGGGCCGAGAGTGGCTGCTCAGGTGCAGGTGGCCTCCTGGCTCTCGACGGGGATCTCGCTGCCGCTGCCGCCCTCGCCGTACTGCTGGTAGGGGGGGATCTGGGGCGCCTCGATGATCAGCAGCCCCTCCGGAGACAGGGAGGCGAACACCGTGATGGGATCCACCTCGTAGGGCAGCCTGCGGGAGGAGGGGAAAGATGGGAGGGGTTAGGAGTGCGAGGCATGCTGCATCCCTGGTGGACACCGACCCTCGGGAAGCTCTCACAGTACCCCCAGTGCGTGGGGAACCACTGATGCCGAGGCACCAGCCCCGGTGTGGGGCTCAGCAAAGCCTCTCTTGTTACTGTAGTGCCTGGGAATGTGTCAGGGATATTTAGAGCGGGTTCCTGGCCGGCCTGTCCCCCGTGGGAGCTCTGTTTAATCTCCCCGGCAGATGTGTTTGACGGGATGTCACCCGCCGCTTGTGCCTCTGCAAAGCAGGAGTAAATCCTGGCCGTGCCGCAGCCCACGTCAGCCGCGAGCCTTGCCCGTAAAAGGAGCCCGAGCGCCGAGCAGGAGGGAGTGCAGCGCTCACCCCAGCCTTCCCGTGGGAGTTTGGGATGCACAGGGCTCCTTCAGGGTGGAAAAGCGATGCTGGACTGCCGCCAGCTGAGGAAACCCTTCCCATGCCTTGGGCTTTTTGCTGCCTCTCCCTGTTAACCCCTGCGCCCGGGGGTCTGCCCCCCACACCGGCTGCCTCTGCAGGGCTCGCCTTTGCCATTGTTGTTGCCAAAGTGAGCCATGGGTGAGTCAACGCGATAGCGATCTGAGTGACATCATGGAGATAAACGGATACAGAGACATCCTCGCACCGGGATGTGCTCGGGGCTGGCGGTGGTGTCAGCCCGCCGTGCCCCGCTGCACCCCGGGGGTTGGCTCCTCGCACCCCTCCTGCTCCCCGCGCCCCAGCCCTCCCCAAACACAGCCCCGGGCGTGGAGGAGACTGACAGAGCACCCCGAAAAAGGCCTCCTCCTCCTCCTTCATCTCCCTTGGGAAGTCACTCTGTGGCCTAAACCAGTCTGGCACGTGCTGCAGAAGGGCAGTTTTTGGGGTGAAGACAGTCCCTGTGAGTGTGAGCTGGGGCGCAGGGACTGGCAAAGCTCAGCCAGGCCAACCGGTACCTACTGGATTTTCTTGGTGAAGTTCTTGGAGACAATCCCTCCTTCCACCTGCTGCTCCTCGTGTTTGCCTGCAGGGAAGGACAACACCCCACATCAGCACCTCACCAGGGGATTATTTTTTCCAAAAGAAACAACAACAACAAAACTCAACAGGAAAGTTTCCCGAGCAGTTGTTTCCCTTCCCATGTGCAAACCCTTCCCCGGAGAAGGCTCAGGGAGCCTTCCCCGTGTGGGGAAGGCGATGTTGGTCAGAGCACAGCCATGTTTCCAGTGAGAAAATGGAGCCTCACAGGCTGCCAAGAGCTGAGGCTTAAGAAAATAAAAATAAATAAATAATAAAACCTTTGGAGGTGGCAGCCTCCTCCCCTGCTCCCACTCCCCAGGCTGGTCTCCTTTCCACCATGCTGTCAGGATGGGGGTCCCTATGCCTGGAGCATCAGCCAGTGCCTGCCTGGACCCTCCTGACCTGGAGTTTCCCTCTGTGATGCCGTGAACCCCAAATAAATACCTGGGGCTGTGCTGGGCAGCAGCCCCCAACACTCCCTGGTGACCCCGGCCCAGGGGCATGGGGGGCAGTGGAGGATGTCAGTGCCGGGCTGATGGGATGCTGAGGGTACCCCTTGAGGACCCCACTTTTGGTGAACCCCACACCTGCTGTCCCCACCATTAACTGGCTTCCCAGGGATGCGCTTCTGGCCTGCTCAGATCCAGGCTGGGCCTCTGGAGCTGTGGAGCAGCTGCTCCCTTCTTCCCAGCCTCTCCCTCGGCCCCTTTAAAGGGAATCTCCCTCCGTGCCGGCCTCACCCCGGCTATAATTAACCCAGCCAGGCTGGGGCCCCTCTTGGCCGCT
>NW_020955292.1:322962-328282 GCF_003031625.1 Empidonax traillii | reverse complement strand
GGTTAGATGTTAGGAAGAAATTCTTTACAGAGAGGGTAATCAAGCATTGGAACAGCCTACCCAGAGAGGTGGTGGATTCACCATCCCTGGAGGTTTTTAAGCAGAGATTGGGTGTGGCCCTTAGTGCCATGATATAGTAATTGGAGTTGGATCAGGGGTTGGACTTGATGATCTTGGAGGTCTTTTCCAACCCAATCTATTCTATGATATAACTGACTTCTTCGAAAGAAAAAAAAATAAGATCTGTAAACACCTGCTCCTCTCCCCTCCCCATCCAGGCACAGCCTTGGGCCAACAGCATCAGTGTTGCTCCCAAAGCAGGAGTTGAAGGCCAGATTGGGATGGTTCCTCTGTCTCCTTCAGCAATAAAAATCTCTTGGTCTTGAATGATGTGGATATTGGGAAGTCCAATGCTTCTCCAGGAGAAATAAGGGAGCATTGGCCTCCTGTAATGGTTTTAACAAGGCCAGCAGAGCAGAGCTGTGGCTGAGGTGTCCTGTGCGAAGTGAATTGCTGATAAACACAATCCTGCCCCTTCTCCCATGTGTGAGAGGGGTTCCAAAATGCACAGCCTGGGTCTCCATCCTTCCTGAGCAACCCCAGGGTGGGACCTGCAGGATGCCCAGTCCTCCCAGAGGGTGCTCACCTGCTGTTCTATCCTGGACACGGCATCTCCCTCAGAGCCACTATTAACATAGACCATAATGTGTTCTGACACCACCTGATGTGCTGTAATTGCTCTAAACCCATGAAATGTGATGTCACTGCAGAGGGGCTGCTACCCCTTTGTGTTACACGTCTGGTGGCTCCAAGCTGTTACCTCATTGCAGGCTGAGGGAGAGCTCCCCACTGGTCCTGGCACCCTAGAAATCCACTTATCCCCCCCTCCATCTCCTCAGACACGGCGGGACAGGCTGATGCAGAAATGCCCCCTGTATTTCCAAACTGATTTTCCATTTGCACAAACACCAGTAGGGGTTACTTGTTTAAAACCTCCTTCACGTGAATAATCAGATCATACTTAAAAAAAAAAAAACACCCAGATCTCCAGTTACAATTATTTCATTAGTCTGTGATAGTCCAAACTATCCAAGAGCTTGGAAAGCTGTTGCCTGCACAGATCCAAGCACGCTGCCCATGGAAGAGGTCCTTACTGCTAATTGCCTGTGCCAACCCCAGACATTAAGAAATCACTGCTAATGCAGCTTACAACAGCTTTTGTAAGACACTATTAAGGAATTCAGCAGAAAACAGAACCAAATAAAGCAGAAAGTGATTAAAGAGAAACAAAACTTACCCCAAACTGCAGGATCAGCAGGAACAAGAGCCGGAGCCATCATCTGAGTGCAGCACCTCCAAAGCTGCACTTGAAGCTCCCTTTATTCCAGCACTAGTGCTGCTGGAGCCTGGGGCCTTCCCATAACAACCCAGGGTGGGAACGGGGCTCAGCTGTGACCCATTTTCCCCCAGCAACTCCCTATGGAATTGCAGCTGGTCCCTTGCACCTGCAGCCCAGCTCAGGGAGCCAGGTGGGGGCTGCGGTGGTGCACATCCAGCCGGGATGCTGGGCCTGAGTGTGGCCCCAGGGACACGTGTGCTTCCCCTGGGCTCCTTCCCGGGAAAAGGGACAAAGCTGCGGTTGGGCCTGGGGTTGTTTTTTTCAAAAGGCTGATAAAAATAAATCTTGAAAAGGGTGAGGAAGAGGAGGCACAGTTTGTGCTAGAGAGGTGTCACCCACAGGGATGACGGCTGCAAGTGGCACAAGGACACAGGGCCGGAGCTGTGACTCATGACTTTTCGACGTTCCATCCTGGTGTCGGTATCGCATTTCGAGGATTATATTTTATTCATAAAGATTGCTGTGCTCACAGCCGTGTCCGGCAGAGCCGGCGTGTGGCTGAGCCTGGGGCTGGCAGTGCTGCGCACCACCGGAGGGTCCCAGCTCTGTAACACCTGCTGAAAATTAAATATAATACATAAAACTGGGTGAGGGTCCCCAGGTTCCACCCCATGACCTGGAATGTGGGTGCCCTCACGGCACCCGAGTGCCGGGCCGGGGTTTACAGCACGTGATGGGCTGTTGTTGGTAACCGCAGCCCAAAGGAGCCCGGGTGGAGCACGTGAGGTGGTATTTTTAACTCTGAGGTCCTGGTGACATGGAAAACTGGGTGCCTGGTGCAGGTGCTGCACAGATCGATGGAAAATTTCCCACCACCCATCGACACCTCGGCATCGCCAACCCCGGGCACTGCAGTGTGTTAGCAAATGGTGCTTCTGCCCCACGAGCCCAGAGCCCGGCAGAAACCTCCACTAGGGAATTAGCTGGGAAGTGCTTCCCTGCAGAGCTGCAGGTGGGAAGGTGGCATGGTGAGATGGAAACAAGGATGGTGCAAACCAGAATTTCCCAGCTGAGAGCCTGATTTAGCATCCTCAAGCAGGAAAAAACCATTTTCAACCCCTTGAGAGGGTAAAGACAGGATGAGCCCGTGGTCCTCACCAGGTTTGATGGCTCCCCAGCACGGTGTTAGCTGGGACTTGGAATTCACCCATCAGTGCAAACATCCCCACACATCTCCCTTGTCCTTCCCCCCATGGGGAGGACCTGTGCCAGGCTGGGAGGTGGCACACGGTGGCATCCCCCCTCCTCCCCGCCGCCCTCCCGCAGCCCTGCGCCCACCCCGCCGGCTCAGCCGAGACAAGCGGAGGCTAAGAACATCCACTGGGTTTTATTCCTCAGGTATGACAAGTAAAAGCACAAATTCTCTTTGGAAATAAGGAAAAAAAAAATTAAACCAAAACCCCAAACCAACGTTCAAAGCACGCGGACAGTTTGCGTTTCTCAGGACGGAGGCCGTGCCGTCAAGCTCCGCCGCCGGACACGTGTCCTTTGCAGAGATGTAGTTTAAAAACAACAACTCATGGAGAAAGAGAAGACACAGGGCTACGGGTTTCCATGTCAATTTTAGAGGAAAAAAAAAAAAAAGGCCCTTTTTTTTTGCTATTGTTATAAATATCCCATCCGATCGACTCGGAGCGAACGATAACCGTAAGGAGGACATCCGTTCTGCTTGGCCCCGTGGGCACAAAAATCTCTACTGGCACCTCAGACTGCTACAAGCCCTCGGGGACGGTGGCCTGGCACCCGGTGTGTGCCCCGGCTCTCAGCTGGCCCCCCCATGGGTGACGGGTGCTGCCATCCCTACGAGCGGCACCCGTCACCCTTGCCGGAGGCTGTCAGGATGCCGCGCCGCAGGGGACCAGGGAGCAGGGATCCAGGGGGAGAGGGGGCAGGGGAGGAGGGGTGCCGGGGCACAGCAGGGCCGAGGGTGGCTGCTCAGGTGCAGGTGGCCTCCTGGCTCTCGACGGGGATCTCGCTGCCACTGCCGCCCTCGCCGTACTGCTGGTAGGGGGGGATCTGGGGCGCCTCGATGATCAGCAGCCCCTCCGGAGACAGGGAGGCGAACACCGTGATGGGATCCACCTCGTAGGGCAGCCTGCGGGAGGAGGGGAAAGATGGGAGGGGTTAGGAGTGCGAGGCATGCTGCATCCCTGGTGGACACCGACCCTCGGGAAGCTCTCACAGTACCCCCAGTGCGTGGGGAACCACTGATGCCGAGGCACCAGCCCCGGTGTGGGGCTCAGCAAAGCCTCTCTTGTTACTGTAGTGCCTGGGAATGTGTCAGGGATATTTAGAGCGGGTTCCTGGCCGGCCTGGCCCCCGTGGGAGCTCTGTTTAATCTCCCCGGCAGATGTGTTTGACGGGATGTCACCCGCCGCTTGTGCCTCTGCAAAGCAGGAGTAAATCCTGGCCGTGCCGCAGCCCACGTCAGCCGCGAGCCTTGCCCGTAAAAGGAGCCCGAGCGCCGAGCAGGAGGGAGTGAAGTGCTCACCCCAGCCTTCCCGTGGGAGTTTGGGATGCACAGGGCTCCTTCAGGGTGGAAAAGCAATGCTGGGCTGCTGCCAGCTGAGGAAACCCTTCCCATGCCTTGGGCTTTTTGCTGCCTCTCCCTGTTAACCCCTGCGCCCGGGGGTCTGCCCCCCACACCGGCTGCCTCTGCAGGGCTCGCCTTTGCCATTGTTGTTGCCAAAGTGAGCCATGGGTGAGTCAACGCGATAGCGATCTGAGTGACATCATGGAGATAAACGGATACAGAGACATCCTCGCACCGGGATGTGCTCGGGGCTGGCGGTGGTGTCAGCCCGCCGTGCCCCGCTGCACCCCGGGGGTTGGCTCCTCGCACCCCTCCTGCTCCCCGCGCCCCAGCCCTCCCCAAACACAGCCCCGGGCGTGGAGGAGACTGACAGAGCACCCCGAAAAAGGCCTCCTCCTCCTCCTCCTCCTTCATCTCCCTTGGGAAGTCACTTTGTGGCCTAAACCAGTCTGGCACATGCTGCAGAAGAGCAGTTTTTGGGGTGAAGACAGTCCCTGTGAGTGTGAGCTGGGGCGCAGGGACTGGCAAAGCTCAGCCAGGCCAACCGGTACCTACTGGATTTTCTTGGTGAAGTTCTTGGAGACAATCCCTCCTTCCACCTGCTGCTCCTCGTGTTTGCCTGCAGGGAAGGACAACACCCCACATCAGCACCTCACCAGGGGATTATTTTTTCCAAAAAAAACAACAACAACAAAACTCAACAGAAAAGTTTCCCGAGCAGTTGTTTCCCTTCCCATGTGCAAACCCTTCCCCGGAGAAAGCTCAGGGAGCCTTCCCCGTGTGGGGAAGGTGATGTTGGTCACAGCACAGCCGTGTTTCCAGTGAGAAAATGGAGCCTCACAGGCTGCCAAGAGCTGAGGCTTAAGAAAATAAAAATAAATAAATAATAAAACCTTTGGAGGTGGCAGCCTCCTCCCCTGCTCCCACTCCCCAGGCTGGTCTCCTCTCCACCATGCTGTCAGGATGGGGGTCCCTATGCCTGGAGCATCAGCCAGTGCCTGCCTGGACCCTCCTGACCTGGAGTTTCCCTCTGTGATGCCGTGAACCCCAAATAAATACCTGGGGCTGTGCTGGGCAGCAGCCCCCAACACTCCCTGGTGACCCCGGCCCAGGGGCATGGGGGGCAGTGGAGGATGTCAGTGCCGGGCTGATGGGATGCTGAGGGTACCCCTTGAGGACCCCACTTTTGGTGAACTCCACACCATTAACTGGCTTCCCAGGGATGCGCTTCTGGCCTGCTCAGATCCAGGCTGGGCCTCTGGAGCTGTGGAGCAGCTGCTCCCTTCTTCCCAGCCTCTCCCTCGGCCCCTTTAAAGGGAATCTCCCTCCGTGCCGGCCTCACCCCGGCTATAATTAACCCAGCCAGGCTGGGGCCCCTCTTGGCCGCT
>NW_020955292.1:280180-321891 GCF_003031625.1 Empidonax traillii | reverse complement strand
TGGCTTCCCAGGGATGCGCTTCTGGCCTGCTCAGATCCAGGCTGGGCCTCTGGAGCTGTGGAGCAGCTGCTCCCTTCTTCCCAGCCTCTCCCTCGGCCCCTTTAAAGGGAATCTCCCTCCGTGCCGGCCTCACCCCGGCTATAATTAACCCAGCCAGGCTGGGGCCCCTCTTGGCCGCTCGCTGCAGGGTGCTGCCAGCCGGGGTGGAAAGCAGGGAGATTTACCCCAAAGGACACGTGTCCTTTTTCGTTCTGGCAGCAAACCACCACGGCTTGTGAGCCAGATCCCACCATGGCACCCCTGAACTGCATGTGGAGCTGCCCCAAAACCCTCCCCGGCTCCCGAGCACAGGGCTGCTGCCGCTGCCTTAAAATAAAGGGGATTTTGGCATTTTACAGCAATTCCTTAAGCCGGCAGGACCGGCTGCTTTTCGTGCCCCATCCTGCTCTCACCTGACACCTCGACGTAGCCATCCTTGGTTTTGACGGTCAGCTCCTCGGGTTTGAAGCTGTGCACGTTGACACAGACCTTCCAGGGTTCCCGGGGAAAGGGCGCGGGGCTGCGGCTCTCGGGGTACCCCCCGAAGTGGGTGCCGTAGCCGGGGGCCATGGCCGAGGGGCGGCCCATCCCGGCGCGCAGCGGGCCCGGCCAGGTGGTGGTGAGCCGGGGCCGAGCCCAGTCGGGCCAGTCCGCCGTCAGGTCCCCGGGGAAGGGCGACAAGCCGAAATCATCGTCCAGCAGGCGCGAGGTCAGGCCGGGCTCCCGGAAAGGGTCGCGGATGCTGCGCCGGCCGGGATAATGGCAGGAGAAGGGCAACTGGCTGTCGGCCATGGCTTCCTTCGCAGGGGTCTGAGCGTGTCCCTGGGGCTCTCCCACGGAGCCTCAGCCTCTGTGTGGCTGCTCCTGGCTGCAAACTTCCCCCGGGAGCCCGTCCCGGAGGAGACGCATCCACCCCGAGTGGGACGTGGGTGCGCGGGGACGGTCCCTCCTTCCCAGCACCAGGTGAAGGACGATGAGAAAATCGATTCAAGCTGAATCACCGGGAGCTGGAAGAGCGCAGGAAGGACGGAGGGAGCTCTCTGGCCGTCAGAAAACGCTTCCTGTCTGGCTGCGATCCCAGGACCGGGGAGAGGAAAATAAAACTTCTTGTCAGGAGAGGGGAAAAAAATAGTAAAACCAAATATCCTGAGATTAAAAAGCCTCTCTCTCCCTTCTCACTCCCCAGCGCTTTATGTGCAACTTTCCCTGCTGCTCCCGGGTGGGAGCTGTAATAAATGCCTGAGCTTGGAGCCCAGAAACTTCTCTAACCTTCCAGCCGTTGGGCGAGCACTATTTATATGGATTTGGGAGGAGGGGGGTGGTGTGTTTTGCAAGTCCTGCCCTGTCAGCCGAGTATTTTGGAGAGGATGAAACAGCCGTGGAGAATCCGGGCTGTGGCAGCTGACCACTCCTGCTAGCCCGAGGATCCCGACTGCGCTGGGGCCACGGCGCTTCAGCAGCTGCCCCAGCCCCCGCTGCCCCCTCCTGCCACCCTGCCTGCCCAAAATAGCCCGGGCTGGCTTCTTTCACCCCAGTGTCACCTGTTAAAAATACCTTGGTGGGGCTGACCAAGCTGTTCCCCTCACTGTAAAGCCACGTGTCCTCACACAACCGGGTACCACTGTACCGGGAAATGGGTCACTGGTGGCACCCCCAGCACAGCATAGCACAGCGAGGGCGGTGGGACCCCGTGGGTGGGTGTTTAGGGGATGTGGGGCAGGGGACAGGATGACCCTCTCCAACACTGCTTCCTTGACCACCTTCACCTGCTGGGCCCAGAGAAACGGGGGAAGGAGAGGGACCCCGGGAAGCAGGCAGGGTCCTCACGGTGCTGCTCAGTACCTGCCTTCTCCTCGCCCCGCCGCGTGCCCGAGCCCTGCCGCAATCACGGTGCGGGGAGGGCGAGGCGTTAATCACAGCCGCGGCCGGGCTAATTACAGGGCAGCGGCGGGAGCGAGCCGCGCGGTGGGAAGAGGCGCGGCGGCACTGCCGGCGGAGCTCCCAGAGAGCATCCACCCGGGAGACACAGCCCCAGCCCGGGCGACATGCAGGGGGTACCGCTGGACACGAGGGGAAGTGATCCAGGCAGCGCCCTGGCCGGCAGTGGGATGCGCTGGAGGGTGGGATGTGATCGATGAGGGTCATGTTGGATACGGAAGAACTTCCTCATGCCGCATCCTGGCTCTGCCTCATGCTCCTTCTCTCCAGCATCTGCAATTTTTCTAATGGACTTGATGGAACTAATTGCAGCAGGAAGACTTTAATGCAGCGCAGGCCGCGCAGAGATTCAGCCGCTGGTCACTCGGTGGCATTAATGACGCTGCACCCGACGTGACATCGCTGGGGGTGGGGAGCTCTCCTGGGCCGGGACAGGTTTCCTCCCCTTCCGTGGAGATAGCTGGGTATCACAAGGGTCTCCCTGGGGTCCGAGGGGGATACCTGAAGACGCCTGGGGAAGTCCCAGGTGCCAGCTGAGCACCCGCGGTGCAGGGAGGCAGCTGCCAACAGAGAAGCTGAGCATCCTCCTCCATGCCCTTCTCCTGCCCGCCTGCCCCTGCCCAGGGGTGACAGTAGGGTGTCCTGGGGGACACGGCCACACACTGATCCTGAGCTGGGCACCTCTCACGGTGGCTGGAGAGCAGGGTCAGTCCAGCACCGAGATCTGCACCTGCTCTGGCAACACCAGCGCACCGGGAGAGGGGGACAAGCCCCGAGGAGGTTTCAGGCAGCTCCAAGATCCTGCTGTGTTTCCAGGAGCCTCACAATATCCCCAGTCCCACATTTTTCCCACATACCTCCAGGCCATTCTCCCTCCCCGGCCAGGAATTCTCCCTGTCGCCTCGTTCATCCCCATTAGTCACACGTCCCCTCCCACCCGCTCTGGGCCATCCCAATTTAGCTCCTGTTGTCACTCCAAACCTCCCGACTGCCTCCCACTGCTGAGCCATCCTGCGACATCAGTTCTGGGAAGCATGAAGTGCCCTTGCAGCCTTCCTTCTCCTCTGAGTGACCTGGGGATGCTGCCCTGTGTTCCCAAGATCCATCTATACCACAGCCAGACCTTTCCTGGGTGCCCATCTGAGCCCTGTTGGGGACAGCATGGGGACCTGGCCTGGTGCTGCTGCTCCCCTGGGCGGCTTCCAGCCAGCCCAGGGACGGACCCCAAAGTGAGGGTGCTGAACAGTCCCTGTTGCCTCTGGCTCCTGGCAAGAAGGTGACCATGGCAGGAGCTCTGTGCAGGGCTTGGAGCAAGGGCTGTGCAGGCAGGGAAAGGCACAGCCCCGAGGAGAGCAGTGTCGAGCCCAACAGTGACCTCCATGGAGAGATGGATGGATTTCTGGCTTGGACTCCCAGTGCCTGAACAGGGTGAGGAGATCCAAAGTGCCGGGCAAAGGGCAGCAGAGGCCTGGCCCAGCAGGGAAAGGAGAGCTGCCTGAAATACTAGTCCCCAACTTTTTTTGTTTCAGCCAGTGCCCTGAGGAGCCAGCCCTCAGCAGCTGGGAGTGAAGGCACATGCCCTTCCCTGTGGAGCAGCTGAAACAACCCAAAATATCCCACCGCGCACAGTTGGATCCAAAAGGAACGTGACAAACAGGGCTGTGCTGCAAAGGAAATACTGTCCAAACCTTTATTGGAACCTTTTTCTAACCAGGCTAACAACTCAAACACCCAGGAAGACTAAAGGATACAGAACATATGTCGATGGAGAGCAAGGGGAGCTTTACAATGAACTCAAACGAACAGATGCGCCCATGTCGTTGGTGTGGAATCGACCAACGGGCAAGAAAACAGAGACACCGTCTCCCTCACGGCTTTTCTCATGCCTTGGCTTTTGTTCTAGATCTTCTCATTCCCTGGGTTTCGAAGGTGGAGAGCTGCCCCGGGCCTGTGAGGATCAGGGTGTTGTTCTACTCTAGGCAGTAGCCCAAAAGCTGGGGTGCTTGACCACGATGCTGTTGCTACAACAGCAGAGGTACCTGTGCTTCAGAGATCCTCCCAGCCATGTGCAAACTTCCAGGTAGCAGCAAAGTCATGAGAATTATTTGTTCTCTGGTAAAGAGGTAATAAAACCCCACTGGACACTAAAGGGCACCTGAATCCATCCCTTTCTCAGACCAACATCCCCATAGCCCCAAGGCTGAGCACCCGGCAGCTCCCAGTCAGCTCCCTGGGAACAGCCCAGCACTGGGCACGAACCAACACCAGAGCCACGTCCACACTCCACCACCACAGGCATCTCTGCCCACGGAGCACAAACACCTCCTGCTCCGGGAAAGAGGACACTGGGGCAGGCTGTGATTTTTAGCACATCCCCTGCTCTTTCCAAAGCGGGGGGAGGATGCCTGCAGCAAGCTCTGCTTGTGTTGGAAACAACAGCAGAGACCTCCCCAGTCCTGCCCTGGCCACCTTTCCTGAGCTCCCATCTGGGCAAAGCTACTGGTTCTGGCACAAATCTCAGGGAAGGGGGGAAAGCAGGACGTGGCACAAAGGTCTGAGGATGGGGCAGTGTGGACATCCTGCCTTCCTGGTAGAGACCATGGCCAGTCACTTCAACCCTATCCTCTTCCTCATCGTTGATGCAAGAGTGACAAGTGTCCCCCTCTCCCAGAGGGATGAGGGGACCAGCAGTGGGAGATCAGAGATCTCCAGGGATCTTTGGTGATCCAAGCAGCCCTATTCCACATGGCAGAGGAAGAGGAGGAGGGTTATTCTTCCACCAGAGCTGGCCTGTCATCTCTGCATGCCCTGCACCTTTCCAGGGGGATGTGATTTGTCAACAGGAGCTGGTCCAGGGAGATGGAGAATTTTCAGCTGCCTTGCCCATCTCCATCACAATGAGGTTCTTCCCTAAATCACTGGTGGTGAGGTCCAAACGAGCCCAATTTGCCTGCTTCTCTCCAACGTGTATGGCAACACCTCAAAAGCTCCTACCTTCATGGACCCAACAGCATGGCCCAAATTGCTTTTTAAAATTAATGCTCAATAAATAGAAGAAATAAATATTAAATAGAGGCCAAGTCCTCTCAGCCTGTTCAATATATGTACAATGCATAGCAAAATAACAGTGATTGGCTGTTGCAGACAAATTTGGTACAAATTCAGTCCCCAGAACAACAAAAACATTTAGAAAGTTGCAGTCAACATAAAGCAAAGCTCAGCTGAGTGCTGTAAGCCATGAAGAAAAGAAAGAACAGAACAGTGCTTTGAAACATCCCTTATCTTTGCTTCCCAGCATTTTCCTGATGCTGTGGCCAGCCCTGGACATCCCTTGTGTGTCTGACCACAGGTGAGCAGCGATTCACCAACATCAAAATGACCAAGTTGCTTTTCTGCCAGATGAACCTGCTCTTTGCAGAGAGCACCTGCAGCAATCTGAGATGTTGGATTCAGAGCAAGAATCCATAAAAGCAACAAATGAGAGAAACTACATTAAAAAAACAGAAAAAAAAAAAAGCACTGGCAAAAGGCACAGAGACAGAAAAGCTCACGGGCTTCACACAAACCCACAGAAACCCCAGCTGTCCACTGACAAGGGAGGGTGATGTTCCAGGTTGTACTAAAAATCTCAAATAAGTTAAAAAATAAATACGATGACCAAGAGAAACTCACATGTGTATGCACATGTGCACATACATATGTACACACACACAGACTGGGTCCGGCCCGTCACCAGAGACCGGATTTTGCAAGGACCTTCCGCGGGGATCACTCTCTCACAGTCTCATTTCTTTAGTTTTCCCATGGGTGGGTCACCGCGCAGGGATAAACACGGCAGGGGAGTCCTGGCGACGGCATCCTCCCAGGGAAACCAGCAGTGCCTCCGTGGAGCAGATTGGTTTCGGGTTGAGCACCGGCTGCGGAGCCAAGGGAAACAGCACAGCGGCCAACTGGCACCCGGCCGGCCCGGGAGAGACTTCCCCTCGCAGCACTGCGGACACCCCGGGGCTCAGCCGGCCAGCAGACCCTCGCCATCACCTCTGTCAGCTCCCACACCCATGTCCATGCTCACATCCATCACATTCCTGCACAAATCTAATGACAGACCCTAGATTTGAACATGAAAACACACAGCTCTGCCCTGCGTCCCTCTGTCCGCCCCGCTTCAGAGAGCACAAAGGGACACTCAGGCAGCAGGAGTGACTGTCACTCCTCCAGCCACCTCAGCAAGAGGGGGCCAGAGCTGTAAACCTTTTCAGGAGACCGGCAGCATGGATACATTCAAACAAACAAACAAACAAACAAACAAACAAATCCGAAAATAACTTAATGTTCAAAAAAAGAATAAATAAATACTGGTAACGGTGACCACTTGCATCCATTCTGACATAGAATTAAAAAGAGAATAATAATAATAATAATAATTATTAATAAATAAATAAATAATTTAGGAGGTTTAATCCAATGCAAGTTTGCTTGGGAAACCCCAGGAACGTTTAGCTGCCATGGACTGTCCAGGCAGATGCAGTCCTTGAATCACAGATCAGCTGGACGGGTTCGAGAGCCCTGTGCAACCCTCGGGGTCATCTCCTGTCCCATGGTGGGTGGATGCTGCTGATCCTGGTGTGGTGTTTCCATTGTCCGACCCCAGCCGCGACGTGTGCTGTTTGGTATTTACACCAGTTGCACGAAGCCCCTCCTCTTTTCCTGCTTAGTTTTGGATCTTCTGGCTCGCTGCTTCCTTGCTCCAGCTGCGTGTGTGCGTTACAGGGTGCTAAGGGGCAGGAGGCTGCTCCTGGAACACGGGTAGAGTCGGGATCTGAGCTCCCATCACTGCCTTTGGATCTTCCCGGGGGGCAGAAGGACAGGGCATTTCAGCATCAGCCTGGGAAAGACTCTTTGGGGAAGAAGTGTGAGGTTTTCAGCCCTTTTGAGAGGGAGCTTACTGCAGAAAGTGGCCAAAGGGCCACTGTCAGGGCCAGCACAGGAGGGAAGGCAGAGGCACCCCCCTGCAAGAACACCCTGTCTTTGATCCCTCAACCACAGCCCTGGAGCGTTTGCTCAGCCCTACAAGGAATGCTTCTCTCTCTGTCCTAGAAAGTGTCATCCCAGGAGACAGACATGTCCTCACCAAGCCACCAACCACAGCAGTGCCCAGCTCTGCCTCAGCCATCCTCATCCTCACATTACCTGCTGAGAGCAAGGCAGGGGATCAGGGTCTGGGAAAAAGGGGGACTTTGGGTGTTGAAGGCACAGGACAAGGGGAACCAGCAGTAGGAAAGATACTGGAAAAGAGACTCCTGGCATAAAACTTCTCCTTGTACCACCCAGGTGGAATTCCAGCCCTCGATGCTGTACTTTCCAACAGGTAATAGGTTTATAGGCTTGCTGAGGCGATCATCCATCTCCACCACAACACCTTGTGGCACTTGGCCTTCTTCCACTTGCTGCTTTGGCCCTTTTCCTGCTGCCAGAGGCACTGAGGGGGCTGTAGGTAACTCTTTCAGTGGGGGAGGGTTGCATTCCTTTCTACCCCCTCTCCTCCTCCCGCAGTCGGTGGCTCCACTCAGCCCTTTTCTGTGACACTTAAACAACACACCTCCTTGACTCATTAAGCCTAAACTCGTTAATAATCAGGCAGGATGGAAGGGGAGGGGATGGAAAAAGGGAGGGAGGGAAGTCCAAATTAGCGTCTCTAAGCACCCAGGTGTTGTAAGAGAAATAAACTCCTCAGCACCAGCTCAGCCTGTGCTGGGAGAAGCCTTTGTTACCCGGCAAAACACAGTAATTGCGCAGGCAGCTGGGCTGGCAGGGAGACAAAACCCCAGGGCCCAGGGAGGCCGGGCAGGCACGGCCCTCCTGCCGCTGCCTGCGGCTCCCTGGAAAAACAGGCAATTAGTGGGGGGCCCTTCCTGTCCCCCTGCACTGCTCCGGCCTCCCAGTGAAAAACTGGGCCGTGAGTAAACCCTGCTGCAGCCTGGCCCCAGCGCTGCTGTGCTGCTGGTCCTGCCTCAGGGCAGCCTGAGGGGCTGGAGGAGAAATGGCTTCCTGAAATCCTGCTTAAAACTGCTGCATGTTTCAGGGAAGGGAATTTAGGGTTCCCTGGCTCATGCAATGCCCTTTTAACCCTGTGTGCTCTCACAGCCAGGCTGTCTCCAGACCTCCCCACGGTTCCACTCCAAGGGCAACGCTCCCTTTAGAAAAACCCGAACCCAAACTGCACGAGGCTTCCTCCGAGAGGGGAACCATGTGGCCCCTGTCTCCCATGCCATGGCTGGCACTCAGAGTGCAGCATGGCACCAGCTCCTCTCTGCCTTGTACCCCACCAGCCCCATGTCTGCTTCAGACCTCAGCAGGCTGTTTGCAAGCGAGTCAGCGCTGGGGGGATAACACAACCCTACAAAAGGTGTGGCTACCTGGTAGGAAAGGGCAGGAGAAAGAGCAAACTGCCCTTTTTTTCCCCGGGAGTTACGTCAGGAGGGATTTCTAGCCTTCTATTTATAGCAGGGCCTGGCTGAGCGGCAATAAATAAATATTTTCTTATGGAAAAGGCCTGCTGCAGAGTGGGCAGCTACTCTGGAGGAGAGACCCAAGGGACCTGATATTTGCCTTGGTGGGGACAGGTCACCCCCCTCATCTCAGAAGCTTTCCAGCAAACTCCTCCCTAACTGGGTCTCTTCCTCCAACAGAAGTTAGTTTGTTGGTTCCTGGAGTTCTTTCCTTTGGACCAGCTGGTAGTGCTTTGGAGAGTGGCAGCGATGGGGAGACGGGAGCATCGGGGAAGATGGAGCGGGTCTGTCGTGACAGACCCTCTGTAAAGCACCGACCCTTCTTCCAGCCCTGGCACGGGGAGCTGGGACTGATCCACCCACTCCATGACAGAACGAAGGGGCTGCATCAGGTGCTCCAGGGCTCTTTCTCTGAACCGGGGAAGGGGGACCCGGCACCGCCACCACGTCAGTATCGGGGATGATTGCTATCGATGGCCAGGTAGGTGGGAAGGAAGCAGAGAATGCCAGGAATCTGGAGGTGCCGCTGGCACACGGTGTCAGCCACCAGCGGCACTCCCTAACGACGCAGGCTGTCGGAGCTGGCTCCTGAGTCATAGCTCCTGCTCCTGCTGCGGCTGCTCCTGGGGCCCGAACTCCGGCTGCGGCTCCTGCCCTCAGCGCTGCTGCTGCTCCAGCTTCGGCTCCGGCTCGTCCGGTAGCTGGAGTAGCTCCGGCTTCGGCTCGGGGAGCGGCTGAAGCTGCTGTACCAGGAGGAGTAGCTGCTGGCACTGCTGGAGGAGGAGGGGCTGGGACGGTAGTAGGGGATGGGGCGTTTGCGGGCACTGTGGGGACAGAGAGACGTGGGTTACCAGCAACACGAGGACAGATTTACTGCCAAAATCCCCCAAAAGCACTGTTTGCTCTGCACAACACTCCCAGAAATGTGACTGTGTTTGCTTAAAAGAAAAAGAAGGAAGAGATCAGGTAGCTGATGGGCCTTGGGATTCAAACCACCCACACCCACAGCCCTGGGGAACATCGCAAGCACGAAGTCTGAGGCAGGGCTTTGCTTGATGTTGTCCCAGAGAGCCTTCAGCATGAAGGTTGGAGTCAATATTTGTCTTTCCACAGTGTGGGACATCTACCAGAGTGAAGGATGAAATAAAAAGCCTGTGAGGAGATGCTCCCGGCACTTGAGTCCCTGCTCTGACTCCATCCTTTCTCCTTCAGCTGTTGTAAATGAGAAACGCCCCCCCTCCCCCAATCCTCCCTCTGCCTCTAGCTAGAAATCCCCAAGCTCTAGGAGGAGTGGAAGGGCCTGCTGATCAGGCTCAGGGAAACCTGAGAAACCTCCTCTGGCGAGGGCTGAGACCCAGGGACAGCCCACATCCCCCTGGGAGCCCGTGAGCAAAGGATGGGGCAGCATCCCCCTCACCTTGTGATGCGCCGAGCTTCGAGGTGGCTGGGAGAGTCCCTCCGGCGTTTCCTCAGGGGGGAGTAGGAGCGGCGCCGACGCTGCCGGTCACGCTCCCGGTGCGACTCCTTCTCACTGGAGCTGTACTTGTGCTCTCGCTCACGGTCCCTGGGGAAGGCACAGGTTGTGAACTGTCACTGCTGGGGTTTTGGGGGAGGGTTTGGGATGTGGAGGCAATGACCCGTTGATGGAGGGCACTCAGCTCCAAAAGGGACCACTCTAAGTGTTCTTGTGGCATCAGCCCTGAGCTCTCTGTCCAGCTGGACAGAGAGACACTCATCTGGCTGGACAGATGGACACCACTAATTGTGTTCGGAGGTTCCAGCAGTGTCTTACAGTGGCTCTGCACTGCCAAGCTAAGATGGCTTACAGGGACCCGTGTCTGTGGGTGTGCTCTGTATTTAGCTCTGTAAAATTGCTCGTTGGCCGTGCTGCTGGAGCTGGCAGGAACAGCCCTGCCAGCGGGAACAGCCCTGCCAGGAGGCCCCACGTGAGCAGAGGGCCCCGGCCCCGTATCCCTGCAGGGCTCCTCATGCCTCGCCAGAAGGAGTGCCGGTGTTGCTATGGTTTTCTCTTTTGTTAAATTCCCGTACACGTCAGCACAGGCCCTTCTGCGGAGCGTGGCTGACTTCATACACCCCGCTCAGTGCCATCTGCAAAGCAACACGTTACAGGTCAAGAGCCTGCCTAGTTCCTTCCGTGCAGGAAATGTTCTCCTCACAAGCACAGGGACTGTCACAGCTTGCAAGAATCGACCTTAGGAATGTACGATTTTAAGGGTGCAAAATGTTCACAGCAGCAGTGATGATACCAGAAAATCCTGCCCAAAGGCATCTCTAGGATTGAGCTGGAGATTTGTCTTTTCTAAGGAGTGTGGAGGGAGTAGAGAGTGCCTGGACCATGTATCGCTCTGCAAGGCTGTGAGTGCCAGCCCAAGGATGCCTGGCACCTGCCCTGGCAACAGGGGCACTTCCCAGGGCCTGACAACTCTTTGGCAGAGCTGTGACTGAAAAGCAGTGTCATTCCCTGCTGCAATCAGACCCCTCTCTGACATGGGCTCCTCTCCTGGGTGGGCAGACCCAGACAGAGACTCATGCTCTGACCACCATTCACACCAGCAAGATAGAGAGAGGCACTCCCTGGGTTTTCCCTTGAGGCATCTCCCTCTGGGATGAGGCCATGGCACACACCACTGAGCAGAGCAGCAATCTCTGCGTTCCTGGCTGCACAGCGTGTCCCCTGCAAGGGCTCGGAGCAGAGGGACAGCCACTTCACCTGCCACATGCTCTGACTGTGAAATACCATGATGCTTCAAAGCCAAGGATAAACCAGGTCTCCTTCCCAGCAACCCACCCCCAAAAGTGCTTTGTGTGAAATCCTCCTGAATCAATGCTGGGCAGCCCTTGGCTCCAGAAAACCCATTTTTTCCACAGCTCCTCTCTGGGCTCTTCCCTCTGCAACAGCTCCTCAGGGGCAATAAATGGTGAGAAATCTCCACTGGACTGAGGGCCAACCTACTGCCATTTACCTTCCTGCATGACTCTCTGCTCTCTCTCACCACAGTGCTGAGGGCTAGAGCACCCAGTGAGGAAGCTGAGGGAGCAGTTTGGGGCTGGGAAGAACCAGGAGGTGTGTTGGAGTCCAACCAAGTGATGGGGGCAGTGGGAAAGCGTGAAGCAGCAGATAGCACATGAGTAGAGAGCTGTACCTGCTACGGCTGTAGCGGGAGTAACTGGGGCTCCGACGAGGCCTTGAACTCCTACTCCCAGGACTTTTTTTGCAGGATTTGGAGGAATAGCTGGGGGAATGTGAGGAAGACCTGGAGACAGGAAAGAAACATAAAAGAGTTAAAGGGGCTGAAGGCTGAGCTGTACGAGATTACTCCAAATCTGGGGGGTGGGGGGGAAGAGATGTGTCATATTTCACAGTCTCAGCTCAGCTCTGTGTGGTCAGATCCAAGCCTCGTGGATCCCCAGGCACCCCCCAAACTCTCACACCTCCCCCTGTAAGGAGCCTGCCAGCCAACAAGAGTTAGGCATTGCCCAGGGTCACAGAGACAGCCCTTTCAGCTGGCCTTACCTCTTTCCCGAAGAGCAGGACCTGCTTCGGGAGTACCTGGGAGAGGCCTTGTGGTGTGAGGAGCGGGAGCGGCTGGAGCCGGGGGAGGATCTGCCCGTGCTGGTGTAGGAGGTGCTGCGGGAGCACGGCCTGAGCGGGGAGCTGTGGGCTGGGGATGGGGGGAAGTTTCGCTTCTTCTCCTCCGAAGAACCGAGACACAAGGACAGGCACGCTCTGTGAACAGAGATTTGGACGCTCCTTGAAGCTGTAGCTGAACTGGGACTGGTCCCTGGCTGAGGGGAGCACCATGCTCCAGCAAACAAATATTCCCATCCTCCCACTCCCCAGCTGGGGGTAAAAAAGACCTCCTGGCTCCCCAGGCTGCTGTTGCAGGAAACCCCATGCGTGTGGGTCAGAGTCCAAGAGCTCACCCTCCGGGCTGTCCCAGAGGTCTCAGGTGGCACAAGGAGCAGTTCATCTGCCTCGTGCCCAACACACCAGAGGTGTTTGGCTGGCAGAGCCTGGGTCAGGCCAGCGAGCAGTGCAGGTCCTGGCAGGGAGACTCCTGGCTGGAGTGAGGGAAAGGCAGAGCATGGCAGGGCAGGGGGCTGCGCTCCAGCCTGGCTGTAGAGCAGCATGGGTGGGCACTGAGCAGGCACGTCCTGTTGCCTTTGGACAGCGCTGTGTGGATTCCTCCTCTTCCAGAAGTGCCCTGGGAATTAGCTGGGGTCAGAGCCCAGCAGCCAGGCAGCCTCCCAGCAGCCAGGGCCAGCTGCAATCCCAGCTCCACCCATGTGAAGGCAGAGTTATCCCACTGGAGTCACAATGTGATAAGTACATATAGCCCTAAAATTTTACCCTCTGGCCGAAAAACGAAGCTTGTTGTTCCTAACACCCATTTCCCCTGGCTCCCACCCCCAGACCACACCCTGGCTCTAACTTCCAGCCTTTAGGACCCAAGGGCCTGAGCTGGAAGAGTTCCCTAACACCGCTGGCCTGAGCACAGCCTTGAGTACCATCCACCGAGTTTCAGTGTCCTCATCCCCAACATCCTCTGGCAAATCCCCAGGAATGGGAGGCAGTGTTGGAGGCTGGCAGCGACCCTCTCCTGAGGGTGACCTGTGGCACTGGGTGGTGGTTTGACTCCTGCCCCAGCCTGAATGCCCTGTGGCCCCAGTGCTGCTGCTGTGTTACCTGCAGCCAGCAGGGTACTTGACCCTCCCTGTGCTCTCCACCAGCAGGAGATGCTGTCTTTTCTCCCTGGACCAGTCTTGGATGAGCTGAGAAGGGGCAGGTTGGATCTGGTTCATTGGACAGGTGAAGGAACAGCCCATAATGGTTTTAGTGAAAACAAACCCCGCTTCCCTTCCCCTCAGTTGGCGGAGGGGGAGAAGTAGCACGTCAGTCCCCAGATACCCCTTTCAGATTGTTCCCAGAAAGGCCAGTGAAACTTTTCTTTGATGTGCCATGCCCAGCTGAGCAGGAATGTGCTCTGGGCACAGCCTGACCCAGGCCTAAACTCTGTGTTTACCACACTAAAGCCAGAAGCACCGGCGCAAGCAAAGCCCAGGGATGTTATGGCTGGATTTTATCTTCCTCCTCAGGCTACAGCGCTGGTCCTTGCTGGGTTCTGGACTCCAGACTGGCAAGACCGTGGGTGTGATTGGTATCTGCCTGCCTCCAGACCACAGACACCTCCCTGTCAGCTCACCACGGCAACTGGCGAGCGGGCAGGAGATACAGAGCAACAACGCACCAGGTATTTGGCTGCCAGCAGCAGCTACCGGTAATCACTGACCTTCGGTCTTGTCCCTGGGCATCTGGAGACAGATTTTCCAAAGCTGTTCCCTTGGTCTGGGAAAAACAACTGGTGAAGGAATTTCCTGAATCAGAGCTGTTATCGCTGTTGGCCAGTTTGGGCTTCCCGGACGAGAAGGCATGGCCAAAGCCATCATGGACTAGACTTCTTTTCTCCTGGCTGTCCTTTGACCTGGATGAGCTCGTTTGAGTGGAGGGAGGGGAGGAAGTATCGTTTCCTGAGTCATATTCATGATACTCTCCGTTCTGGCTGGCTAGGTTGCCAGGCGGGCTGTCTGTTTTGGTAAAGAGGTCAGCAGAAGACCCTGACTGAGAGATCTGAAAGCAAAAAAGCCATTTGGCATTGTTTGAATGGTTTTTTTTTGGGGGGGGGGTGGTTTTTTTTTGTTTTACTTTGCTTATTTTTTTTTTTTAAATAAACCCAGAAATTTTACCATCGTGATGCACTGAAACAAAAGGAAAGAAAAGAAACAAAGTAAGAAAGAAAGAAAGAAAGAAAGAAAAAGAAGAAAGGAGAAGAAAACAAACGCACATATCCCTAAAAGAAATCCACAGTAAGAAGAAACTTCTTTTCCCCCTGCTATGATAATGGGAAGATTTAGAGATCATGCAAAGAGTATCAGCATGCGATTCATGTTAAACAAAAGAGCTCAACAAAGTAAGCGGGCAACCAAAGAATCAAAATAACTCACTAAACTAAAAAAAAAGATATAACAGAGGACAAAGCCCTTATTTAACCTTAAAGAGGGGAGGAAAAAAAAAAGGGGGGTATATACATATAAAATCTACATAATCCTTGCAAAGAAAAAAGAAATCAAATCTTAAATGAGTGAATTTTTTAAGTTTCCTTAATAAAGCAGCCAAACGAATGTCACTAAAACAGGCAACAAAAAACCAAACCAAATCAAATTAAGGGCTTCTGCACAAAGTAAAAACTGGCAAATAAACAAACGTATCACTTTGAAATAATAATAATAATAAAAAAAAAGATAAAAAAGGGAAAAAAAAAGAAAAAAGAGGGTGAGGGAAAAAAAGAAAAATCCCTTTGGAAATAAAAGGTAGACAGATACTTGTTTGTGTGCTTTTTTTACCCCCTGAAGAAGATACAGCTAATGCGCTCAAGTGACCTCTAATAAATTCCCTGGTGTCTTGCGGATAGCATCCACTTACCCATCAAGAACTCCTCCTTTAGTAGGTAAGGTGTAAGAAAAAAGGAAGAGCGGGCAACATAAGTCCATCATTAGAGTCTCAAATTACATGAAAAAAACATAAACCCTCTCTTCAATCCACACTGCCAACTGTTTGCTGCCTCCTCTATGCAAATGTCACAACTGCTTTTTGTCTGCTCGCTTGTCTCCCTTATTACTCATTTTTGTTTCCCGCTGCTGTAAATTAGTCTGCCCAGCCCGTTCCTGGAGGCTGATGGCTTGTGAGGAAAAGTCGCAGCTTGCACTAAACCCCCTTGGGTTTTAGGGAAGTGGCAAAGGGAAATCAAGTGAGGGAAGAAGGAAAAACAAAAAAAAAAAAGAGGAAAACCCTGCTCCTGGCCAGTCTCTGCCTGGGGGTCCAGCCATACCCTGGCTGGGTTTTGGTGGGTTGCTGAACAGAACGGGGCCAGCAAGGACCTCAAACTCACACAGGCTTCCCTGGGGAGGGCTGTTTTCTGGGACCCTGAGCACCACCAAGGGGATTTACATCATTTCAGTGTTTTATAGTTCAGTTTTAACTCCACTAGCATTTACCTAAGCTGGTCCAAGGATGTACCAGCACTGGGAGTGGGGCTGTGTTAGTACTAATGTCTGCCCTTGCAGTGAGGTGACAGTTGGGGACAAACACAGCCTCTGCACATCTGCATTCTCATGTGGCCTCCTCCTCTTCCACTCAGAGGCTCTGCTCTCCTCATTCCCACCCATGAGGTTTGGTCCAGGATCCTTAGAGTGTGGACACACAGGTTTAGTACTCCCCACTCGTGATAGTGCTCCAACACCTTCCCAGCAAGCCCTGCTCCCTCAAACACCTCATGCCACACTCTGGGGCACACAATACCCCCGTCTATGCCCCGCTCTCTGCGCTGGGGACCTGGGTCATGCCCTCACCGCTCCAAGGCCTTTTGAGCCAAGAAAACCACACTGCAATATTGGTAATATCCAAGGGAGCAGAGGAGACCTGGATCAGCTATCACACAGCAGGGACAGAGCCAGTCCCTTTGGAGAGGTGAGCCTTGGACTGTCTGGCTTTCTCATCCTCAGAGGGGCTGTAGACACTCAGCCTGTGCCGTGTTTTACACGGAGCTCTTTCATCCCATCAGATGGTGCTTCCACATCCACCCTCCTGCCCCTGTCCCCAGGAAGAGCTGCCCTCAACCTACTTCAAGAGGTGCTAACTGGGACAGGGACAGCTGACAGGGACACAGGTGCTGAACAAGCACTGACTGAAACCAGAGCAGAGCTACCAACACACACAGTAGCTCTCAGCACAGTCTGTGGAACGGTGGCTTCCCACAACAACCTAATGCTCTGAAAACACCTGGAGCTGGAAGATCTCCAAGTACTTCCTGTGTTGCCAGGGAGAGAGATTTTACTACTTCTGGGATAAGGGAATAAAATTAGTCCATACTGGAGATGTAGATTCCCCCATTCCACCCTGACTTCTGAGTGATGCTCAGTCCCAACTCTGAGGCATCGGGAACCCCAGTAGGACACATGGGAAATGAAGTGATCCTTCTTCACTAGCCAGCTTGCACCTTCAACACAGAAACATCTCCCAGGTGTTCCCAGCTAAGAAGAGACACACACTGCAAGTCCTCATTTCAGCATCTGGTACTGCTTCTTTCTCAGCTCTAGCACTGCTCTACCAGTCCTTACTCACTCCAGCAGAAAATGGAATGTCAAAGGAGCATAGGAAAGCCAGGGACCCATCTCTGTTTTTCATCAGCTCTTTCTGAAACCCTGATGTCACATCCAGAGCCCAGAGAGATCTGGACCACTGCACTCTCCCCAGGCACATCCCAGAAGATACAGGACTGTGCTTTCAAACGTGGCAAACATATTTTTTTAAAAGACGGGTAATGGTTTGCATTAGAACAAACCCTAACCCAGAGATAAGCAGCTTTTTCATCATCTTCTATTTACAGGCATAAAACCACCCTGTGAGGTACTCCCCAGATGCAGCAGTAGGAAAAGCCTGGGGTGGGCACAGGCTGTTCCAAGGGACACCGACCCCAGCATCACACGTGCAAACACCTTCCTTCTGTTCCCTCCCAGTCTAAACTAAAAGCCCATTATTTCAGCCAAGAAATAGAGCAGCTCCTTGGCATTTCTGAAACAGATTTTCAGACTGACTTGGGGACCTGGGATCCTTGGTTGAAGTCTGCCTTCAAAAGCAGCAACTGTTGTCAGCACATCACAAAATCTGTCAAATGACTGGGGAGATCAACAAGCTCCTCTGTAGCTCAACATCTGTGGCAGCAACACTCCAGGAAGAGGCAACACGAGGATATGAGTGAAATATCCAGTTCCTACACATATCCACATATCACACATAGTCTGTGTGAGGGATGGAGGGTCTGGATGGGGCAGGGGAGGCACCAGGGGACACACAGCAGCCTCCCAGCCCCACCACCTTGGGGTACCAGGCTGTAGCCAGTAGCTTGCTGCGGGCTCTGAGGGAGATGCTGTCCTGCAGGAAGAGCCAGGACAAGTGTCAGGTGTTCAACTTGCCTGTCTGCTCAGACCAGTTCCTCATAGTCCCCATCTGACGACCTCGGCTTTGCTTGTGGTCCCTTTTTACTGCTTCTGAAAGTCATGCCAGCCACCCAGGATGGAAAGAGAGTGCTACATCTGAAAACACTGCACAAAGCTCAATTGAATTACACTCTTCTGTGTGATTCTGAATTCTAATGGCTTTTTATTTTTCTAGGGTGTCTTAGAAGATTCTGCTCTTTCACAAACCTAATTCTCTCTATGTGAACATTTGGATTTTCACCCCCAGCCTGTAATAAGTAATTAAATAATCTCATGAACTTTACTTCTTCCAGCTTTCAGCAGGGAACCTACCACTGCCCTCAAGGGAACCCAAGATATGTATTTATTGGATTTTTTGGTTTCAAATCATGATTTAATCAAGATGAAGGGGGAGAGAAATGAGGCCCTCACTCCTACTCCAGACTGTAATTTTGAGTGCAGTCCCAGACCAAGAGGCAGCAAGGTCTAATAGGTTACAAAAATACAATCACTGCTCTTCTTCCAATTAAACTGAATAACTCCATTTCCTGTGCCACAGACAGCCCCAGGATGGGAGATGACACATTTTCTCAGCCCTACAAGGATTGAGACCCATCAGTGCCCAGCGTGGCACAGGCTCAGTCAGAGCTGGAATATTTTTTTTTTCTTGGGCCTTTTTTCTCTTTGTTTTGCAACTCACTTCAAAGCAGAGTTAATTTCTTTTTCAGGGGAGCATAATGTCTCCCTTTCTCTCCTTTTCTGGGCATTGTATTAATGAAAGGAATAAAACACTTGTGTCCATGACCCTAGTGAGCCCTGCTCTCGGCAAGGGCCCGGCAAACATCTGCCAGGAGCTGCCAGCACAGGGAGCAGCACCTGCTGAGGGGCTGCTCGGGGGGGATGGAGGCTCTGGGCTGGGTCTGGGGTACCTCCACCTGCCAGGGCAGGGGGCTGGGGGAGGCTTTCACCTGGGGAAATGGGCTCATCTCTGATGCTGATGACCCACCCCAGCTGAAAAGCTGACTTCTTACTGAGTACAACAAAATAGAAATACCGTAGGAATTCAATATAACCCCTTTGTGCACAATTATAAATCTCTGACTTAAGGAATATTGAGGGGGGAAAATACCCTCTTTTTTGACTAGATTGAGAGTTCAGGGTGAGGCCTTCTCTACCACGGGGACTGAGTCCCAAAGCATGGAGGCAATGACAGGACTGTCCCTGCAAGCTCTGAGCTTGGGTTATTTGGCACTGGATAGCAGTGCTCTCAATGCTGAGAGCCTGGCTCACCAATCCACTGCTGGAGGTAAACTCCAGAGAATGGCAAAGGTTTGATCCTTTTCAAGGACCTTTTCAGCCTGCTGGGGTGCAGCCAGTGTTGTGTGACAGAGGCCAGGGTGGCCCCACCTCACCTTGGGCCAGGCTGGCACTACTTTGGAGCAAGGGTTTTCCTTCCCCCACCTTTTTTGGTACCTGGTATATACCTAACCCTTCAATGGCTACAGACACCTGTCCTTTCCTCCCAGCTGCTGGTCCAGCAACGAGCTGTGGATTTGCCAGACAATAACCAGGGGTAACCTCAGTCCCCTGGCTGAGAGTGGAGAATACGACAAGATAAAAGAGAACAACTTCCATATTTATGGAAGGTTTTACCTTTCTGCTCTTCGAGGGCCTTGTTGTCAAAAATATGCTGCCTAACACTCCAAGGAATAGCTTTTCTTAAGTAAACAAAAACCCAGGCTAAAAACCAGAAAGCAGCAGCAGCAAGCCAACATGCAGGTCTGCCATAAGGTTTCCTGAGCCTTCCAGCACAGCCCCCCACTCCCTGCACAGCATTTCCCTTCTTCTACCTCCCTGCACAGCATTTCCCTTCTTCTACCTCCCTGCAGACATGAGCACAAAGACAAACAGCATCATTTGGACCAGCCCTACCCCACTGAGCCTCACTGGAAATCTGGCTCAAGCCTGTGTTCATTTGTGGCATCACAAATGAGCTACAGTGGAAGTAAAGGAGCTGGCAAGGAAAGTGTGTGCATTGTGCAGTTATCTTCATCAGGAACAACAAAGGCAATTAGAACCATGCCCTGCAGGTATTTATATTGCACTGCTAGCTGAAAGCACAGTGGAATGAAGTGTCTGCAGCAGGTTAGGGGTATTCTGTACAGAAATAAATGCTGCACGTTCCCCACAGCTCCTCTGCATGCTGAGGCACAGCCCCACAATCCTGTGCTCAGTAGGTGGCTACTGCGGCCTCGGGAGATTAAAGGAGAAAGAGAGGGAGAAGCTTGGAAATTCACTGCCAAAAAGAAAAGTTGCAGGGAACTTTGGGGTGTTTCTGCATGTGGACATGCATGTGTGTGTGCATCAACTTCTGCTTAAAGAGGGAAAGAAACTGCAAGGTAGGAGCACGGGCAGGGCATTATTTTGTGTGCTTTATCCCTCATCAGTTCCAAGCAGACCTAGGTAGAAACTGTGGCTGTTTTGTTATAAAGGAAGACAAATGGTGCAGGGGGAATGCAGAATTTAGAACAAAGCACATCAAATTTTCGGAAGAAAAGCAAAGGTTTAAGAAGCAAACCCTTCATTTTGGAAGCGCTGTAGCAGTACCTCATGGGAGTCTGTGTGTTGGCTCTCTGGGTCTTTTCTGTATGTTGAGATCCTCCCTGGACAAACATTTTCCTTTGGAAATATGACACTGCATGTCCCTGGGTAAGGATGGTTTGGTTTGGAACCCAGGCCAGATGGAAGGCTAGGGAAAATGGGACACACCAACCCTCACAGAGGACTGAAACATGGCATTTTTTGAATCCCAGTTCTGGATTTTTTTTTTCCACAAAATCTTCTATTTTCCAGTAATTTAATTTTGGTATGTGATCAAATTTTCTGCGAGAGCACAGTTTCATTTGAGAACACATCTAGGCTGCTCTCAAAGCGGAGTCTGACAGAACTCAGCTTATTAATAGAGCAACCATTTAACTTACAAAAGGAGAGGCATCAAAGGGTTGTGTATAGTCATTAATAAATGAGACTAAAGGTTCCCCATTCCATTTTTCCCTTGCCAGTTTTGAGTACATGATATTTAATGATCTTATTCAGAAAAATTTCAGGGGCAGCTCTTAACTTGTTCAGTTTAAACAACTGCTTAAATATGCTCTCGAATGCTGTCCCAGGAGGTTGTATTTCTTTTGGGGACAGAAAGAGAATAGTGGCTTGCATCAGTCACTGAAATATTTGCCTGTGTTATTAACTCTCACTAGAAAGAATACAGGAGGGTCCTGATGACTTTTACTTTGCATCCACCCCCTGCATCTGGAACTGTAAAGCTCTGATTTTTCCTGCCCTGCAGCTTTTTGCTCATTTACCTCAAGTGAATCAAGGGGAAAGGGGAGTGCAGCATGCTTGAGTTTAGCTCATTTTAAAGCTTTAAAAAATTTTAAATTAGAGTTTACTCTTTCTCAGGAAACAGAACAGCTGGCAGTTGGCCTCACAGGACTCGGGGAGCCTGGCTTCAGAGAGAGGAAACCTAGTACTAATTAAAAACCAGGCTTAGGCTCAAAAGCGTTTATGCAAAACACGCAGCTTGAACCAAACAACACCCTGGTGACACGATGCAGCCTTTGGCTGGTTGTTTGCTGGGAGGAGCCCTTAAACTCCTTCCTACCTTCTCAAGCTGACAGAGGGCAACACCCCCAGCTCACGGCCACAAGCTCCATACCTCGTTTTTCTGCACACACACATCAACGTGTGGTGTGCGGGTTCTGCTCTCCACGCTGCCTTATAAGGCTTTCCAAGCAGTGACTCACGGGGCCCCACACGCTCAGGAACTGTCTATAACGAGAGCAAATAGCACGTCTCTAATGCTGAGAGACAGCTTGTGCCTGTCTGTGCCCACGTACGATCCCCGTGTATTTTGATGGGCACGCTGTCTGTGTGGGTAGAGTCTCTCCTCCTGCTGGCACTGATTCTCTCCTATCTGATGTAGCTCCTGCGTGTGGTTGAGCTATTTCCACCTGATGACTGGGCCTGAAGGAGAAAAACACTTGGGGGCTTGGAGGACTCTGTACTCCAAACACCTCTGGCATTACACATCCACACATGTGAGTACAAGCTTCTGCACTACCTCCAGTCCTGTGTAGCAATTTATCTCTCCAGAATGCCTATCTGATGCTAACACCACAGTCAAAGAGCATCACACCTCTGCTTTGCTGCTGCCAGGGACAAATGGGAAACACGTCACAGAAAAGGAAGACTGATATCAATCTGTATCTAATATTTTCCTCCACCTCTTGCTCCCTCAATTCATGTATTATATCATCTCTTTCCAAGTAGATGGAAAAACATCCCAAGGCACTGAGTCTGATTTTACCCTCAGCTGCACATGCAGTTCCCATTAGCGTCAATGAGGGCTACTCATAACTTCTGAATTTAGCCCCTGGGCTTGTCAGTCCAGAGCAACAGTGATCCTAGAAGGATTCTGATAGTCAGAAAACATCCCCTGCCAATAATCAGCAACTCATTAAATGTAAATGTTCCTTTTATATATGTTTGATACCCTTTATTGCCCTGAAGGACTAAACTTTTGGATGTGAGGACCAGTGAATTAAGTTCACATCCAGCTGAGCAAAGACTGCATTACAAACACTTCCCTGTAAAATATCCTTGCTGGAGGCCACCTTTTTTTTTTCCCTTATTAAATGTCCTCAATTCATTATTCATAGGTTAAAGCCCTTGCAAGTTTTTCCCCTCTCCAGCCCCACCCTTGATGTGAAAGTGCTGAAGGAAGGAATGACTTTACATACATTGGAGAACAGCACCATGAATTAATAATACAGTTTAACCAAGTTTGTCTAACATCACTATAATTGAGTTATAAAAATTTCATCTCAGAGTTCTTGCCCAGATTTCTCTGGCTAGTTCAAGCAAAGAAGGACAGTGTATAATACTTACTACTTCCTTGGGAGACAGGAAGCTGTAGAGTGGGAGGGTTTGGCTGGCTTTTTGACTGGCCTGAACCTCTGGAGAGGAGCTTCTCTTTGCAGTGATCTTCGAATGGTGCCGGGAGTGTCTTCGCCGTGTTTTACGCCCTTCCTCCCGAGACCTGGCTCTGTGCCTCCAGAAGACACCAAGAACCAAAATGTTATTCCTTAGCATTGCAGTGGTTCCTGTCACCAATTCCATAGAAACCCCTGGCCAGGAGATGGCATGGGGGAAAATGTCTCCCACATGACTGCTCTGGGGAGTCATAATGGGAAGAAAGGGGTGTTTTGCTTTTCTATCTGAAAAGAAGAATAACGATTTTGCATCCAGGCTTTGGACCTTAACTTCAGATTTCAGCTCCAGCTCATGATTTCATGGTGGCTCAAGGCAAACCATACCTTCATGCAGCCTAGAATGTTCCTATGGTGATACACCTCCAAGAGAAGACACACTCTGCTCTTGAGTGAGCACCCCTCCAATTACTGATTGCATTCCTCCCCCCACTGATCATCAGCTTTTCAAAAGAAAATTTGCAGCACTTAGGAGGAATGAAGTGGGAGAGTGGGGGTGGGTTCTTCAAGTGCTTTCAGAGAACATGAAACATGAACTCATGATGTGTTTAAACCACTTGCTATTGCAGTGATGCCGGGTCCAACACCAGCATCCACTTAGCTGGTCCCAGGTCCTGTCATCCACAGGACAGAGATTTTAATCAGGTCAAAGACAGTGGCTAGAGATTGCCACGGGCAAATATATTTCGGTTGCTAAGACCGTGTTTAAGGGTTTCCTGGGACATCAGCAGGACAGAGCCCTTGGGCTGGGGAAGGGACACTAGGCTGGAATCAGCTGTCATGGGCTGATCATCAGCCATGGGGATTAGAAGTGACTGTCAGACCAAAAAGCTGCAGCCACTGCTCCTTGAGGCAAAACCCTCCTGTGGCCGAGACCACGAGCAGCTCAGCCCCCACCATGTGACATTGCTGCTACCAGAACGGGACGTGGCTCTGCACAGACAGCTCAGGCAGGCCATGGCAATCGTGTCCTTGAGCCCACAGGGAAGTGTTGAGGACACTGAGCCCAGGGAGTGGTGGTGTTACCTGCTCCGGCAGCTGGGGGAGTGGGAGTCAGAGCTCTCCGAGC
Organism: Empidonax traillii; assembly: GCF_003031625.1. NCBI lineage: Eukaryota > Metazoa > Chordata > Aves > Passeriformes > Tyrannidae > Empidonax > Empidonax traillii. Next base: position 298,234 of record NW_020955292.1, on the reverse strand, counting down.
GGGAGTGGCAGCGGCGGTGCCGGTGAGATTTCCGGGTGCGCCCACGAGAGCTTTGGGGAGCAGAAAGGAAAACCAGCATTAGGCCAACAGATGGGGGGATGCAAGAGCCAGCAGCTGGAGGCTGAAGTCAGTAACATTCAAACCACAATGGAGATCTGAGTTTTAAATCAGGGATTGGTGTATGAAACACTGTGCAGAACATCAAGGCATGAAATTCCCCGTCCTTTCCTTGCCACACCGACATTAAGACAAGCCATCTTACCGAGACCTATGCTAGCGTTTTACACACAAGCTATTAAGCTGGCTCCGTAGCCTGCTGGGGAAAGATTTGTGGACAAGCACGCAGGAGTGCAGCAGCCAGCACCATCCCTTTCTGTTTTCAAGACTTCAAAGAACTCTGTGCTTGCCTTTCATCCTGCAAACTACCCTAAACCAGCCAGGCAACGGCCCAAGACCTTCCCATTGCTGAGCCTTGCAGGGAGCACCATCCCTCCAGGTAACCTAACACAAATCTCCAATCCTTTCTGTTGTGCTAGCTCCTTGTTAAAGAGCAGAGGCAGAAGCACAAGCTCCAAGTGATACAGTGTGCTCAGTAACAGCCCAGCCTTCCCCACCCTCTCCAGGTGGGAGCATCTGGCCAGTCCTGTGGGAAGCTCTCGTGGCTGCTGCACAAAGTGCAGTTTCCCTCACTGCAGCCTGCCCTGTGCACGGCTCCTGCTGGAGGGGCAGGACTATTTACCTGGCTTCTGCCAGGGGCCCAGTCACTGCTGCTTCCTTTTGTGACAGGGCCTGACAACAGTCCCAGCAAACCCTGCACAGGACACAGGTCCAGTGTCCTGCTGTGCTTCCCTTTGCACCATCCAGGCTGTTTCTCATGGATTGCCTGGCCCTGTCACTGAAGGGATGTTGTTGCCTGCGCCAACAGCTGAAGTCCAGCATGCAGAGATCGGGGTGACATGGGTGACAGGCTACCTGCCACCTTCTGTGCCGATTCCCCCTCACCAGTGCCCACCACAGCAGTTATTTTAGACCTGGCAGCACATCCATCTGCTCAGGCTAGCACGGCTGGGCCAGCAGGCAAAGCTAAGGGTGGGTTAGCTGGTGGGAACAGCCTGGCTTCATGGCCACACCACACAGTCACTGACAGCACGAATATGGCCTGCCTGGACAGCATTTAGCAGCTTGCTGGTATAAAAACTCAGCGAATAATTACTTGAGAACAAGTCCTTTAAGACGAAAGGACAGCCTTCAGGGTAATTCCTTCAACTCCACTTGGCTGTTTCCTTTGATGCCTTTCACACCCTATATTTTTAAAAGCTTCACGTTTTGGGATCCGCCTTCCTTATTTCCATACAGCTGAAATCAGCAACACTGAACATCTCTCCCTCACATGGTGGATCTGTGTGAAAATCCCCATGTTTGCTCTTCACCCTCTACACCAGTCCCTCTGCTGTGTTTTCCCTCCCTTCAGGAGGAAAAACTGGTCCCGTGTGATTTAGATAACCAGTTGTTCGATGCAAAGATAAGCCAAAGCAATGTGATTATGCAAAAATCCTGATCTGAGATGGCTCATGGGATCCATCTGATCCACACCTGGGAGCAATAAGGTTTGCAGAAATCGGGAGTGGCTCAGCTCTGATTTGTGAGCAGAAAATGAGGCTGAAACGCCTTGTCTGGTTTATCCCCAAAGGGCAATTCCAGCAGCTCTCATTCCCTGAGGTCAGGGCACGGCAGCAGGACTGGATCTTTGCTTTAACCACACTGTTAGGGTACTGCTATGTAAGGCTGGGGAGATGTTTGCTTTTACAGATAACTTAGGAAGCCTGCCTTTTACTGCTGCAATTTTTAAGTGCAGGGCAGCCCAGTTTGAGGGAAAAAAGGGTGTCTGTGCCACTGAACACACAGAAATCATAGAGAAGAGGAGACAGGCTTTCTGCATGCAATAGAGATGGCCTGCTCAGGCAGTATCCCAAAGTCCCAGCAAAGCCAATCAGGGGATCAGTGCCCAAGGTGCAGCCTCAGAACTGTTTCCTTGCTCTGAAACAGGTGAGAAGCCACAAGCTGCAATTACCAGAAGACAGAGAAGGAAGTTAAAAACAAAGGCAGCTTACAGCCCTTCCTTCCAGCCGTGAGGAACCCCATTTTATACCCTACCCCTTGATTATCTGCCCCATAGGACTGTGCTCTGCTAACACTCCAGGGCTGAAGGGAACCTCAACACCAGAGTTTTGCAACTTCCACCACCTCCAAACAAATCCCTTCTCTTCCCTAGACTCCATTAAGATATTTAGTTGTACTGCGTAGCATGAGTAGCCTCTACTGTGACCTCCAAGAGCAGCAAACCAGGAGGAGCCAAAGCCCTTCCCAGTAAAAACATGCCAGCCTGCCCCTTCAGCTGATTGGAGTTCATCTTTTCATGCTGCTCCCACCAGAAGAGCCGGAGTCGCTGCTCCAGACTGGGTGAACAAGACCCTTCCACATCCTTGTGAGATACACAAAAAGTACAGAATGAGGGGTCAAAAAAGAAAAGGAGAGGAAAGATCTCCAGCCTCCACAAACCCTTTTTCATTCCAACAAGACCAGAATTGCTGGTTTTAGCTGCAAAATAATCCTTGAGAGTCACATAGGGCTGTGCAGCAGGTGTTAGCTCCAGGGGCCCCACCACATCAAGCACTTCCTAGCCCCACACTGTGCAGGCAGGGCAGGGAACTCCATGAATCACTACTTACTGTTTTTTGTGTTTTCTTTCTTCCTTTCTCTTACTTTTGGGGCTTGAAGAACTAAATAAGAAATGGCTAATTAATTCGGAGATTTCTGTTCCGATAAAAAGCTGCACAATCACACATCAGTGTTAACAGCCAGATTGCCCAAGAGCATGCAGTAAAAATGAAAGGGTTTCGTGATTCTGCCACAGCACAGGGGGTCCGAGTGCCTGCTGACAAATCTGCCTCGTGGGCTTGGCCAAAACCCTCAAAGGGACCAGCCAACTCGATGACTTTGCCTTTTTACACAGAAAAGGTGAAAATTTCTTGATACTGCACGCACACGTACTGGAATCAGGAGACTTCTTCCAGTACACACCTGGGAAGCAACTGACTCTGAATGTTTCAAAGATGGGCACTGTTTGCAAATGAAACCATAAGAGAAATGAAGGTTCAGGTGCAGGAACGATGAGATTGCCAGAGGTAACACCAAGAGGTTACACCAATTATGTACTTGATTGCACAAGCTGGGCTGGAGACCCAAAAAAATTCCTGTGAGGTCTGAGGAGCACATAAGGCTGAATAAGGAAAGGGCAGCCCCAGACCCAAGGGAATAGGGGTAGCCAAGGGGATTCTACAAGGAGACACAGAAGAAGTGTCTTCTGCCCCCACTCAGTGAACATCAACCTTGAAGAGACCAATAAACTTATATTTCTAAGGGACCACCCATACTCGCTCAACTCTTACCTGTGCCTTCTCTTCTTTGAAGATAACCTGCAAGACACAAACATGTACATTTAGTACAGGGCCTAACAAAATTGTCAATTTGAATCAGAGGCAATGTGTTTAGGCCCAGACTGAGCACTCATGAACCAGCTGGGCAGAATGGCCCCAGCTCTCCTTTAGCAGCTGAGAAATGTTGGTGTGGAAGAAGTGACTAGCACACTCTACAAGTAATTCAGAATATGATCCTCAGGCTAACAAGTCTTCAGATAAATCAGATACATTCCCTATCTCTGGTGGGTCCCTTTTCTCTGCTCCTGCTTCCACAGTTGTGCACTGCATGTTGAGGTGGCCAGTGTGAGTCCATTCCCTGGTTTTCTGAATGAAGACCAAATAGCAGTCAAAGGACTGCGTGACTCCAGACCAGCCTCACAGCCAAACCACTGCTGTGCCTCTGTCTTGCCTCCTGGAGCATCCCTGGGATGACACAGGAGACACTTTTCTCATGTAGAGCACCCTGAGAGCACAGAGGACACTTCCACGCAGCAAGGCCTGGACTCATTACACTGCACAGGCCACTGTCTCATCTCACCTGGGAGCACAACATCCTGCAGAAGGCATGGCCTGAAGTCCTGCCTAAAGGGGCTGTGAGATTACCTCTGGCACAGACAGTCAGGATCCATAGCTGAAGTGCTACCAGGTGTCTGGAAACAACTTCCAATGGTCACTAATCCTGAATGGTTTATCATGCTGCCTTTTGGGACCAGCTACAGCTTATTCTTGGCTTGCAGGGACATAAATGGGTACTAAAGGTTCAAAGCCAAAGAGTCTCTGACCGAGGACTTCCATCAGGAGATGGCATTCATAAAAGAGCATAGGAATCCCTCCGTGGGAAGAAACTGCTTTAAAGAAGTTCCTGTATCCTTATCTCTCCTCCTCTTTAAGACTGAAGCTCAACTCTTCATCCTGTTATCCATTTTAAGTAGTTCTCCCTTTGGTTCAATATATTATAAATACATGAACTTTCCGAGGAAGATGGCATCCCTGTTCTCTTCAAATATTGGTTTAACGGCTGAGAGAAAACAGTGAAATATTTGCAATTTTAAAATTTAATCATACTCTGAATTAAAAATGGGCTTCAGAAGGGGAAGGTGGAGGCAGTCACCAGGGCTAGGAGAGCAGACTGGGATGTGAATGCGGGGAGCTCGTCTGAGCTTTTCCTGGTCCTGGCACTTTCTGTAGGCTGAGAAAGAAGGGACAGGGACCAGTGCAAACCCTGAGCACCGATCCCATTGGCATCCCAGAGGATGGGGGCCATGTGAACAGGACAGCAAGGACAGCAGGTTGATGCTCCCCAGACCTCCTGTGGATTTGGTTTGTCCGTCCATCTGCCCCCACACCCCAAGCACCCCATTCTGTGCCCTGCCCAGTGTTCACCTCTAGGTTGCCATTGCTGACAGGCAGAGCCTCACCCCTCTCTGCCTGCTGGGCTCGACAGCTGCCCAAGGCAGCTGTGCCTTCCACCCCTTCTCCAAGGCCCCCAACAGCTGCTGCCAACTGAATTATGTTTTCAAGGGAAAAAATACCTGTTTCTTTTTCGCTTCTTGGAGCTTTTCTTCTTCTTCTTCTTCACAGGTGAGGGGCTGTAGGAGGGAGACCTGAAGAGGCACAGGGGCATTAGGGACTGCAGGGCTCCCCAGCCCTCACCCCACCACCAGCAGCACCCCCCAGGGCAGACAGAGGCTGGGGGCTCCCCGTGGGAATGGGATGAGGCCAGGGATGAGCCTCAACACAGCTCTGCCGGCCTGAGAGGAGAGCAAGAAGATGGCAGAGCCCCTCTGGGCTGTGGAAACCCAGCCCCTCATGCCTCCATCTTACACAGACCCTCTTCCCTCACACCCAGCCGAGGGCTTCTGTCCCCTCCTGCCCCACACAACACCATGGCTGACCCTCACCTCCTTCACTGACCCTCCTCCCTCCATCACACCCACCCCAGAGGTGCCCTGCCTGTCCCCTCACACTGCCATGGCCACCCTCACCTCCTCCGCTTCTTGCGGCCAGATTTCTTCTTCTTCTTCTTCCCCCGGGCTGGTGGCGGCTGCTCCCCATCACAGGAAGGGCTGAGGAGGGGGGAAAAAAACCCAACAAACATCAAAACCAATAAAAATAAACTCTGAATCAACTCCCATGGGACTCTTGTCTGCCATCCCCACCTCAAGGACATGGGGCACCATGATCAGTGTTCATGGTGAACTTGGGGCATGAGTGATGCCTAATTACCCTCAAACAAATTATTTGGTCACAGTTTAAAGTGTCTAATGGAGATATAACAAGACAGCTACACCACAGCACTGCTGATTATTTAAAACATGTTTGCCAAGGTTAACGACTCTGTAACAGATTTATAGGTTTTGTTGCTCTTTGTAAATATGCTTTAAATAATTAATTGGCATTTAATTTGCACACAGTAATTATCACAACCAGATGCATCTAACTATAATAAAGACTTGACATGTGTTAAGTAGCAATTGATTAGAAATATATATATATTTATTGAGACACTACAGTAATTGAAGGAGATATGCATCTCTTATACAGTTGTTAAACCTTGAAAATAAACCCTCCTGTAAATTAATTTCTTTTTTAAATATATGATGTCGAATTGCGTTATGTTTCAATGAAAAGCAAATATCATGGTTAATTAATTCAGAGCACCGGGCTGAGAAAATGACAGATAACTCCGTGGCTACTCATTAACTAAAGCAAATGCTTGTAAAGACAGGGACAGCTAGTGGCAGCCTGTGGATCCCCAGATTGATCCCAAATCAACCCATAGATCCCCAAATAGATTCCCAGGTGGATTCCCAAATGGATCCAGGACCAAAGCTTGTGGGGGCACAGCCAGCTCCCCAGGGCCTCTGAAAAACCACTGCTGGAAATGAGGGTACTGGGTGTGTGCCTCAGTTTCCCCCATTCTCCCTGTGCCAGTGAGAAGAGCCAAGAGCAGGTAATGAGTGGAAGCAGCCCCATGTTTGGGAAATACTGTGGGATCCTCACTACAGAAACAGACCGAAAACTGAGCAGCTTTCTGTAGAAAGAACAAATGTTATTGCTAATAAAAGTCCTAATGCAGAGCAAATGGCACTTTGAGGGGGGGACACTCAGCCTCCACCACCCCTCAACACTTGATCAGCCAGGGCTTGAATCACCACCAAAATTACACTGTCATAAAACCTCAATTGCTTAGTGCTTTTAATATGCTCTGAAAAACAAAATTGCTCTGCAAAACGAAACTGCAAGTTAGTGCTTCAGTTGTGAACTGTGGATGAGTGCCAAGTGCTTCTGGTGAAGTAAATCCAAGGTGCAACCACAGCCCCACAGAGCACCCCCATACTCCTGCTTGCTCTCTTTCTCCTCCCAAGGCACTGTTAGGGCCATTTGAGGTAGAAGTCACGCATTTCCCAGGACATCTCACTGTCACTAAGCTCAGACCCCTGCCCGGAGATACCCCAGGGTTGTGCTAGATCAGGGACCTGAGCGCTGCTAACAGACTCTCCGTTCTCAGGATGCTCAAGCCCAGTTTGAAAGCCGGGCTCAAGCTGTGCTTTCTCCCAGCACAGCTTTGGGCTCCCCAGCACGCAGGTCTGGGTGCCCCTCAGCCCCTACACCCAGGGGTACAGCTGGACCCCAGCCAAGGGAGAGCAGGGAGGGGTCTCTGACCATTTGGCCACAGGCAGTTTCTGCAGAGCCCTTCTCCCTCTCCCAGGAGAAAATCTGTCTTTGATGTGGAAGCTTTCTCCCCTGCGCTGATCTGACTTTAATTGTTTCTCCGCGATTATAATCAAAGTCTAATTAAAAATGTGCTTCAGATTATTGTTCCGGTTGGCCTGAAATCTGAAGATATGAAATGTGCTGTCTTGCTCTTTCTTTGCAGCATCTTTAACCGAACAGAGAGGCTTTAATCGCAGAGATAGTTTAGCAGGCAGGGCTCAGAGACCCCAGCTGCTTTATTTACAACATTCCATTCATTTTTCTCCTCTCAAGCGATCGGGGACTAACAACAAGCCGATAACGAAGCTGTGTCCTAATGAAGCCAATGCTGCTGGTCTGACCTAGGCAGGGGGAGAGGGGAATTGCTGAGGGTGGTTCTCAGCAGACCTGGTAGTGCAGAGGGGTGCTGGCAGGTTGCCTGTCTTCCAGACAGGGATACTTGGAAGGAGGCTGTAAGAGCCAGCCCTGGAGTAGAAATGAACTGCAGGTTTCTCCCTGCCAGCATGCACGGGGATTTCATACAATCACATGCATTTGTTGCACGCTCACAGAGTTGTTTAAGCCATCCCCAGCTCTCACAGACCCCAGAGGGGCTGGGTGAACATCCACAGACGCCTCCCCTGCCACCCCTCGGCTTTGAGGTGACCCCATTCATAGCCCTGGCTCTTACCTGCGTGACCTGTGGTGCCCGTGGTCTCGTCTCTCCCTCCCTTTGGCACAGCCATTGGTGGTGGAGGTGTCCCTGACCACGCAGCTGCTCAGCTTTTCGGGACGTCTGTCCTCCGCAGGGTATGGCAGGCAGCTGAGTGTCCCACTGCCGGAGCAAGAGGAGAGAAGGAGAGCCATCAAGAACTATCCCTCCAGCTGGGGGCACTGGCTGAGGCTTTCCCATGTCCTGGGGAATCTCCTTTCCTTTCCACAGGTAGGACCTGTGCTGCTATGAAGGAGAGATGCAGGTTGCTCTCAGTGCTCAGCCCTGAAATTCTCCCACAAGGCTCCTACAAGATTCCCCGTTTCCAGTGAGAGCTGCACCCCAGGCTTGCTGTGCTCACATTCAGAGGTGCCACAAGCATCGTGCAGCTGGGGAGCAGCTGGACAGCTCCATCTTGCAGGGACAGTGTGGAACTGTCCAGATCCAATCCAGCGGGGAAGGGAGAACGGGAGATAGCCAGGATACCTTCTCCTGCATCCTGGGGTTTAGATCACCAGCTCTGCCGAGACAGGACAGGCCTTGTACTCTGATAGAAAAAAAAAAAAAAAAACAATACACCCTTTTGCATTTCAAATGCAATTTTCCAAATCTGTTGTTGCCCTAATAATACCTCGGCACACATCCTCACCCTCCACTGGAAGCAAACTTTTAGCAGCCAAGGAGTAGCCCCTCTCCCTGCTCCTACAAATAGGGTGCTGGGCCAGTGAACACACCTGGTCCTGCTGAAAGCCCAACCTGGAGAACCTGGGACAGCCCAGCAGATCTCAGGGGAATCACCTGGGTCAGGTCAGTGCCTGCAAGAGCCCTGGGAAAACCACAGGAGCTGGTGAAGAGCAGAGCCACTGAGTGAGTGGTCGTTAAGAAACACCAGGGCTTGTGCAAGCTGAAATGAAGAAAATAAGCCAAATGGAGAAAACAAACTCAAAGGAGCCTGTGTGCAGACACTCAGGAGGAAAGTAAATAGCTTTCCGGGTCCTGCAGATGTTTATTTCAAAGAATGGAAAGATTAATGAAAAGCCATAAACCATACCCAGCAGGGGTGCTGAGAACACTGGGTGTTTGGGGTCATCCAGAATATTATTTGAATAGATAAAACAAGTATTGGCATGTCCAGGCTCAGCCTGACTGTGGGTTGGTATCCAGGGTGGGTTGGGCTGTGTCCCCATTTCTTCCCATCATCATTCTGGAGCCAATCCCAGCACCGGGTTTGGAGTTTAGACATCCACCTGTGTCTGCCACCCAACCTTCCTCATCCCTTTGGAGAGCAGCACAACCAAGCCCCCAGGCCACACGGACCCCACCAGAGAAGAGGAAGGCTGGGATGTCCCCCATGCCAGCCCTGCAGCCCCAGTGGAGGATCCTTTGGGCTGCAGAGACTGCCACAGCCACCACACGTGGGCCCCCTGCAGGGCCAGGGCTGCACGTCCTGGGGGTTGAATGGGCCCAATAGGGTGGTTAAAGAGCAATGTGATGTTAAAAATGCCTCAGTTAGGCATGGCTAGAGTCTTGCATGCCCCAGGGAACACCCTGCTGCCTGCCTCAGCCATGAGCAACATGCTTTGGGGCTGGAGTTGGCACAGGGGCACCTGCAGAAGGTGTGTCTCCACCTGTTCTCTCTCTCAACAAGCTCCCACTTTCACTGATTCCTCCTTGGAGCCCATTTGGTAATGCCTGAACACTTAGGGATGTGCACAGCCAAATATAAGGGACAGGATTCACTGGGGTGAAGCTGGGTGAAATATTTCTGGCCAAGAACATGCAGGAGGTGATAGTCCCTTTGGCTCTAAAACTCTGTTACTCTGCTTGTAATAAATTCCCCAGTCCCTTCCCAACATCCACATTATTTTTAACCCTCCAGGAAGCTACACAGTTAATCGCTTTCTGTGTGCGAGCTAATTGACTTGTGGCCTTTCCCGAACCCCTTTTAAGAACAGGCTCAATCATTAGGATCCATTAAAAATGTCCCCAAATTAATGACCTGTGCAAAGTCTGAGCTGGATCAAGTCCAGCAACGGAGGCAGGAGGGTTCCTCCCCGGGCTGGCAGCAGGCTGAGACACCACTGCCAGGACCTGGGCAGGCAGGCAATGTCCTTCTCACCCCGGCCCCCACTCCCACTAATGGGATTTCCAGGTCCTGGGGTTAAAACATATTGGCCTCGAGGCAATCAAGGACTCCTGTCCTGCAACGTGCCAGGAACCGTTTCTTCTGGGCTTGGATGTAATTATTGATGGAAATAATTATTCTCCAATTCCATCAAAGGCTGGCTTCCATTCAACCAAATGTTCTCCTCTGATGGATGCTGAGAGTCACTAACGCTCTAAACTGGCTGGTAATCCCCTCGCGTTGAGCTCCACGGACATTGATTGAATATATATATAAAACTGTATTTTTTTTCTTATTGTCTTTGCTGTCTTTCGTGACTGATATGAAAGCGATGCAGTTTGGTGTGAACGATTACTGTGGCCTCAAAGGAGGGATTATCACACCTTCCCTGCTGCTCGTGCCTGCAGCAGGAAAGAAAAGCCCTCTGTGGGTGTTTTGCTGGAGCCGGCCCCGGGAGAGCAGTGAGGATGCTCAGTGTGATGCCGCTGGAAGTGCGGGGGCTCACTCAGCCAGGAGGATGTGCCAGAGCAGGCAGGAAAAAGAGGAGCCAAAAAGGATGCCCAGAGTTTGCTCTGCTGGGGGACAACACTGATCCAGCATTGGAGAGAGAACCACAGCCTTTCTGCCCACCCATCCTACCTGCCCTCCAAGTTTCTCCATTTCCATTTGGCTATTTGATCACTGGCACTCATTTTCCATTTTCCTTTATTTCTCCCATGCAGAAGTCCAGCCTATCCATCAGACCTGTCCAAAAGCAGCAGGCCTGCTCCTGATGGGAACACCCCCCCAGCAGGACACCTGTGGGCTTCCTGCACCAGCTCAGTGTAGAACATGCCCTGTGCCACCTCCTGCCAAGGTCAGCTCATCCTGTCCCTTCCCATCTCAGCAGTCTCTGGTCCAGAAGGGTTATTTTGGGCTCATGGCAATTTTTGCCAGGGTTGCAGTGGCTCGAAGGGGGAAGCAGCAGGCACACAGGGCTCTCACCTCTCCATCAGCCCAAGCCTGGCACTGCTTTTCACAGCCCAGCCAACCCCTTTCCTTATTTCGGTACCATATTTGGGCTCCCTCATGTTTTCCTTCCCTAACACAACATATAGACAGCAGAGAGAAATGATCTATTACTACTCTAATAGACATGATGCAGGAAAGGTCACTGGTGGGATAGTGCTCAAATATTCCTCATTTGAAGAGGGGTGATTCCACCATAAAACACTATGTACATCTGGAGGAGAAGGGGTGGGTGTTGCCAGCCTGCTTTGAGATGGGGAGGTCCCTGTTTATTTTTGCAAAATGCCTGAACTGCTTCCCACCAGCCTTTCCTAAAGGCACGTCACATTCCTGAATCCCACTGGGCTCCCTGCTGCCAGCAGTGCCCCACAGAGCCCCCTCCCTGCTGCCAGCAGTGCCCCACAGAGCCCCATCTCCTGAGGCCATCCCGTCCCGCCTCCCTTCCCTGGGGAGGGGAATGTAACACATATAATGTCACCCCCAGCTTGTGGAGGCACTAAGGAGACCAGTTAACCATTCCTGCCCATGGATGGATCCTGGCACCTTCCAGAGAGGATGGGGCAAAGGCACAAGGCATTCTCTGCCTCAGGAAGCAGAGCTAACTCACAAACCATCCCCATCCCTCCATCCCAGGCTGCCATGCTCCATGCCATGGCCAAGTGCCATCGCATCAGGCCATGAAATGTGGCACTCAGTGATGCAGGCTCCTCTGGGAGCTGAGCCCAGCGACACCCGTCCCCTCTGGCCTCCCAGGGACGTGCAGTCAGCGAGAGTTTGGTGTGCACTTGACATCCCTGTGTGCTGACACCCTGGGGCCGGGCACTGCCCTCCTCTGCCCACAGGCTCCAGTGTCCCAGCCCAGCTCTTCTGCCCCAGCCCCACAGCAGTCTCCTGCCACAAAGCTTTTATCAGTCAGCCTTTTCCCCGCAGTAACTCATCTCAAGAGGAGACAAGAGCAAGAAAATTGTCCTTCTAGTGACCTTTTGGCTGCCGGATCCTGGCACCAAGGCCATCTCCCCACCCACAGCCGCATCGTCCCTCACCTCCCCAGGATGGGCTCCAGCAATCCCAGCCCCTGGTGGCCTTGCACAGCCCCTCTGCCCTTCCCAGCTGCTCTGCAAGCAGCAGTGTAAGCAAACTGGGGATGGATCATGCTAACCAAGCCTTTTTTTTTTTTTTCCTCCTTTATTTTCCTTTGCACACACAGCTGGGTCAGGTGCTGGATGCACCCGGCTGCAAACACAAGCACTTCAGAGGCCCCGAACACTGACTGCACTTGGCAGGCCTGCACTGACAGCACTTCCAATTTAGGGCAGAGGATCTTGGAAAACCAGTATAGAAGCTTTACTACCTTCCCCACTTCAGCCCTGACTGGCTCTACGTTCCCATCTTCTCTACAGCCCCCAGTGAAAAGGCGGGAGCGGCTCCAGCCAACCAGAGCCCCAAAACAAGCAAGGTTAAAGCATCTCTGATGAGCCTAATAGTTGTGAATGCTTAACTGGCATTAAATGATGCTGGATGGATGCCTGGCCTGGGAAGTGGGAACATCAGCCTGTGGAAGGACACGGGCATCCTGAGGGGAAGCAGGAGAAACTCGTGCACCCACAGCCCCTCACACCGGGGATGCTCTCGCCACTTCTCCTGAGCAACATGCAAAAAGTGCACGGACGGGTGATGGAATACCTCATCTTTCCTCTCCTTTCCTCACTTGGAGGTTTTGGCTGTGCAGGAGAGGGCAGGTGATTGGTCAGGATCCCTGTTTTCCCATATCCCCATGGCTCTCTGCCATGGCCACATCCCATGTGCTTCTGCCCCAGGCTTCAGAGAGAGTGGTCTGAGCTGCTCAAATAATTTCTAAAATCCACCCTTGGGGCTGAGAAGCCTTTTGGTGTTGGCAAATGACCCTTTGATTTTTCTCTCTCGGTCTCCAGCTTCGCTCATCTGATTGAAAAAGAAAACAGTCAAACTGTTCCCTTGTCCCTGGAAAGGGAGGGGACAGAAAAGAGGGTTGTAAAGACATCTCACAGAAAAAACTCCAGCAGATGTGTTTATGTAAAGCTCTTTGAAATGTGCACTAAAAATACCTCTTCAAAATTAGGAGAAGGGGAATATTGGAAGTGCTTCCCACAAGCACACACACACACAAACACCCCATGGCAGGTTCTTTCCCCACCTCATTCAACCCGTTATTATTAGTGCACCAGGAGCCCTGCCGTTTGTTATTGAAAATTATAATAGCAAATCACCGAGATATTTTCCTTGATTACACAGACTCCAAGCCAGTTCAATTTTAATCTTCTCCCTGCTATTTTTTTTTTTTCCTGTGCATCAGCAGAGGCACCAGCTGCAGAAAAGCACGTGGTTTTCTTGAGGCAGTTTAAACACAGAAGAGAAATACAATTCTGCAATATACATTTTTCATCAGATTTTTGCCAGTCGTGACTCGCCTCCCCATCCTGCTCCCGGGAACCCTGTGTCCTGCTGCAAGCCCGTATGTGGCAGCGGCTCATTTTCCTCCTGGGACTCCAGAAAGGTTTGACCATTGCTCCCAGCACATCCCGGGCCAAAAAAGCAGCTCGGCTCTTTATTTTCCAGCAGTTGATTTACTATGCGTGGTTAGATCGGAACAGAGGAGCTTCCCTGCTGGAAGAGGCCCCGGTGGTGGCACAGAATCAGTGCCAGATGCTCTGGGGGGTACTGTGCTGTTGCAGCCCACGGGGAGGGCTCCGTCCTGGGCACCAGCTGGCAGTGGCACAGGCTCGCAGGATCGATGGCCCTGGCAGAGGGAAAAACTCCACAGGGGAAAACAATTTCTCCATGGACCATCCTTCTTAGGCAGGATCAGGCACCAGGGCAAGCACAGCCTCTCCCTGCTTCCCATGGCTGAATCTCCTCCTCCCCAGGGGCACCAAGACCCCCATTCCCTGTCCACTTCCTGAGCACCCGGTCACCTCGCAGGGCTTGGAGTCGCTTTCCCTCGCTGCCAGCCACACAGGATGGCTCTGCTGACTGCCTGCCAGCAACTGCAGAGACAAACCCGAGGAATATGGCACACGGGCACGTCGTTTCTAAAGGAAACCTGGACCGCTGCCCCATCTCCAATGGTTTCTACGGCATCTTGAGCCTCCCACGCTGCCGGCTCGGAGGTCCCTGTGGAGCTTCCTGCCCGTCAGCACCTGCACGCTGCCAGGCCAGGCTCGCTCTCAGGGGGACAATCCTGTGCCTTTCCTGTCCTCAAATCCTCCTCCTTAGACAAATACCCCGCGGGTTCCCATGTCTGTATAGGAGCCAGTTTTATTCTCACTCAGGAAACAGGAAAGGAGGAGCCTTGGCCGTCACACGTGCCTGCAAATGTAGACAGACGTGCTGACATCACCATGCTGGCCCACAGCACGGCAATCCTGCACATCCCTGATCCATGTTTTGGGGGACTCCAGGCTCCTGAGTGACCCAGGAACTGCTGTGAGGAGGGACTGGGACTGAGAGCTTGTGCTAAAACCTGCCATAGCCTCATGGCCACTCTCCTCCTGGCTGGCCACAAACAGCTCTCCCCGTCCCTGCCGTTGTCCCCAGGCAGCCTCAGAAAGCCATGGGGGCAACTGCTCCTGGGTGAAGGGGACAAGAGCTGATGGCCAGGCATGGGGGCAACCTGAAGCAGCCCTTGCAGAGCTTGTGATTAGGAAAAGTCTGGATCTGAGCTCAAATTTCTCATTAAACTCTCATAAACTACAAGAACTGCAAGGCATAACCAAACTGGATGAAGGTGAGGACCGTGGGCTGAGAGGGAGGGAACCCAGCGGTTGTGGTTGGGCAGTTCCCAACACAACACTGGGAGCCAGAAGCTGAGGAGCACCAGGAGATGACCCTTAACATTTTACAAGGATTTAAAACAAACAAACAAACAAACAACAACAACAAAACAAACAAACAAACAAAAAACCCTGAAGGATATCCCAGAAAAGAAGCACTTTGGCACTACCTGCAATGTGGTCAGGCTGGAGGACACCTTCACACTCAATGGCTGCACAGTGCCAGACCCTGTTCCAGAGACCATCAGATGCACCCATTCCCTCCTTTGTCCAAAACCCTTGCTATCTGGCATGGCAAACAGCAGTGAAATAGTGTATTTGCCAATAACAGCTCGTTAAATTTTAATCAAATAGGGAATTGTGAGCACACAGTTACCAGGAGCTCCTGGGAGCGCTGAGAGATCACTTTAAAAATGAATTAGTAATAAGGCACGTTGGAAGCAGCAAGGAGGAGATGGCTGGAGAAGATCCACTTGGAGCAGAAATGCTGCCTTTGCCACTCACATAAAGCTGTTTCCTCCTTGCTTCTTTTGAATTACCACTGGAAGAAGAGGGGAAAACACACTGGAAGTCCCAACACTGGGACAACTCCAAAAAAACAACCTGTTTATGCAGCTGCAGCCTGCCTGTGGAACTGCCCTGGGAATGACTCTGGTTGACTGCTGCCCACCCCATCCCTCCATCCATCCATCCAGGCTGGGGACAGGGACACTCAGGTCACTGCAAGCCATTAATAAACCACCCCTGAGTCACTCTGTGTGCTGGAGCACAGTCATGGTGTCAGCTACTGAACAGCAGTGCCAAGGGCTCAGCTTGAAATAACTCCAGCATTAAAAAATGCTCAGACCCCTCCAGGACAGACCCACGAGTGCATCTGAATGGGTGTCCCAACACAGGTGTTCAGTGGCATCACCTGAGCAAGGTCTGGTGCAGCAGAGGTCCCTGGAAATCCTCCTATTGGGGGCTTATCTCCTGAACTTCCATCCCCTGCCGGTGCCCAGGGCTGCACTGGCAGGGCCACATGGGGCCAGGAGGGCTCAGTGACTGCAAGAAGCAGATGTTCCTGTGTGGGGAAGCGTGGGCAGCAATTAGCTCCTGTGGAAAGGAATTAAGCAATGGATTTCTGCTGCTGAGAGATGAGCCTGCAATGTCCCCTGCAATGTTTCCAGCCCAGGAAGGAAGGTGGCAAGTGGGATTTAACCCCCTCAATGGGGGTTTCCTGTGGCCAGAAGGGCTCTTTGCCTTCCTGCCTCACAACTGCTACGTCAGCTGAGCTGGGGAACTCACAAATTGCTGCTTCAGGTGGGAGGGTTCCTTCCCTGTAACACTCCCTGGCCCTGTTGCAAACACCTCAGTGGTTGTGTCACCTGCCCAGGAAGGACTGCTGAGGAGGTTTTCAGTTAAGGAGAATTTCTGGCAGGGAAGACAGAAACGTTTCTGCTCCCTCTCTGTTCCAAGGCAGTCATTGGGGTGTTCAGTGCTGCAGCACCCAGAGTCCTGTGGGGGTCAGAGCCCGAAAGAAACCTCCCTCTCTGCACCCAGGTCTTTTCCCCAACCATCCACACCACTCTGCAACTGTGAATATTGTTTTAAATCATCCCAAAAAAAAGAATGGGAGGGATATTTTTTAGCTTGCTGCTTCCTAGGGGGAATGTTTGGAAGAGGCAGGTGGGTCCCCGTGGCAGACCCTGACAGAAGGGCTGCAGAGGATCATTTCAGTTTTCATCCCATCCATCTTTAATTGGGTGTAATAATAATTTTATTGCTTGCTGGGATTTGTGAGGCTGAACTAATATTTGTAAACCGCTTTGCTATCCTCAGCTGAAAGGCAATCCAGAGCGGCAAAGCCCCAGTGTTATTCACATTTGGATAATCCAGAATTATTCATAAACAAAATCAAGATTATGCAAATATATTCATTAGTTCTCAGAATACCTCCAGGAAAATAGAGGAATTAGTTTTGTTAACAATTATGTATTATGTAAGTGTGTGTCTAAGCACGCACGGACCCGGCGCTGGGGCGCGTTCGCCTGGGACTCCTCCCGGGATCTCAGAGTGTCAGAGAACAAGGGTTTGGCCTGTGTAAAGCAACCACCTTAATTTGGGGATCTCCTGATGCCCCACATCGAATGACAGCACAGACCCACTGGCTGCTCCTCAGCCATAAGAGCAGAGACACCCCCAGTATCCCCTCTGCACCCATCACACACATGAGCACCATCACCTTAGTCTACCCAAAACAGCCTTTCCTACCCAAATGAGGAGTTTTATGGTACGTGCAGGGCCAGGCAGCTGCAGAAAGTGGGATCTGGATGCAACTCCCCCACTCAGGACCTGTTCTTTGTGCCCAAGCACGAGCCCTTGCGTGATGCCAGTTTGTGCCCGGCCTGGCTTTCTGCAGTGTGTGACCGCCTGTTTGGGATGTGCTGGGAAACAGGAGATAAAGGTGCATTGAAAATACCGCATGGTTTAATTAATGCCACATGCCTTTCACTCTATAGGTTGTGTGGATGGTTAATTATTTTTATAAAGAAAATAATTAGCCCCAATCAAGGCAGAAGCTCTCCAGAATTACAGCTCATTAACTGCTCTCACATTTTTCTGTTCTATAAAAAGTCATGTGGTGCTGATGAAGATTATAGACCCTCGGAATCAGCATTAAATACAAATTCAGACAGTGTTACCATCCTATTACCATCAACTGCATCGACTTGGCTTCGGTAATTGCAGCTGGAGATGAAGGGCAGGGATTTCTGCTCCACGCAATCTCTGGAAACAAGCACTTTGCCCATTAGTTTGCCGGAAACAACGTGACACCAAGCCCTGACTTGGCTAAGCACATCCCCGAGGAGATGACAGCCACCAAGGAGAAAGGGGAGAGCTTTGCAGGGGGTGGGAAGACGAGGGGTGCTCAGGGTTGGTTCAGCTCTGCCTGGCAGGAGGGGTTTCTCCTGCCCAGAGCAGGGGGGGCCATGCAGGTCTAATGCTCATCTAAATTAGGAAGGTTAACCAGATAACGATGCTGAAATCTGTCCTGTGGGCTGGGGTGTCAAAGCCACCAGTCCAGTGGATGGAAAGAGCCAGGAGATGCAGAGGGGACAAGGAACAACCTTTAAGCAGTGGAATCATCCTCATGGGACATGGGGAAAATATGACATGGCTGGATGCTCTTGTCACGGATGGGGGAGCATCCACAAGCATCTCCCTCTGGACTGTGCTGGTCCA
>NW_020955292.1:258982-280041 GCF_003031625.1 Empidonax traillii | reverse complement strand
GTGTCAAAGCCACCAGTCCAGTGGATGGAAAGAGCCAGGAGATGCAGAGGGGACAAGGAACAACCTTTAAGCAGTGGAATCATCCTCATGGGACATGGGGAAAATATGACATGGCTGGATGCTCTTGTCACGGATGGGGGAGCATCCACAAGCATCTCCCTCTGGACTGTGCTGGTCCAGGCTCTGTGCTGGGTCCAGCTCTATTGAACACCGCAGAGACCTCGCTCAAAGCCTAATTGAAAGAAATCACAGCACGTTAAAGGGAGCTCAGGTCAAATCAATACCAACGCGGTGGGGAGGGCCAGCGGGGGGAGCAGGGCAGTGGCTGTGTCCCAGCACCAGCTCAGGCTGTGTCCGTGGGCTCCACTGCCTGCTTTTCCTCCGTGGAAAGGGAGGGTGAGACCCACTGTCCTCTGCTCCGTGCAGGACAAACCTGGCGGCAGCACAAGGCGAGGGTTGGCAGTGGGGAGGGGGGCAGGGGAGCCACAGGTCCTCAGGATCCTGCTTTTCAGTTTCCATTAATCAGGGATGGATGTGCCTTGGGTGGCATTCACAGCCCAGAGAGCCGGCAGGCAGCTCTTGGCCCATGAGCCTCCGCCACAAAGTTAACCCACCCGTCCCCACGGCACAGCTCCCATGCCAAGAGCCCTTGAGCATCCCAGCCCTCTTGGAGACACAGGGATGAGCAAATTGGGGCTGTGGGTGGAAAAAACACTTGTGGGGAGCTCTGAAGGCAAGGGGGTAGTATCTACTGCCACAAGGCAGCAAGCAGTGGGAGCCAAACCTGCCACTGGCACATGCTGCCAGTGTTGTGCATTTAGCTCTGTCCCTGCAGGGATTGAGATGCTCCACGCTCACAGCAAGGGCAGGGACAGGGATCTGGCCACCAGGCACAGCCACATGGCCCCAGCAGATTCCAGGGCAGGGACGTGCCCAAAGCACAAAACAGCTGCATCTGCCAGCCTGGACTCTCCAAAACATCCAAAATCCCTCCAAAAGATACAAAGGACATCCTTCACCTTCATCGGCTCCTGAACCACGCGTGGGAAATGTCTGGGAGAGAGCAAGAACTAGTCCAAAACTGTGCCAACAACTTCTCCAGCAATCAGACAGAACAGGCAGCTGAGTCCCTGCATTCGGGGGTGTCCTGGGATCCTGGGGGAGATGCAGCCAACACGTCCTGTGTCCTGCAGAGCTCAGCCCACACAGCGACCCCCAAGGCTGCCAAGGTCCAGGGACACGGCCAGAGGAGCTCTCCAGGGGATCAAGTTCATCCTTCATTAAGAGGCACAGCCAGGCCGACAGCCCGTGGGCTCCAGCGCTCCCTGGCAGGTCAGGCTGCACATGCCCCTTGCAGAGATTAACCAGCAGCTCCCTTTGTTCCTCCTCTGCTGGTGGTGCCCACCCAGCCCCCTGCACTCCCCTCTCCCAGCACGTGTTATCCGCCTGCCTCTCTGCTCTGGAGGCTCCACACCCTCGCCCTTTAACCCAGCCAGTGTGTGGCTGATGGGCAGACAAAGGCAGGGATGGGGTGGGTGGTGACAGATAACCACAGACCCTGTCTAACACACAGGGAAGGGCAGGCGACACGTGGGCACAGGTCTCCTTTGTCGCCTTGGGGCTTTGTTTTGTATAACTTCCTGATCTTGGGGTTTTCTGGCGATTTAGAACCTGATCCCTTGGAAGAAGCAGCGCTGACCCCACTTGTCTTGCTTCTCCCCATGGTAACAAACCCAGCTGGGCTCTGGGCAGAGCAGGGGGATTTGAAGAGGGTAAATATATGGTAGGCAATAAGTTCCCCTGAGTTAAAACACCAGCCTCAGGGGTAGATCTACCCAAATCCCTAACTGTCTCCTGCCCCCACTATGCCACAGCCGTGTCCATGCCCACTCTGGGAGAGCAGGAATGCTCTGCTGGCAGCAGCCACCAGAGCCGTGGAGAATAAGCTATGATATATTTACATGCTATTAGAGATTGGTGTTACACTTGCACAGCTTTGGTGGGCAGGGGGGGTTGTACGGCAGCTCCAGCTGACCCACAGATTAATGCAGCAGGAGCTCTTTAACTGTGAAATCTCTCTTAATGCAAAAATATTTCTCTTGCTGGGCAGTTTCTAATTCTTCATCCTGACAGTAATGTAGCCAAAATCCCAACCTCCTACCCCACACTGTTCAAGTCACCCTCCAATACACGCAGGCTCAGAGATGAATTCAGTACAACCAGCCCATTGCCAAAGTCCCATCAGGTTCCAACAGGACGATGCTCTGCTGGAATTTGGTGTTAGCAGCAGAGAAAACTCATTTTCTTATCACTGCTTGTGGGTCTCAGAACGTTTTCAGCCACCTGCATGCGAGATGGGCACCTGACTCCAGCCCTGGGGCCCAACAGCACAAAGGCTCTTGCAGCCCATACCAGCACATCACAGCCTCCCCTGCCCCAGGGAGGAGAGAGCAGAGCAGCCCCCCCCAGGCAGCAGGCCCTTCCCACAGTGTCCCCTCTGCCCGCCCAGGCACCCACTCGGGGGTGAATGAGGAGATGGCTGGGGCAGGGCAGCAGCTGCTTCTTCTTCCATATGTCCCCGAGACATAAATTAAACATGAAGCGTTAAACGGGTCATCGGTGGAGCTGCCTCCAGACCAGGGACTCATTTCAGCCCTCCTGAAACACCAGGACAGTTTTTAATGGAGGTTTTTTTTCCCCTCACTTGTATTATTTTTTGTAAGCCCTTCCTGCAGTCCCCGCTGCGCTGGCAGGGAAAGCGTTCCCGCCGCGTGCGAAAAAAACCTGCTATTTTTAAACTCCCAGTGTTTGTCAGCGCTTTCGGCTCGAGTGGCTGACAGAGAAACCAGTTTTGCAGCACCCGGTGTCCCGCAGAGGGTTCTGTGGCCTTTGCCAGGTGATGGTGGCACTGCCAGAGGTGGTGGTCCATCCCCCTGGCACGTGCCAGCTCCGCACCACACCAAAGGCCTGGCAGGGATGCTGTGCCACTGCTCCTGCCAGATTTTAGGCACCACGACCTCTGCGCCTTTGCCCACACCTATAAAATCATCAAGCCAGGCTGCAAAGGCGAACTGGCTCCCGGGATTTGGCTTTTCTCCCTGCCCTTTGCTGGGAACGCCAAAGGGCTTCGATCCAGGCATCAAACCCAGCCCTGTTTTCCAGCTGATGGCACTGCCAGGGATTGGGGCCTTAGGAAGGGATGGGAGCAGTCTGTGGGTCTCCATGGGGCAGGGAAGAACTGTGGGTCTCAGCAGACCCACACTCTCCCAGCAGTACAGAGCCCCTGGGGGCTCACACAGGACACGGGGCTGTGACAAATCCCTGGCACCCCCTGCAGCCAAAACGGGTGGGATTTGCTGGCCTGGCTCAGGCTTTGCAGGGATGAAGAGGTTTCAGTGCCCACAGGGAGAAAAGAAGGAAAAAAAAAAAAGGAGAGAAAAGGAAAGGGTGGTCATGCACGAAATTATTTCATTTCAGTGACGCGGAGTTTGCATTTGATAAGTTCATCTTATAGAAAAAGGAGCGTACAGAAAGGTGCAGCTGCCAGACACAGAGGTGTGGGAAGGGTTGGAATGGGGCTGAGCAGAGACGGGCTCAGCTCCCATCATGACCTGCTGGAAGGAGAAATCTCCCAAGCCCAGTGACCCAAAAGGAAAGTGGGGACCCCCCCACACACACACACAGAGTGGGGTCTGCAGAGGCCCTTTCTGGGGTCAAGTCACAGCAGAACAGGATGCTCTGGATGGTGAGGGCAGGACGGTGACAGCAAGGAGACAAGAGCAGCCACAGGACCCAGCACTGGGCAGAGGCTTCTTAGCAATCCCTGTCATCAAGGTCATCATTGCTATTTATTATTTAGGGCGCCACAGCCCTAAATATTCATTAANTGCCCAGAGCAGGGGGGGCCATGCAGGTCTAATGCTCATCTAAATTAGGAAGGTTAACCAGATAACGATGCTGAAATCTGTCCTGTGGGCTGGGGTGTCAAAGCCACCAGTCCAGTGGATGGAAAGAGCCAGGAGATGCAGAGGGGACAAGGAACAACCTTTAAGCAGTGGAATCATCCTCATGGGACATGGGGAAAATATGACATGGCTGGATGCTCTTGTCACGGATGGGGGAGCATCCACAAGCATCTCCCTCTGGACTGTGCTGGTCCAGGCTCTGTGCCGGGTCCAGCTCTATTGAACATCGCAGAGACCTCGCTCAAAGCCTAATTGAAAGAAATCACAGCACGTTAAAGGGAGCTCAGGTCAAATCAATACCAACGCGGTGGGGAGGGCCAGCGGGGGGAGCAGGGCAGTGGCTGTGTCCCAGCACCAGCTCAGGCTGTGTCCGTGGGCTCCACTGCCTGCTTTTCCTCCGTGGAAAGGGAGGGTGAGACCCACTGTCCTCTGCTCCGTGCAGGACAAACCTGGCGGCAGCACAAGGCGAGGGTTGGCAGTGGGGAGGGGGGCAGGGGAGCCACAGGTCCTCAGGATCCTGCTTTTCAGTTTCCATTAATCAGGGATGGATGTGCCTTGGGTGGCATTCACAGCCCAGAGAGCCAGCAGGCAGCTCTTGGCCCATGAGCCTCCGCCACAAAGTTAACCCACCCGTCCCCACGGCACAGCTCCCATGCCAAGAGCCCTTGAGCATCCCAGCCCTCTTGGAGACACAGGGATGAGCAAATTGGGGCTGTGGGTGGAAAAAACACTTGTGGGGAGCTCTGAAGGCAATGGGGTAGTAACTACTGCCACAAGGCAGCAAGTAGTGGGAGCCAAACCTGCCACTGGCACATGCTGCCAGTGTTGTGCATTTAGCTCTGTCCCTGCAGGGATTGAGATGCTCCACGCTCACAGCAAGGGCAGGGACAGGGACAGGGATCTGGCCACCAGGCACAGCCACATGGCCCCAGCAGATTCCAGGGCAGGGACGTGCCCAAAGCACAAAACAGCTGCATCTGCCAGCCTGGACTCTCCAAAACATCCAAAATCCCTCCAAAAGATACAAAGGACATCCTTCACCTTCATCGGCTCCTGAACCACGCGTGGGAAATGTCTGGGAGAGCGCAAGAACTAGTCCAAAACTGTGCCAGCAACTTCTCCAGCAATCAGACAGAACAGGCAGCTGAGTCCCTGCATTCGGGGGTGTCCTGGGATCCTGGGGGAGATGCAGCCAACACGTCCTGTGTCCTGCAGAGCTCAGCCCACACAGCGACCCCCAAGGCTGCCAAGGTCCAGGGACATGGCCAGAGGAGCTCTCCAGGAGATCAAGTTCATCCTTCATTAAGAGGCACAGCCAGGCCGACAGCCGGTGGGCTCCAGCGCTCCCTGGCAGGTCAGGCTGCACATGCCCCTTGCAGAGATTAACCAGCAGCTCCCTTTGTTCCTCCTCTGCTGGTGGTGCCCACCCAGCCCCCTGCACTCCCCTCTCCCAGCACGTGTTATCCGCCTGCCTCTCCGCTCTGGAGGCTCCACACCCTCGCCCTTTAACCCAGCCAGTGTGTGGCTGATGGGCAGACAAAGGCAGGGATGGGGTGGGTGGTGACAGATAACCACAGACCCTGTCTAACACACAGGGAAGGGCAGGCGACACGTGGGCACAGGTCTCCTTTGTCGCCTTGGGGCTTTGTTTTGTATAACTTCCTGATCTTGGGGTCTTCTGGCGATTTAGAACCTGATCCCTTGGAAGAAGCAGCGCTGACCCCACTTGTCTTGCTTCTCCCCATGGTAACAAACCCAGCTGGGCTCTGGTCAGAGCAGGGGGATTTGAAGAGGGTAAATATATGGTAGGCAATAAGTTCCCCTGAGTTAAAACACCACCCTCAGGGGTAGATCTACCCAAATCCCTAACTGCCTCCTGCCCCCACCATGCCACAGCCGTGTCCATGCCCACTCTGGGAGAGCAGGAATGCTCTGCTGGCAGCAGCCAACAGAGCCGTGGAGAATAAGCTATGATATATTTACATGCTATTAGAGATTGGTGTTACACTTGCACAGCTTTGGTGGGCAGGGGGGGTTGTACAGCAGCTCCAGCTGACCCACAGATTAATGCAGCAGGAGCTCTTTAACTGTGAAATCTCTCTTAATGCAAAAATATTTCTCTTGCTGGGCAGTGTCTAATTCTTCATCCTGACAGTAATGTAGCCAAAATCCCAACCTCCTACCCCACACTGTTCAAGTCACCCTCCAATACACGCAGGCTCAGAGATGAATTCAGTACAACCAGCCCATTGCCAAAGTCCCATCAGGTTCCAACAGGACGATGCTCTGCTGGAATTTGGTGTTAGCAGCAGAGAAAACTCATTTTCTTATCACTGCTTGTGGGTCTCAGAACATTTTCAGCCACCTGCATGCGAGATGGGCACCTGACTCCAGCCCTGGGGCCCAACAGCACAAAGGCTCTTGCAGCCCATACCAGCACATCACAGCCTCCCCTGCCCCAGGGAGGAGAGAGCAGAGCAGCCCCCCCAGGCAGCAGGCCCTTCCCACAGTGTCCCCTCTGCCCACCCAGGCACCCACTCGGGGGTGAATGAGGAGATGGCTGGGGCAGGGCAGCAGCTGCTTCTTCTTCCATATGTCCCCGAGACATAAATTAAACATGAAGCCTTAAACGGGTCATCGGTGGAGCTGCCTCCAGACCAGGGACTCATTTCAGCCCTCCTGAAACACCAGGACAGTTTTTAATGGAGGTTTTTTTTCCCCTCACTTGTATTATTTTTTGTAAGCCCTTCCTGCAGTCCCCGCTGCGCTGGCAGGGAAAGCGTTCCCGCCGCGTGCGAAAAAAAACCTGCTATTTTTAAACTCCCAGTGTTTGTCAGCGCTTTCGGCTCGAGTGGCTGACAGAGAAACCAGTTTTGCAGCACCCGGTGTCCCGCAGAGGGTTCTGTGGCCTTTGCCAGGTGATGGTGGCACTGCCAGAGGTGGTGGTCCATCCCCCTGGCACGTGCCAGTTCCGCACCACACCAAAGGCCTGGCAGGGATGCTGTGCCACTGCTCCTGCCAGATTTTAGGCACCACGACCTCTGCGCCTTTGCCCACACCTATAAAATCATCAAGCCAGGCTGCAAAGGCGAACTGGCTCCCGGGATTTGGCTTTTCTCCCTGCCCTTTGCTGGGAATGCCAAAGGGCTTCGATCCAGGCATCAAACCCAGCCCTGTTTTTCAGCTGATGGCACTGCCAGGGATTGGGGCAGTAGGAGGACCAAGGGGATGGGAGCAGTCTGTGGGTCTCCATGGGGCAGGGAAGAACTGTGGGTCTCAGCAGACCCACACTCTCCCAGCAGTGCAGAGCCCCTGGGGGCTCACACAGGACATGGGGCTGTGACAAATCCCTGGCACCCCCTGCAGCCAAAACGGGTGGGATTTGCTGGCCTGGCTCAGGCTTTGCAGGGATGAAGAGGTTTCAGTGCCCACAGGGAGAAAAGAAGGAAAAAAAAAAAGGAGAGAAAAGGAAAGGGTGGTCATGCACGAAATTATTTCATTTCAGTGACGCGGGGTTTGCATTTGATAAGTTCATCTTATAGAAAAAGGAGCGTACAGAAAGGTGCAGCTGCCAGACACAGAGGTGTGGGAAGGGTTGGAATGGGACTGAGCAGAGACAAGCTCAGCTCCTATCGTGACCTGCTGGAAGGAGAAATCTCCCAAGCCCAGTGACCCAAAAGTGGGGACACCCCCCCCCCCCCACACACACACAGAGTGGGGTCTGCAGAGGCCCTTTCTGGGGTCAAGCCACAGCAGAACAGGATGCTCTGGATGGTGAGGGCAGGACGGTGACAGCAAGGAGACAAGAGCAGCCACAGGACCCAGCACTGGGCAGAGGCTTCTTAGCAATCCCTGTCATCAAGGTCATCATTGCTATTTATTATTTAGGGCGCCACAGCCCTAAATATTCATTAACTGGGCTTCGTGAGGGGGGGGGGGGGTATGAAGGCATGTGCAGGGTTCAAGTGTCCTGCTCTCCTGCCTCTCCAGGGATGGGAGACAAGGAGGGCTGGCTGGACTCAGTGCTGCTATGGGGGCATCTGCCAGCTCTCCCTGAGCCAGGCAGGGAAAGACCCTACCCCTGCAAGACCCTAAACTGCCACATTCTGCCCTGGTTCTCCACACTTTGGTACATCCATGAAACGGCCTCACTCAAGTGCTGGGATGGTGCTGAGCCAGGACAGAGACCCCGCAGCCAGCACAGCCCCCCAAAGTGCCAGACCCCACCAGTGCTGCACTCACAAATACAGCACCCCCAGCATCTGCAGACAAGGGGCTGCCTGGCAGCCAGGGCAGTGCCTGCAGCAGCTTTGTTCAAGGGTGAAATCAAATATTTCTACAAAATGGTCCTCCAGCCAGCCAGCGGAGTTTCCCCCCCTTTTGCTTCCTTCCACCTGATTTCATCCCTCGTCTGAGGATACTGGAGACGGTGCTTCCCCTGGCACAGCACGGGCACTGCAGGCCCACAGGCTGCCCCCTCCCCAGAGATGGGGCAGCAGCAGGGCCTGGATTCAGGGAGAGCCTCACCCCGTGTTTCCCCACCAGGTGCTGTGGACCTTCACTCTCAGCAGCAGGGCCAGGTTGTGCCCGTGTTCTTTCTGGTGAGCGTGGGAACTAGAGCCCCGAAGCAGAGCTCACCAGAGCTCTCAAATGGACTTTTACAGGTCAGACATGGCCTGTCCCCAAGACCACAGCGTTTCCCACCACCCCTTTGGTTGCCAGTCCCTGCAGTGCTGGTCTGGGGACAACTCTCAGCCTCACGTCCACCTTGGGGAGCTTTTAGTTGAAGGTGACAAAGCCCCATGTGGTCACAGCAGGGGCACAGTGGGGAGAGGCAGCACTTCTGGGGCTACCCCATTACCTCTAAGAAAACCCCATCCATGAGCCTGGGGTTCCTACAGGGGCTTCCAGTGGCCTTTTCCCTAAATTCTTAAGTGCCTGTACACCTTCCCATGCTGGAGCACAGCACACCTGGCTGAGG
This sequence comes from Empidonax traillii, assembly GCF_003031625.1. Lineage (NCBI taxonomy): Eukaryota > Metazoa > Chordata > Aves > Passeriformes > Tyrannidae > Empidonax > Empidonax traillii. Next base: position 271,095 of record NW_020955292.1, on the reverse strand, counting down.
CACCCATTGGTGCTGAGCCTGACTGTGCTGCCTGGCACTCCCTGCATCCCACCCAGCCCTGGCAGGAACCTCCATCCCCTTGTCCCTCATGCAGAGGTGGGGACAGAGGTGCCCCCCACTCCACCAGGGAGGCCAGCAGGGAAACAGAGCCCAGCACCAGTCCAGTGGAGAGGCAGATGGACAGAGCCGGGGGAAGGAGGAGGAAGAGGAGGATGAAGGCTCTGCGAGCAGCAGGGAGTCCTGCGGGCATCCCCTGCTCTTCCCCTCACTCAGCTGCCCGCAGCCTCCCAGCAGCTCCCGAGCTGCTTAATTAGCTCTCCCCGCTCCCATCGCCGTCCAGCTGGAGCCGGAGGGCAGGGGCAGACAAAAGCCTCCCTATTGACAGCCCCTCCAAGGAAGGGGCTTTTCTTCTCCCCCTCCGCTTTTCTTTTCAAGCCCCTCTCCCCCCTCTTGGGCCGGGGCCACGGGCTCATTAGCACTCGGGCTCGTTGGGAGCGGAGGGAGCAGATGGCAGCCAGGCGGCTGGCGCGGCCGGCACCGCCGCCGCCTCTTCCCGCGGAACAGATGCCCGATCAACAAGGGGGAGGATTAGCGGGAGTGGGGGACCATCCTCACAGCAGGGCTGCCAGCGGGGCTTCCTCCCCGGCAGCACGCCCTGCATCGATACCCAAGGGCTGCCAACCCGCTGGGGACGAGCTGGGGATCGGAACCACCGGAGAATTGGCTGGGGAGCCAGAGGTTGGGATGGCCAAAAGTCACTGCAAAGGCCACAGGGGAATGGCAGATGCCTCCTGCCCTCGCTGGGGTGCTGTGTCCCCTGGCAGTGCGGTGCCATGACTGCTCCCGCCCCGTCCCAGTGCAGCCAGGGAGGACACGTCACCCTTGTCCCAGCAGGTTTGCAGCAGCACCCAGACCCGTCTCCGAAATCACCTTCAGTGGCAAGCCAGGCGGCGAAACTGGGCTTAATCCCACTTCAGCAACACATCCCTCCCTCCCCCTCCGTGCACGGTGCATCCCGGGGGATTAAGGGTTAAAGCACAAATCCCCTGCACTGCCCTGATGTGACCCACTTAGACCATCTGGCAGGGAGGGAGGCAGGAGCCTCCTTTCCCCCAGCACCGCCGGCACTCACCCGGCATCACTGGCTGCCCCGGGAAGCAACACCAGCACCTACAGCCCCCAGCTCCAGCACTGCCCTTGAAGTGAATTTTGGATTAGTTTGGGGGGACAGGGCAGCTCATACCACACTACCATGGCTGGTGGAGTGGGAACAGGGAAGGCAAACACCCCCAAAAGCCTCCTGCAAGCTCCCAGAGTGCCATCATCTCTGGGTCCTAAGGATACCCTGAGGCATCTCCCACCTGGCTGTTCCCAGTTTCCTGGCACGGGTGCTGGTGGAATATGCAGCAGGGCTGGGAGAAGTCAGGCTGCTGAGTGGGATGGAGCCCCCAATTGCTGCACTGTGCCTGAGGTTGTGGCCAGGGAAGAGATGCAGGCAAAAGCCCAGCCAAGAGGGGGTCCTGGTGATGGATCTGGGGCTAGAGCATAGTGGTGACACCCACCCCCAAAGGCTGGGCAGAGCCACCTTAATACAGGAGATTTAAAAACATTTTCAGTTGACAAGAGCCAAAGCCCCATCCTTATGGACCGATGAGAGGGAGTGAGGGCACATTGGCTCAGCAAGAGGAGCTCAGGGCAGGGTAGGTGGTTCCTGTCCCTCACCCCATCTCTTCCCAGCATGCTGGGCACACAAACCCCTCAAATCCCACACTTGGATTTTGCATATGCTGGAGAAATCCCTCTGCAAAGGCAAGTGTGGGGTCAGCCCTAGCCCTGTTCAGCCTCCTCACACCACCCAATCCCTCAGCCCCTCCTGCACAGCAAAGCCTTGCCAGACCCTGTGTGGGAAAAGGTTAATTGGAAAAGCCCCTTTCCCAATCACCTCATTTTTTCCTTTCACTCTGCAAACTGGTCAATAATCCATTTACTTTGGCAGGGCCCTGCTCTGGGCTCAAAGCTGTGTTGGGGGCTGGATTTCATGCCCCCCCCAGCCCCAGCAGGATGAGGAGGGATGGTATTAATGTACTCGATTGTTCTAGGATGAACCGTGGGTTTAGTAGAGCTTTAACCCCTCAAACCTCCTAGAGAGCTTGATGGGAATTTAGGCGGAAGAGGCTTTATCTCCAGAACCAGCAGGAAGGTGGTGCTGAGGGATGGGGGCAAGGGCAGAGCCAGCTGGAAAGGGAGGAAAAAAAAAATCACCTTCTATCCTAGGAACTCCACAGCTGCCCCACAAGGACGCAGGACTGAGCCCTTAGCCCAGGGGACCCAGCAGGGATGGCTTTGGGCTATGCCCACTGGAGAGATTCCTGGCAGGACCCCCATGCAGCAGCTGAGCCCCTTGGCACTCCATGAGGGCACAGGCTCAGACAGCAAAACTGATGAGGAGACGGGCAGCCCTGGCCTAGAAACCATGCCAACGTCTCCACCACTGCGGGAAGTGCGGGGCCAGAGCCAGGGCAGGGTGTTTTCAGGGGACCAGCTGTCAAGTGTGGGAGAAAACAGGAATCCAGATGGTCATCTTAATTTTTCATTTGGCTAACTGGTCTCCCCATCTCCTCTCTGGTGCGCTCTGCTTGCTGGCACCGCAGTCATTTGCTCTTAAATTAGCCGGGAGTATCGTCAGGGAAGAAAGGCCGATCCAAGCAGTGGCGCAGAGAAACCTTCAGGAAAAACAAACCCAGAGTGGAGCTGGGCACAGGGGCCACTACAAAAGGATCTGCTGCATGCTGTGGGGCTGCTCTCACCATCAACGGGGAGCAGGAGCCTGGTTCTGAATATTGCTGGACTTCAAGCCTGGTGCCAGCTTGGGGACACCACCGTGTACCCCGATGGACACCCACTGCAAAGCCCCTGGAGATGCGAGATGTGGCATCTCCTTCGCGTGAACCTGCCCAGACAGCAGCCTCGGGCTCCCGGCAGAGCCCTGTGGGGTGTGAGCCGAGCCCTGATGAGAGGATCTGGGAACTGCAGTCTCCCTGTCTCCACAGCCCTTGATGCCAGCCCCCTGAGCAGCAGAGCCCCTCTGTGCCTGTGCACAGGGATGAGCGCAGCACACGCTCCGGAGCTCCCGGGGAGAGCCCCGGCGGGCTGAGCCCGCTGGACACCTGTGGCGAAGGCAGCGGCACAGATGGCCACACCGCAGGGAATACCCCCGGCCCCGGCCCGCGGCACACGCTGCGAGGAGACAAAAGGCTCCGGGCTCCACTGACACGGGGACCTGGCAGCACCGTGGCCAGCTGTGTGGAGCACACCCCGGCTTGGAGACCCCCGTCGTGCAGGGTCTGACAGTGCTGAGGTGCAAACCACAGCAAAGATGAGCTGGCGGGTCTGTTTTACCGCGTGCTGAGAGATCCCGGCCACTGCCTGGACAGTTCCCTTCCTGCCAGAGCCGGCACCGCCAGCAGAACACAGAGGTACACGCGTTTGGGAACTTTTTAACGGAGCTGCAAACACCCCGAGCTGCGGTGCTCAGCCCCACCACGATGCCCGCACAACCCGAACTGCCGTTTAGAGCCGGGCATCATCCCTGGCACCCAGGCTGGCTGTATTTCCCCAATACCCTAATGTGTTGCTGTATTTCACCTCCAACTGCAAGATATTTAAGCAGCACGGCTCACTCAGGCACCTCGAGGCAGAGGTGTGTGTGTGTGAGCCAGCACCCAGCCTGCCAACAACCCCTTTGGGCGCCGACCATACCCGATGCAAGGGATGGAGAATGACACGGTGGTTCCTCTCCCTCACAAAGGCTGAAGCCCTGCAAACGCCGCCCGTGTAAACAAGATTTGCTCTTCTCCTTTGGAAGCTTAAGCTGTGCCTTTCCCATTTTCCTACCCGGGTTATATGGAAATCAGAGGGCTTGAAAAAAATTCATGCTCAGCAGCTGGGCTGCAGGGGCAGAAGTGACCCCCATCCCTATTGTTGCTGTGGTTCACAGCCTCCACTGGCATGGGAAGCATCCGAAACGGCTCCCTCCCCAGGAGCCCTTTATTCCCTAGGACAGGCTGAGTCCCTGATACCCATCCCACTTTAGACCGAGCCCCTCTCCTCTACAGACCCATCACCTCCACGGAACTTTGGGTTGTTCCCCACATCAGGTGAACAGCAGCCAGCAGTGTTAAAAAACAGACCAAAGAGAGAAGAGAACCAGCAAAACCCTCCTTTTCTTATAAAAACAGCGCAAAGAGGATATTTTTAACCAATAGTGAGACGGTCAGCAAAATAAAGCTGGTTTAAATTAGATTGTGCGCGCTTGTGAGGAAGCCACGATGGACCCTTGCCCATGTGAGAGCCTGGCAGAGCGGCTCAGGGGGTACCTGCAGTCTCCCTGCCTTGTTTTATAGGTTTGCCCAGCCTCTGGCAAACATGAGGGGCACTGGCCTTCCCGGAGCAGGAGGACAAGGCAGGCACCAGATGTGCAAAGCCAAGGCTGCTTGGCTGTGGGACCAGGCAGACACCAGCCCCAGAGCTGGTCCATGGCAGTGACTCCCTAGAGTGCATCAGCTTCCCCTCCGTGACAAGGCAGGGTCCAGCTGGAGGGAGGCTGTTTCCCTCTCTGGACTTCACCTTCCCAAAGGTCCCCTGATGAAGGAGTAGTGGCGCAGAGACAAGACGACCAGCAGGACACACACCCCAAGGCTCTGCTGGGTAGGGATGGATACGGCCACACTTTCTGGCTGATGCCCCCCCACCGCTGCCCTCCCTTCATAGCCAGCTAGAACTTCCCAGACCCTCACTCTGCTCTTCTAGGGGTGCATCAGCCAGCTCCTGGACTCCAAGCACCACCAAAGTTTCCCAAACCTGCCCTGCTCTGGAGCGCAGCACTGGCCTGGGGAGGGGGCTCAGCCAGCCAGCATCCCCTTGCCCCGGGCATGGAGAGGATCCCCGGGTCGTCCAGCCACTAACTGGGTGGGGAGAGAGACACTCCGAACCCTCCTGATGTTGGGGAGGGGGCTGGGGATCGAGCAGGAGGTGCGGTCCCCCAGAGCCCCCCACTCCCGTACCCCCGGCATCCCTTACCTGGGCAGCGGCTTGCGGGCGGTGATACTGGCCACGATGATGCTCTCGGGTCGCGGCGTGGCCACGGCTTTGAAGGTGCCTCGCCAGAACTTCTCGAAGAGCTGCTTCTCGCCCTGCTGCACGCCGGCCATGGCCCCCCGCTCCCCCCCGGCCCCGCGGGCCGGCCCCGGCGCTGTCCGCGGTGCTGAGCGCTACATCCCCCGCGCCGCCCGCCCGGCCCCGCTCGGCTCGGCCCGCAGCCCGGCCCGCTGCGGGAAGTGCGGCCCCGGCCGCCCCCGCCTCCCGTTTTGTGCCGGCGGGGCGGGCAGAGGGGCCGGACCCGCCGCCGTCCCCTCCCCGGCACCGCCCCCGCCGCAGCTGCGCCCGGAGCGGCCGAGCCCAGCCCGGCCCGGGGAGGGGGCGGCTCCGGGGGACCCGCGGCCCCGTTCGGGAGGGCTTCGCTCACCACCACCACCACCACGGGCCGCCTCGCTGCTCGCCCCGACCACGTGGCTCCGGGGGGCTTCCACCCCCTCGCCGACCCCAGGACTGTCCTTGTGCCATCCCATCATTACGTTCCGCAGCACAGGAGACACTTCCAGCTCGCTGTTGGATGGGGGGCACCAACCTGCGCTTTCCCCTTTGCCCTGTTCCCCCACAGAGGTCACCAGTAGCCTTCGTGTTTGCCCAGTCTCAAAAGGCACAGGGGAATAAAGAGGGAGAGCCAGGGGCCAAGAGCTGGGGGAGAAAGCAGCAGGGAGGCCATGGAGACCTCTCTGTAACTCGTCCATACTGGGACCTCATATGGGAAAGATTTTGGAAGACAACTCCTTTTTTTCCTCCCTCTCCCCATCCCTTCCCATTTATGTGGGATGGAGCATGATGCTCCTGGCCCCCAGCCATGGGGCTGCGTGGCAGCAGGCTGGGAAACCCCACAGCAGGGTCCCAACCAGCACAGAAAACAAATCCTCACCTTCCAGGGCAGGATTTGACTTGCCGGGACCGGGTGCACGGGAAGGGAAGAAGGGCTGGGGCGGTGCAAGTGCAGTACTGAGAGATTTTCCTCAGTCCCTGTGCCGAGTACAATAAAAACATCTTTAGGAGAAAATGCTTCTTCTACCAGATGCTTTGAAGCACAAGTAAAAGCTGGTGACCTTGGATGAATGAGACTCTCTCTATTGTGCCTCAGAAACCCGCATGATACGTTTATGTAAGCGGCAGGGGGATAATGGAGCCAGGAACAATAGGCAGTGGGAGCCGGAGAAGAAGGAAAATCACGGGGAAACTTAATCGCTTCTTTGCAATAAATACAAAATTAGCAGAAGGCTTGTTCTGGCAGCCTTGTTTGCTAACTCCTTCTTCCCTGCCCCGTTTTACTTCTTGCTTCCAGTGCCAGGGCTCTGTCCCACTGGTACCCAGGGTCAGACAGCCCCGAGCTGTGTCCCCACGCGGAGAGTCACGAAGCCAGAGCCTCGGTGGCACGCGCTGGACAGCGCCGGCGGGATTTGTGCCGCGAGGCCACGGACGGCTGGAGACGGATCCTGAGGAAGTGGCGGCAGCGGGAGCAGGCACGGATCCAGCAGGGCTTATAGAAACGCTGTCAGCTCTGCCAGACGTCGCCTAAAAGCCTGATAGGGAAGGACGGCATTCATGCACAGCGGAGAGATGCTCACTGGGAGGCTGCTCCCCCCGGGGAAACTGCCCAAGGGCGACGGCTGGGAAAGGCCGGCTGGGAGCCACAGCTCTGCTCTGGCCCAGGGCACACTGTACGTGCCACGGGCAGGAGGTGTCGGAGTGGGGGCCCTCTGGGTTCTGTCACGGCCAGGAAAGAGCAGAGGGAGCAGGGGAAAGGGCTTGAGAGGTCCAGATCAGCCACACTGTGAAAACACGGCTGGGGACGGCACAGACAGCACCCACCTCCCCGTGACAGCCACCACTGGGCCATCATTCTTCTCCTGCAGTTGGGCAGGGACAGGAACTCCCCACCTCAGCAAATCCAAGCTTGGTTTTCCTCTGGCCCTTCCAGTCATTCCCGTAGCACACAGCCTTTTCATTAGGAACCTCTTTCCTATCAGAGCCCATTAAGCTCACCAAAGAGAGATCAGGTGTGAGTACACACAAGCCCTGGTCTCTGATTTGCTGGTGAATGACCTAGTTGTGGGGTGGGGGTCAGGCAGGAGCCTCACTGGCACTGTCAGCCCGAACCCTCCCCTTGTGGCTCATTAACCAAATACCCTGCAAGGCATCAGCATCCTCCAGCCACTCCCAGCTGTGACCATGGTCCTCACGGCACTCCAAGGCATTTCACCCCTTCCACTGCTCTAATCGCCTGAACATTAACTCCCAAATAAAAGGAATAATAAATGTTTGCACTATTACATTAGCAGCACGGGTGGTGTGTGGGCAGGAGGGAGGCTCTGATCGTTACAAGAGCCCTCTCTCCTGGCGTACCTTGTGGAGACATCAGTGAGCCAATTAAGCAATTGGCTCGGTTAACGGAGGCTCCCAGGAATAGACTTCACTGCTATAGCATAACTGCGCTGTAATAAATTGTCTCATAAATAAACAGCCTGAGAAAGCATTACAAGACACCCCGAAAAGGCACTACATCATAAGCAGAAACAATGCTCTATGTTTCTAGTGTGTCTATTAACCCATGGCACTGCCAGTGGTCCTGCAGGGACCCGTGGGGCTGATGCCATGGGGGTGGTCACGGCTGCAGCATCCCCAGAGCCCTTGCAGGTGCTGCCCACCCTGTGGGACCACTGTTTGCCAGCAGCACGCAGCTGCTGGTTACCCACCCCCTAGGACTGCCATCAATGCCACCCCGGGTTATTTACAGCCCCAGAGGTAACGTGGGTCTCTGCCAGGTTCAAACATTTGCACCCCAATGTGCGCAATAAACTGTAGCAGAGAGAGCGAGTTCGGGGATGGGAAGAGGGAAACTGGGAATTGGAGGATAACTGCACAACTTTTCTCCAAAGCAAAATGAATAAATAAAATATTAAAGTATAAAATAAAATATAAATAATATAAAAACATTAAAACTCTCTTCCTTAGAGAGCTCTTCTTCTGTTATTTCGGGGGGAGGGATGTTTTAGTGACACAAAGGGCTGAGCCTGGGCTTCCCCATTCTGCATGGGGGTCTGCAAACCAGGCTCTTCCCAAGGCTGCTGGCCCCCAGCCCCACTTGCTGCACTCAGCTCTGCAGCCCTACAGCCACCTTGTTATGGTTTAGCTCAATGAAGAAGATTTTATCTGTTGAATTTTCCCCTGTACCCCACAATTAAACACCCAGGATCCCCTTGCCCCACAAAGCCCCTTTCAGGGTCAAAACCCCATGGGAAATGTGAATGAGACCTGCCTGACTCAGGGACAGGTGGAAATGCTCAGGAAACTCCAGCCATCCCTTCTCCTGCTTTACCCTCTGCCACATTTAAAGGGCCCCAACGCCACATCCCCTCCCACACCCAGGCTTTGATTTTGGGGGTATGGAGAGAGGGGAGGGGTCCCTGCTCTGGTGAACAGCCACTGTGGGTGTTTGGCTACTGTTGAAGAGGATGAGTTCAGGGCCAAGGGAAGAAGGGATCAGCAGGATGAAGCTGTGTATGTGCAGGAGGTACCCGAGGAGGGGGAAAGGAGAAAATGTGTTTAACTAGGATTAAATTTTAATCTGTTCCCCCTAGTAGAGAGAAGAAAGCTGGGCTTGTCCTGGAGCTGCACAAATATTTTTTCTATAAATGTTGAATTTTTTTTTTCTTATTTGGTTTGTATGCTGCGGGAAGAGGCAGAGCCTGGTTTTGCCCAATCCACCCCATTCCCACCTCCACGTGCCATTGGCATGGCACTGCTCTGCCCATTCCCCAGCCAAACAGGTTTACTGCAAATGCAGAAAATCAATAATTATCTCTGGAAGTATTCATTATCATCAAGAGTCAATAAACAAAGGCTGCGAGTGCCCTCTGCTCATGGCACTCCAGAAGCACCTACCAATTATTCCCTTGACTCAGCCAGCCCTGCCTGGCAGGAGGGGGGGCCCCCCACTGCCTGCTCCAACACACTGCCTGCTTCAGCCAGGGAGGAGGAGAAAGAAGGGTTCCTTGCTTAAAATAACGTTTTCAACTGAGATGTGAACCTGCAAGGAGATGCACGGCTCCACTTGGGATGCTGTGGCAGATGTGGGTGGATGCTGACCCGGTCTGGCCATGGGGCTACCAAGGTGGAGGGGCCAGGGGATGCTCCAATGGGGCTGGATCCAAGCTGGTTTTCCCAAGAGAAAGTGGCATGGAGTGGGCTGCAGGGTGGGGAAGCAGCAGTGGCCATGGGACAATGTGTACCATGTGCCCAGCTGCGAAAAAGCCCTGGATGGTGGCAGGTGGCCGAGGGGCCCCATGCTGCCACTGAAGAATCTTTAGCCTGGTAAATGGATTTTTAAGAAGCAAACTGTTGCAAGAGGGAATTCACCAGCTTTCTAATGGGAAATATCTGTTTTATGGCTCTTCGCCCCCCACCCCCCCTCCCCACTCTAAGGCTCCCAGTTGGCCCTCCAGCCTGTGCAGCCCTGGGCAGAGCCCAGCACCCGAATTTCCCACTCTGCCTGCCCCCATATCCAGGTGCATCCAAGGTCGTGGCACTTGCCAAAGGTCTTTTTTTGCCCTTCCTTTCTCCACACGTTGAAAAGCCTTTTTCACCCACCAGAAACCTGGTAGCACCCACAGCCCTGCCTGGGGCAGCTACAAGGCTGTGCTGATCCCTGGGGCACAGGATGGTGGCAATGACAGCCCTGTCCCTTCCCTCCACCTCCCCACCCCATGTCTCTCCAGGCAATAAATAAGGGAGAGGCTGGGAAGTGGAGCTGCAGCCTTCCTTGAAGAGCACCGAGGCTGTGGGCGCTTGAGTGCATCCACTGCTGACAAAGATCATTCATCAGTGCCCGGCTCGAAAGCTTCAGGATGCTGGACATGGCATGAGGGGGGTGCTGGGGCTGATACTGGGGGGATGTAGCTGTGCTCCCCTTGTTTGAGTTAATAAAGGGTGAGGGTTGCCTCCATTCCCTCCATCAGCACTGGCTCCACCATTCCTGGGCAGCCCTTGTTGAGGGAGGAGGGAAACCCGCGGGGTTTGGGTGTGAAAAACCACAATGGGAGCAGCACCAGTGCAGGGTGTTACCGCAGGATGCCTCACAGTGGACCCAGCATGCCTCTCCATGGTCTCCACATGGACACTGGATGCCTCTCCATCATCTCCAGATGACCACTAAGGGCCTCTCAAGTCCCTTTGTCCCCCTCACCAGTGCCAGGTGTCTCCCCGCTGGCTTCTGTGCCAGCCTCAGTGGAAGCATCCGGCTTCTCTGTTGGCAGGAGGGGCCTCTGCAGCTCACCTGCCCACACGTCTGCTCCAACAAAAGCCCTTTTCCCTCCCTGCTCACCTACCAAAGCTGTCCAGCTCCGGTATTTAGGCAGTGCAAGATGAAAAGGCGCAGGGACAGATGAGTGCGAGCGTTCGCAGGCAAAGCCATTTGCAGCTGCTGGGAAGGGCAGAATGAAAGGGCAGGAGGAGAGGGAGGCGGGGAAGCCAGACCATGGCCTTTTCTTTCCTTTGGCTCTAAAAAAGCTCCAGACTGGGGAGGGGGATGGAAGGATGGAGCTGCAAATGTGATTTTTTTCCCCTCTGAGCGGCAGTGGCCGCGGCGGCGAACGGGCCCCCGGGGACCATGCGGCAAAGCTGCGCAGCCGCCACCGCGCTCCAAGTGCCACTGCCAAAAGGTCAGACGCAGCTGGCAGAGGGGGACAGTGGGGGACAGAGCCCGTGGCCACATGTGTCCAGGCAGCAGAGGCAGGGCCTGGCTCGCCAGACCAGGGGCAAAGGGAGCAAACACCCTCGCTGGGCTGCGGGACGCACAGGCAGCCCCACGGCCACAGGCAGAGGGTCCCAGATGTGCCCGGGAGGTGAGGAGGGTGAAACGCAGGGCTGCCCTCCTCCCACTGCCGGCCCTGCTGGCAGTCAGCAGCCTCCAAGCACGCAAACAGTACTGTTGCCTTTTGGGGTAATTAGTGGCTAATGAAGCAGAGGCAGCTCGGTCGAATCCCAGCCTCCAGCTCGGGCTGGCTGGAGGAGGGGGTTTGGGGATGCTTAGCACAGATTTGGGCTACAGAGCAGGAAGGCACTGGGCTTTCACTTCCAGCTTGGGAAGGATGGGACAGGTCAGACCTGGGATGCATATCATCCTCCAAAACGGCACTGGAATGTTTCCAGTCCTGGCTCACTCCAGGTGCTGCTGCCCGCTCCTCCAGCACCTCCCTGTGCCTGGCAGCACCTCCCTGCCCTGAACCCATGAGCCAAGTCAGGGGCAGGAGAAGGTTTGATTCCTCCAAACTGCTCAAGCTTTACAACCCCAGACTCCAAACCTCATTTCACACCGTGAGCCTTCTATTCCAAGCCCACCGGGAAAGGAGAAGATGCTGCCCCAAGAAACACAGATCTGGCCAGAAATCCAAAGCTATTTAACCAAACCTGCCTGGAGAATATGGATGGGACAGGTGTTTTGACCCCATGCAACCACGTCTCACTGAGTTTTTTTCCCCTGGATTTTTCCCCTCTGGATAATTGCACTGGGGCAGTGGGAGCCGTGGACAGAGGAGCCCAGTTCTGCCTCCTTCGCTCCCACCGTGCAGGGCTGCCCACACCATGGCAGGGATGGAGCAGGAGGGAGCAAAGTGCTGCATTCCAGCTTTTATAGACCGTTACTGATAATGGAGAGGAACAAAAACGCTTTAAAATAAAGCACTTGAGGGCGTCAGCCTAAGCATTAAATAGGCTTCTGCTAAAACGCTGCTTCCGCTGAAAACGCTTCCTGATTTGGATGGGAGGCATTACCCTGCCTGGGAGGAAGCTGGAGCTTCTGTAAAGCCGGGGGGAGAGGCAGCACCACCCTGGGAAAGGGGCTCTCGTGCTCCTGGGGTGTGGGATGCATTTTGCTTCCTGCACAGCTCCCTCCCACCACCCACTTGGGGGGGGGGGGGGGGGAGTGCTTCAGGAGAGCACCCAGTCCCCTA
>NW_020955292.1:190469-258645 GCF_003031625.1 Empidonax traillii | reverse complement strand
GGGGGGAGTGCTTCAGGAGAGCACCCAGTCCCCTAAATTTTAGGCTTCCCATCCCGGCGGAGCAGTGCTGCTCCTGCAAAACACACGGAGCACTTCAGGGTGTTAATGGGCAGCACAACTGCTAATGTGGAAACTTGAGTGCTCTGGAGAGCAAACGGAGAGTTCGGGGAGCAGACACTTCCCATTAAGGCGCACTAATGAAATGTGAAAATGTTTTACTGTGCTGTAATTTTATATATTTTCGCCGCAGCTGCAGCGTTGTGCCGTTTGTGGCTAATTCAGGCACAATTAAACCGGGCTAAATTACAGCCAAGTGCGCCACAGGAACTGATGTGACAAGGGACGTGCCCAGGGGCCCCAAATCTCACTGACCTTGCTGGCCCTGTTGGAGCTGGTTTGCAAGCCGGATCAAGAGCCGCCGGCTCCCGGAGCTCACCAAAAGGTCACGGCAGATCCCTGAGGACTGCAGGATTTGCTCTCCGGGGTGACGTGAGGGCTCCACCCCTCCCAGGGGCTCCAGAGCAGTTGGGGGCATCTGGTTGTGCCCAGCTTTTGGAGAGATGCTCTTCCCTGTTGTCTGTGGCTGAGAGCTTGGATGAGGCCAAGGCTGTGGTAAACCCTTCCCACTTTTCCAGGGACCCCCATTTCCTCTTGCAGGAGCTGTGATGTTCTTCCTGGGCCATCTCCTCAGCCCCCAGTTTCCTGGCTAATGCTGAGGCCACACCCCTCACATCACCTTAGCTCCCTCCTGGGGAAGCTGATTATTCTCAGAAAAAAAATCTAATTTTTTTTTTTTTTTTTAATGAAGGAGCTGGTGGGATTTTGTTCTTCCTTTTGGGTAAAGGAGGAATAGAGTACCTAAAGGCTGGGTCGTGCCCAGTGGCATCATCTCTGTGGCATCCTAAGCTGCACTTCTGGGTCCCAGCTCCCTTCAGCAGTCATGAAGTCCCACAACCTTGGGTCCCATATGGTTTAGGGTGCAGTTCTCAGCAGTTTGGAGTTGGTTTTTACCTCTAATAGCTGAGGATGGCCTTGCTCCACCCAGGATAGCTTAGAGGGATTCAAAATCACCACCAGCCAGCTCAGCTGCTCCTACAGCCTCCGGCACAGGGAACTGCCAGCTTTCCCAAGGGCTTCTTTAGTTGGTTTAGGCAATTGCAGTAAATCCCCTGTGGTCACTGGTTTCCAGCTGAACCAGGTTAGACCCAATTTAGGTCAGTGAGAGCAGGGCTGACATCATCTCACAGCCTTTGGGGATGCTCCTCGTGCCTACGGGCTCTCTGTCCTTGCAGGGCTCCCCCACCTGCCTCTCACCATTCCTCCAGGCAGATGGGTGGTGGGCTTGGCACAGAGTCCCCAAAAAGCTTTTTGTAATACCTATCTATCTATATTTATACACACACACACATATATATATATATTTAATGGGTATTTCCCAAGGGCAGCCAAGGAGCTGAGTTGATGGCACAGACTCCAGAAGGACATGAAGGATCTGACCCCAGAGCACAAACCTGGGGGGGTCACAGGCTCCTTCAGCTCCCTGGGCTCTGGTGAGGTCTAGTGAGGATGTCTGTCTGTCTGCCTGTCTATCCAGATGAGGGACCACAGTGACAGTGGTGTGTCTGAACTGGAGAGTAGGCCTGAGCAGCCACTCGAGGCAGCAGGAACATGGGATCTCATCTTCCTGACACTCAGCAGACACTGCAGTAGCAGTGGGGCAGCGTGGCAGGGTCAGCCTTCCTGCAGGACTCCCAGCCCATGCTCACCTCCCTCTGTGCTTCTCCCCAAAATGTGGGGCAGAGGTGAGCGAGGGCTGGTGGGCACCATCCAGGGCCCCTCAGACAGCCCAGGGTGATGGGGAAGGCCACTTCATCCCCCACCTGCCAAAACACCCACTTGGCTCCTCCTCTGGGTCTGATTCACAGCCCCCCCTGCTCCTGCCGCCTCTTACAAGCCCCCGTTAACCAAGCCATGCCTCACCAACTCCAATTAGCAGGCAAGTCGTTTCCAACAGCCATCACCCAGCTCCAGCATCCGCAGCCGGGTGAGCAGTGCCCCGGCATCCCCCGGTGACGCTGGGCCGGTGCCTGGTGGGCACAGATCCCATGGATCCTGCCTCTGGAGGAGGCTGCAGCCGGGGCCAGACCTCCCCAGCGCGGCTGCCAGCTCCGCTCTAATTAATCCAATTACAACACTGCGTTGGCGGCGCAACCGGTGGATTAATTGCGGTTTGTTCCAGGTAGATGGAGGCGGAACCGCTCCCGTATTCAAACTGGCTTGTTGTTTGCTGTTAACTGTGCAAAGCCTGGCCTCAAACCTGTCTGGGGAGGAAGGAGTCCTGGAACCAGCATCACCCTCACTGGGAGGGTGGAGAGCTCGCTCCTCCCTGGGCTCACAGGCTGCCTGCAGAGCCCTCACATCGCTCCCAAAGACAAATCCTTGCCTGAGACTGAAAAAACAAAGATTAGGGGGATGATGCTGTGAGCAGAAGTGCAGAGTGGAGGGCTGCTTGCTCTCAGATATATATATATATATTTTAATAGAATAAAAAGGAGATTATTGGAAACAATTAATTGTTCGGACTGTCAAGAAGATGAAAGTGTCAGGAGTAAGCAGATGCCGGTCACGATTCAGCACTCATTAAGGCAGGAGAAGGATTCATTTCATATGCATGATTAACTCCTGGCCACTGATTTACACAGCAGATGATCAAAGGAGAATTAATTATTGCTCAAACCAGGCTGCTGCCAGCCTGACCCCGTTGCCCGACGGCGCTGCCGATGGCACAGCCCGGGGCTCCCAAAACCAGGATCACCGTGGCTGTCACTGCCCAAGGCCACGCCCAGACCCAGCTTTGTGCTGTTTGCCCACACAGCCCTCAGCCCACCCAGCCCACCATCACTGCCCAGCACCCAGAGGATCCTGGGCTGCACCCACCAGGCCCTTCCAGCATCGCCATGAACGTCAGAGGGGTTTTGTGCCGCCGGGATGCACCGACTCTCTGACATCCAGCCCAATCACCTCCTCCCCGTTAGCAGTAATTAACCCAGGAACGTGTCTCTCCACTTGACACCTTTTCTTTCCTTTGCGATTGATGGAGTCTCTCGCTGTTACAAATCCACGCTGTAATTAAAGGAAGGAACTCCACTCCCTCCACCTGATTTATTTTTTAATACCGTCCCCTTTTGATCTCGTCTCTTTCTTAATTAAATTACGAGCTGTGAATCAACACCACTACCAAAGAAAGCTGCTCTGCCTCGCTTGCTTCCCTCCTCTGAGAGAGAAAGTGTCTCCAAATCCTGGGGATGGTGAATCGCTGAGAGTTAGAGGGAACACCAGCTCTGCTCTTGCTGAGATTTCACGAGGAGCACAGGGACTGCATCCTGATGGGCTCACGGAGAGGAAGCATCAACACCCCAGGACCAGGGTGCGGAGCAGGGAGCAATGCTGTGGGTGATTTAGCAGCCATTCCATGTCCCTGGCACGTGAGGGAGGACATGGGGCAGCTCCCAGGCATGACTCCCCTGCCTGTGCTTGGTCTCAAGGAGGGGAAACCCTGCCAGAAACAGCACCTGGGCTCTGCTGGGATCGTCCATCTTCGGGAACAACAGGCTGTCAGTCTGCAAAGCCCCCGCAACGCTCACTTGCTCCGGGGGCTCAGTCCGTCCCGGAGCTTCCCTGCCACGTGCGGTGCTTGTCCCTGCATCCCTCCTGCCCTACAGCACCCCCGCGCCTCCCAGGCCTGGTTCTCCTGCACTTCCCTTCCCTGCTCCGAGGCCACCACCAAGGGAAAATCGGAAGCCAGCCACCTCACCCGGCAGCGCCCTTGCCCACCCCGGGCTCCCGGCACGGCCGACGCACATCCCCGCGGCTGCAGGAGGGCAGGGAAGCCGCGTGTCACTGGAGCTGAGCGGCACAGCAACTCCCTCCGTGCGGTCTGGGTGATGACAGAGCGTTTAATGACGGATAATGGTGGCTTGCATTTAAATATACCGCACTGTTGACTCATGACTGCAGCAGCGCCGGGACAGGAGGAGTAAATCAGGGAGGGATCCCGGCAGCCTCATCCCACTGGAAGCATCTCCTGCGGACACCACGGAACGAGGGCAGGGGAGGCAGCAGATATACCCTCTGCCTCATTCCCCCACCGAGTGCAAATGAGCCTGATGCCAATTTAATGAACTCCTGATGACTATCGCCTTTATTTTTAAATCTGTATTCCCGCAGGAGTCACCTTCAGCAGGGAAGCAGCCCCTCCCCGGCGGGAGCATGGATTGATTGCCTGTATCTGATTAGCAATTACTCTCAGCACACTTCAGCAGTAAATACCATCAACCTGGGCTGGGCATGAGGTGATGGCAGATTGTGGGGTCCCTGAGGAGGGTGCAGGGTGGGGCTGGGAACCCACAGGAGTGGGAGTGTGTGGTGTTGGCTCTGGATGGGGTAATGGCAACCACGCTGGACTCAACGCCCACACAGTGCAGAGCAGGGGGGCCACAGGCACCTTCTAGCTAGAAGAGACAGTCCCTGAAATAATTTGCTTCCCAAAGATTTTGGAGGCTCCAATGTAGAAACCATTGGAAGCCACTGTCAACTCTCCCTCCCCTGCTGCCACCGAGCTAGCACTTACAGGCATTTATGAATTGTCTTTAATACAGCGTTGGAATATTTGCCCCATAAATTCTTAAGACCAGATTTATCGGTGAGCTATTACTGACATTATAGACTATTAATAAATCAGTTAAACCCACAGCAAAAATTGTATTCCCACATTTTAAGTTAGCACAATAAACGTACAAGAAGGGCCATGCGGCAGCGCAGCAGCTGGAGAGGGTGGTGCCCGGCCACCACGGCAGTGCCACGGCCCTTGGGCCATCTGCCCTGCCCCAGAAGCCACCAGCCATCCATCCCTGCGGGAATGTGGGAGTGCACAGGGCTGAGTGAGCAGCCAGTCAGCTCCTGCAGCAAAGCTGGGGATACCAGCCCGGACACGAAGGATCCCAGCACATCCCCATTTCCCAGGTGGCAGAGGTGTCCCGGGGCAAGGAGGGTTTCTGCACACTGGAGTCAGCCCCGAGGCACTCAGGAGCATGGAAGGGACACAGAGGACGATGCTCTGACTGCGCTGCCTCCTCTGTTTCTAGAGAGGAGCTATTTGCAGAGCCGGCTGCTCGGAGTACGCAGCTATTTCTGGGAGAGGCTTCATTGAGAAAAGCCATCTGGAGAAAGGCGGCGGCGGTGGCGTCTCCAGGAGCAGCTGGTCCCGCGCCGGAATCCGGTGTGTTTCCAGGGCCCTGATGCAGAGGGAAAATGTGGAGTCTCCCTTCGTTCCCAGCCACATCAACTGGCTGGATATTGGGCTGCTTTGTCCCTAATTCAGAGCTAGTGAAGCCAAATGGTTTTATCCCCACTCCCACCCTTGACAGGGCTCTTCCCAGCTGGGGAGATGCTCAACCTCCCCACCATGTGATGCCTAAGATTCAGGCAGAGAACTTAAAACCTGGAAAGGTCCTAAGACCAGATCCTGGTGCTGCTGTGGATGATAGGAAACCTGGGATGGAGGGCTTGAGCCCAACGCCAGCTCCTGGAGTGGGGGTACCAAGTGAGATCCTCTTCCTAAAGAGAAAGAGGCTGAGGAGAGGTGTGGCAGGAGGCCAGTCCTACTGCTGCTGCTGGGATGCCTGGTCATGGAGAGGGGCTGGGAGCAGATGGGTCAGCAACAGCCCCACTGTGGTGGCCCCACGTCTGGCCTGTGCCCTGTGGTGCCACCAAGCACGAGGAGCCCCCACGAGAGTCAGGACATCTCCACAGGAGCACAGGGGGAGATAAATAAACAAAAATGCAATATTTTCCTCTGCCGCCAAGATTCCATCAGTGCTGGCTGGCTGGGTTTGATTAAACCTCTCATTTATTACAGTTTGCAATATAATTTTTCTAGCAGAGTAAAAGCAAATAAGACCCAAACGAAGAGTCCCAGTGGATCCAGTGCTCAGAGCCAGCACATGCCACGGCAGGATGGGCTGGGGGGTGACAGTGGTACCTTGGGGCACCTCAGCATCCCCACCCAGGGTTCCTCAGGCTGCCAGCCCCTCCACCAGCCTTTCTTTAGCTGGGAATGCAGCCTTGTGGGGGTGGTTTCCCCAGGGTGAAGAGACTGGGGAAGGGACACTCACAGGCCATTGCCACCCAGCCCTGATCTGCCCACGTCAGTGAGCTGGACCATCCCTGGCGTTCACCAAATCCCTGGGGCAGCAGAGCTCCATGGGGGGGAAAGGGTAATGCAGTCCCATCCCCGATCCAACTCTGGCAGCTGCTGAGGAAGAAGCCCTGCTCTCCAAAATCGTCTCCACGGGGTCTGCTCAAACAGACCCACGTGAGGCTGCTTCTCTGGCAGGCTCTCAGCTCTCTGCCTGTTGCCCTTCAATGAGCTGGCTATTTAAACTGCACTTAAGCACTACAGCTGCCGGGCTGTACAGCGTCTCCGTGACATCAGCCCCTGTTCCCAGGCACTTTAAAAGCCTCTGTGTAAAAGAAATTAATAACAAAGTGAATTGTACTCGAATGCAGCTTCTGGAGAGATAAAGCAGTGGCAGGGGGAGCGGTGGAGGGTGAGGGAGGAGTTTAAACCTCCCCTCCCCACACTCCCTGGCAGCGGTGGATGATGATGTTTTCACGACATTGCAAAACCAGGTCAGATTAAGACTGAAATGGGCTGAGGTCCACCAGGCTTTCTGCTGGGGCCCTTACTGGCAGTGACGGGTGTCAAAAGTCTGACAGCAGATGTCAAATGATCGCTTCCTAACCAGGCTGGTTTTCCTTCTCAGCCCAGCACTCGGGAGCCAGGAGGGATGGAGCTGCCTCCTGACACTGCTGGGGTTTCAGTCAGGTCTCACCCAGCAGCCTGTGATCGATGCTGACCCCCATGTCAGCCGCCTCCACCTCCAAGCTGCTCCAGACTGGGGGTGTTTTGTTCTGTTTGTGATGGACAGGATTTGGAAAAACTCGATCCTAAAAAGCTCTACGGCCTCATCTGGAGGCTGCGGGGCTTTCACCCCCAGCCTCTGCCAAATCGATGCAGCAGCAGATCAACCCACCACGGAGCTGCCCTTGATCCTGATGAACACGGAGAAGGGAAAACTGTGTTTTAAAAAGATGCAGGTTCACAAGGGCTGATCACAACTCACTGTGTGCCCCGCAGGCAGGAACAAGAGGCTAGCATTGGGAAGGAGCATCTTCTGCAGGCTTCAACCCTGAGGGGGACACAGTTTCTTCCCAGTTTTCAGGGAGCGGCATCTGCAAAATATCCCTGGCTGGGGAAGCAGCGTGATCAGGACCTCAGCATCGTGGCTCCACCAGACCATCAGCAGCAGTGATTAATGAGACTTCTGAGCTGTCACTCAGCACTGTGATGAATCCCTAAGCACCAAGATACATTAGGGAAAATGCTTGTGGGAGAAGAGGAGGACTGGGCTAGTTAACTCCAAACCTCACAGACCTTCAGGTTCCTGTTGGTGATACTCTCCAGGGAGTATCTCACCCCCAGGCAGTGTCTGGCAGCCCTCCCAAGCACCATTGTGCTCCTGATTTCCAAGGGGATTTGTCTTTCAGGGGGCCCTGCAGGTCCTGGCAGAAGAGGGAGTCAGGAGCCATTCCCACCTGCCAAGGGAGAGCAACTTAATGTCATTCAGAGCTGGGATCTCACCTCCAAATCCCTCCTTCTTTGACAAGAGCAAAAATCATCCACTCAAATCTTCAAACAGCAGTTCAAAGCCTTTACATCACTCTCAAGATTAATTAGTAGCTAAATAATAATCCAGGATAAGTCTTATCGAGGCATAAGAACCACGACATGGTCAGTCAGTGATGTGGGGGATCTGAGGCAGGAGAAAGCTTCACGTTCTTGGTTAAATCAACATCTCCCAGGCAAACGTGGCCTCTTCCCATAACAAATAGCAGTGTCAGGAGTTAATCCTCACCACAGGAATATTTCAAATCAAGCTCACCTGGGGCAGAGGGTCTGTTTGCGTTACCTGTGCTAACCTGAGATGGGGCAGCAGCAGAGCTCTGGTCGCTGTTGCTCAACCCAAGTGCCCACCAAGGCAATGGGTGGTGACCCCATGAAAGATGGGTTATGGTGGGCAGGTCCTGGGGCAGGAGGTTCATAGCCTGAGGATGGACACTAAATATAATGATACTGTGTCAGACCTGGGACATCCTCAAATGCAAGCAGTGGCAAGAGGAGAAGTGACCCTGGAGGTTCCCTGTTATTCCCTTGTCCTGATCTTACGTGTCCTGTCTGGGCACTGAGCCCAGGGACCTTGGGCACAGCCTTTCCTGCCCTGGACTCCCATCTGGTGCTGGAATCCCCTGGGTGCCGTTCCTTTCCCGCCAACCCTGCTTTTCCCAGGCACCTCTAGACTCTAGGAGGGGATTAAAAAAAATAAAAAAATAACCCGCAGCAGCAAGCTGGCTGCACCAGAACATTTATTTCATATAATGCATCATTTATTTTCAATTATCGTGGCGCTTTCCCCCCTCCCCCCGTCCCCGCTGCTGGAAAGTTTGCAGAGTTGCAAAAGAGCCTTGGGAGGAGCAGCGGCTCCGGCACAGGGCGAAGGGACAGGCGGGATGGGGACGGCACCGGCACCTCTTCCAGGGGCTGGGAGGAGGTTGGGAGCCCCGCAGGAGCAGGGAAGGATGGACACCCCGGGGCTGTGGGTCAGACAAGGAGAGATGTCCCGGCTGTCAGCTCACCTCCGGATTAACGAGCTGAAGGAGGTGACAGCAGCACAGCGGAGGCGGTGACAGGGACACTGCAGGGGAGGGCACAGAGAGGGATGAGAGCAGTTCTATGGGCATCTCCTCCCTGCAGACAGTGTCAGCCCCCAGCCCCAGCCTTCTCTCCCCTGCCCTTTCCTCCAGAGAGCTGCTTTCAATGCCTTGGTGAGCCAGAGGTCAGTGGAGCCAAGTCAACCTTTGGCTCACAGGAGCCATCCAGACCTGAGCTCTGGGATGCAGCTTGAGATGCAATTTTCATAGCTGATGGCTGAAAACCCCAACCCCACCCCAATTACTGCATGGCCAGAAGACCTCCCAGGGCCAGGCTGCCTTTGAGACCAGGGTGCTTGTGTGACACCCTCTCTGTCCCACAGTCCCCTCCCACAGGAGGTGCTGCAGCTGCAACCCAGGCAAGGAACGTGCCATCTTTACCCCATACTTGCACACCAAGCAGCTTTCCTATTCCCAGGCCTACCTCAGCCAAAGCCATTTAAAGATCTCCGACATATCATGAAGAATTTTCTAATGGGGCTCAGCAGACTCCAAGATTTATATCAAAAAGCCCCAATTTATTGAATTAATGCTGCAGAGCAAAACCATGGCTGCTTAACAACTGGAGTATCAGTATTTTACAGCAACATAACTAATAAGGCCATTAATACAAACTGGGCTCACTCCTGACATTTATATCACTGTAAATCTCGCTCTCAGCACTGGAATTATTTATGCCATCCCAGGCACTCGAGAAGCGCTGTCATCCTTTATCAGGCTGAAAGATTTGAGCCGAGAAACAAGGAATATAAACATAATAAAAAAAAAAAAAAAAAGGAGCTCGAGACAGGTCCCTGATGCAGAGGTGGGGCTGTCCCTTGCTTCCCAGCAGGGATGGGACCAGGGGGGACCTGCAGTCCAGACAGGTCCTTTGAAAATGAACCCATCCAGTGTTCCTGGCTGCAGCTCCCCATGTGCACCAGGTGTGCCCTGAGCAAGGAAAACTCAGATGATCATCATCATGCAATCACAGATAGGGTTGGAAAGGACCTTAAGGATGATCTAGCTCCACCCCCCTGTGGGACTGCTTTTTCTCCAGGACCTGGGTGCTTTTGGTGGGGAACACAGACATCAATCTCACTCTTACATATTTTAAGCAGGGACTGCAGATGCAGCCAGGGAGACTGAAAACTGCAGAGGGTGAGAAAGGTCTAAACCCCCCAAAAAAAACCATTCCAAGCGCTAACCAAGCAGCTGGGAAACTGCAAATAGGAAGGAGATGAGGGCAGGGGGGTGGGAGAGGAATGGAGCCCGACAGACCTCACTGAGTACTAATTATTTCTGGCATTATCTGCGCAGACAGATAAGGTTTTCATTAATAAACTTGACAAAGGTGGAGGGGGCCAGAGAGAGCAGCAGCTGCTGAGAGCCAGGCAAGAGCTGTGGATGAACCACCACCACCAGCAAAATGCAATCAGGACAGGGAACAATTAGGGGCCCGACCAGCAGCGGTGGCAGTGCGGGGATGGGGACGTGGGGACAGTAATTAGCCGCCGAGCCTGTCCCCGCTCGGCATTGTTGTGCAGGCTGCCTCCTAATTCACGGCACGTTGGAAATGGAATCGTTAGTAATCTTTCATAGGCAGGGCCTTATTAAACCCACTATCTGCACTTGGTTAATTGGAGGAGATAAACCTCGGCCGGCGCGGGAGGGCAGGAGCGGGAGATGCATCACCCACTCGGAGCCTCACTGCACAACAAACACGGGGCACACGTGTGTCTGTGTGGGGGGCAGGGGGGCACGGGCTCTGAAACCACCTCCTGGGGATTTTAGCTACACAAAGGGACCTCGAGAGGCAGAAGGATGGGGGGGATGCCCTTGGCTTTCAGGGGGTGTCACCACAGCCAAGGGCTGCGGGGCAGATACAGGCAGGTCCCCGGGGCGATGGGGTGGTCCAACACATCCCACCTGCATGGTCTCACCCCAAAGGCCAGCAGCAGGAGGAGGACAGTGGACTGAACAGGAGTTGGCCCCAAATTAGAAGAGGAAAACCTCAAAATCATCTCGGTTAGAAAAAGTGCTGAGAGGCCGAGGGTTGAAAAGCCAGTTGAACTCGATAATCCTTGTGGGTCCCTTCCCACTCAGGATATTTTATGACTCTCCTCACCGCTCCAGTTCCTTTGCCCTCCACAGAAAAGCGAGGAACTCGGGACTGCCGAGGAGGAGTGGCATTCCCAGGTGGGTGCAGGGGGCAGTGTGCCATCATCCGTGGCCAGCATTCCGGTTCATTAAGCACTGGCACCGCTCTGTGGGCACTGCCAGCCCGTGTCGGCTTCCCGTGGCCAGCGATGCAGGGCATGGACAGGGATGCAGGCCTGCTCCACCACCGCCTCGGGGCTTGTACTATCCCATCACCTTTGCTTTGCTGCACAGAGCTCTCCCACAGCCCTGACAGCCCTGGTGGGGATGTCTCGCCATCCAAAAGGATCAGAGCTGTGATGGCAAGCGAGAGGCCAGGATGGGACTCCCTGGCGAGGGAGGGCAGCCCAGCCTGGCACAGCAGTACATGGGGTGAGTTCACACTGCATCATGCAAGACTGAAAAAGGGAAAAAAAAATCCCACCTCTCTCCCTGTAGAATTTCCTTTTTCACACCTTATAGCCCAGCTTCTCTGCAAGCCAAATCCAACTCCTCTGGGCAGCAGCAGTGATTTGCCCTGCGTGGCTGTAATTAGCTGCAAAACCACCTCAAAAATTGCTTGGTTGAAGAACATTTAAGGACTAAAAAAAAAAAAAAGAAAAAAAAAAAGTGGAACTGAGCTGTGAGAAAACAAGCAAAATCCATCATAGCTAATTATTTGCTCTTGATTGTCAAAAAAAAGATGGATTGATGGAAGGAGTTGGTAAGCAGGATGATAGCGGGAGTGTTCTCAAAGGCAAGCACTGCAGTAGGATCCAAAAGCAGGAATTTTCATAATCCATGGGCTGTTAATTATCTAAACAGAGGTCTCTTGGACCTGCCTGAGTGAAGATTAATTAGTTTTGAAATAATAGCTAAATTGATAATGGGAAGGAGTTTGGGTTCCAAAATAATGGCTGAAAATTAGCCAGCCTGTTTCTCCATTTCTCTCTGCCACGTTCAGGAGGACATTTGTCTCTGTTGCTTTTTTACAAAAGGGCCATTAATCAAATCAGCAGATGGTCCTTCCCAAGCCTGGGGTGTTGCATAAACACAAAAGGGAGGAGGAAGAAGTAGTCACCAACAAGTCTGAGGGAAAAAAATCCCCTAACCCCATGATTAGCAACTCCAGAGTCAGTGTTCCCTGAAAGGGCTGGATCTGTTCAACTGGAGTAACTCTCCTGGAGATGAGGAACGTCTACCATGACAAGCAGGCACCTCCAGGAAAGGGATTTGTCTGTCTTTAAAACAAATTACCTGCACTAATCCCAAATACTGGGATTTATGTCTCCTGGTTGACCCAAGTTTGATGTCCAAATTGTCACTGCCTGCCCAGGCTTTCACCCATGAGCGAGCCACACGTGTGTCAGATTCGTTCCTGCGTGTCCCGGGGGTTTGCATGCTGCCTTGTCCCTCCACAGAGATGCTCCCCATCACCCTCTCCCACCTGGCTGCACGTTTCACAGGAACATCTCCTGTCAGCATCAGTGACAGCTCTGCTGTCACGCGCAGCCGAGACCATCCGAGGGGCTCGGGAGCTGTCAGATGGACGGGCACGTGAAGAGCACAATGGCACACGTCTTGTTCCCTGGGAAAGTCAGCCAGCAGGAGCCTTGGGTCCTCTGAGCAGCCCCCAGTGCTCCCTGCCTGCCAGGGCATCCAACCCTGCCTTGGGGATGACACTGGCCATGGTCACACGCAGCTCTGAGCACAAAGCACACCCACAGTGGGTGCCCCCACAGGTGGGACACGCTGCCCAAAGCACCCTGCTGGCACAGCCAGCGGTGTCGAGGCACTCCAGGGAAGCAGGTCCATGTCACAGCCAAGTGAAGGCATAGGCAGCTGAAGGCTGCCCCATCAATCATACCAGCCTCTCTGCTCACAGAGCCCCTCGGCTCAGAAGAGCATCTGCTCCATCACACACACAAGGCTGACACATGTGAAACCCTTGGCAGCACTTATTGATGTGCATTGCCTTGGATTTTATGGCACAATAAATAATGGGGGAGAGGCAGACACCCATCCCCTCAGCGCCTCTGCACCACATCCTGCCCTTTGTGGCTGCTCAATCCCAGCCCTGCAGACACACACTCCTCCCTGGATGTCATCGCTCCACACCCTGCCAGCCGCACGCGGCCAAGGGACAGGAGGTCGTGCTCCCTTGTTCCCTTTCCTATTCAGCAGCCTTTAGTGAACAGGCATCACCAGCTACCAACAAAAAACATCCCTCCCAGCCACTTGTTATCTTTAGCATCCCACAGCCAAACGAGGGGCACGTGGCTCGGTGCAGGCTGGTCTCCTCCAGGATCTGCCAGAGCGCAGTGCAAGGCCCAGACCCTCTCCATGAAGGTGACAGCCATGCCCTTTGCCACACAGGTGGCCAGCAGCCTCCTGTAGCCCACTGCCCTGTATCAACCTCAGAACAGAGACCAGCAACAGTCAGAGTCACCCTCAACTTTACACCACTCAGCAGCAGGATGAGACCTCAGCTGTTTGATTCACTGTGGATGAGGCAGAATCAGCGGGAGGAGAGATCCTTCAGATAAGAAGGAGTGGGTGACGGGCCTGCAGCAGGGGGAAGCCACTTGGTTTATCAGCACAGGTCTTGGGCAGCACTGAGCACCCACTGCTGTGCAGGCAGCCAGCAGCAAACAGCTCATTAGTAACGGTGAGGCTCCCGCTGCTCCGCCAGCCTGGGCTGAACCGGCTCCCAACATGGAACAATATTCCCCACCAGCAGCAGATCAAAGGCAAGGCAGGGAGAGGGAGGGGGAACACACCTTGCAGCTCCCGCTTCAGCACCATCCTCAGCTCCTGGGCTGCGTAACCTTCTGGTCTCACCCCACTGCAATGCCTTAACTAGATTAATCGTCCCTGCCACGGGCAAGAGAAGTCAAGTGGATGCTGTATCCATGGCCATTACTCTGACTTTTCATCCTTCACCTACTGTGAATAAAAAAAAATTAAAGTGAGAGGGGCAGCCCCTCAGCCCAACACCCATCGTCACTCCCACTGTGCCCTTCGTGGTCCAACAGGCCACTGATTTATCCCCAGGGGCCGGGAAGAAGGGGGCTCACCAGCAATCCCTAAGCAAAGTAGAGGTACCTCTGCCTCGAGGAAGGGCCAGGTCCTGTGCAGAGCCCAGGAACAGTTCCTGGATCAGGTGCTGGGCAGGCACAGGGAGCTGGGAGCAGCTCCAGCTCCTGGGCAGGATGCTGGGGCTTGGCTCCACTCAGACATCTCCACGCCTGGTGTTTTCAGCGTGGGCTTTTTGCCATGTCCATGCAGCTCCCGTCCAGCCCCAGGCTCTCTGCCAGCACCACACCAGCTCTGCCGGGCTCTACAGCCCAGCTAACGTGATGTGGTGAGCACATGGTCCCTTCTCCAGATCTCCTTTCCAGTTATTTCCCAGCCCCAGGTATGGGAATAATTTTTCATCCCTTTTTGCAAGGTGATCAAACGGTGCACTTGTAAAACACTTCATTCTGGGAAACAAATTATGCAAAACACACTCAGCGGGATCTCACACAAATGGATACAGCCAGCTGACAGTGGGGACTCTGCTCCCAGGATTTACTTTTCAGAGACTGTGAGAAGCTGCCTGGCCAGCCTGCTCCATCCTAGGAAAGGGTGTTCAGCAGGCACAACACGGATCTCTGGCTGTCCCCACTCCGTTGCAGCTCCCAGGGACCTTGGATCCTGCCCCTCCTCTGGGGAGGGCTGGCTGGTGGCAGGCACAGCACAGGGATACAGGCTGGTCTGGAGGAGGCTTGGGAATCACACAGAGCAGCTCTGGAGGTTCAGCACATCTGGATCTCCTGATGTTGGTTATTTTAACACTCACGTGGACTTTTCAGGGCAATTCTGTTGCTGTTGGCAGTGCTGCAGCACTCGTGATGAGAGAAGAGCGTCTGGATGGACCTTCACTCACTGCCGTGTTTCCAAGCAGCTCCAGGGATGCTCTACCTGCCCACAGCCTCCACAAGCAATTTCCCAGCGAGAGACCTTGCTGACCAGGCAGAGTTTTCCATGTGTTGGGCCACTAACAATAGGAAAGGAGGCTCTTTGGCTGTGGACAGGCACTTGTCATGGCAGGTGCCAGAGGAAGGAGCTCGCTCTTCTGGACTGGCTCAAAGATGCTCCAGGGGACAGGACTGCAGGCAGGTAACGTGCTGGATTAGGACTGAAATCAACCCAACCTGGAGCCTGCCTGGGGTGCATCATTGTTTAAAAAACGTGGAGAAAAGAGAAATGGAGATTTCCTGCCCTGAATTGCTGACTCATTAGTGACTCAGGGCTAAGTTCAGCTGTCAGAGCGCTGGGCACTGGGGTGAGTGGCTGCTGGCCTCTCCTTAACCTCCTTATCAGACCTTCCAAGTAAACCCTTCACCAGCTCAGGAGATTCCACTGACGCTCCAGAAGGATTATGATCCACCTCTGAAAGCCGGAATCAGGCACGTGTCCACACTGAGGCACACACAGCCCTCTGGGGGGATGCAAAACCTGGGAGTGGAGACACAGCACCGAGAGCATCAAGCTTGGGGAGTTGCCATAGCAACAGGGGATTTTAAAGGCAGTTAGGTGTGGGTTCATCTGCATCACACGGCAGGATGACAGAGAGCCCTGTGGACAAGGGGCTCGTCTGGTTCAGAGATGTGGTGGCACTGCCTGATAGCAGCAGGCAGACCCAAAATGGGTTTGAGAGGCCCATTCAGTGCTGGTACAGCAGCTCAGCCTGGCCTGGGGAGTGGGGATGCCCCATGGGGAAGCACAGAGTTGCAGCCCTGACCAATTTCCATACCAGGGAGCAAAGCTGAAGACTTTCTGATCGACGAAAAGTATACATTTCTAAACAGTGATGATATCAGCACCGCAGCTTGACCCAGCTGTGAGCTGAGCTGGCTCTGGGCCTCAATCACACCCGTTCCTGTCAGGTCAATCATTATATAACCTCCCACAAAACCTTCATTGACTGCTTCCCAGGAACCCAGCCTGGAGAGCAGCTCAACTGCTGCACCGCTCAGGCTGATCCAGGTTGCTGCTCCTCGCTCCTCCCCAGCCCCAAGGCAGGAGCTGAGGGATCTGCCCACCCTGCACTCCCCAAATGCTGCTGATGGGGCCCTTGGCCATGGCAGGAATGGAGAGAGATTCCCACATGGTCACTGTCATGTGGGCTGAAGGCATTGTCCCTTCTCCACACACCTGGCTTTTCCAATTCCAACAGCATTGCTGAGAACTTTTCTCTTTCCCACCATTTTTTCTATTCACATGCTAAAAATCAGTTCCTTCTCCTCCTCACTGCTAGTAATTCCTCTGAAGTTTCTCATCCCATCTTTTCCTTCCCTTCACGATTTCTATATTTTCCAAGCTCTGTACTGGATTATTGGATTGTTGTTGATTCCTTCTTTCCATCTATTTTTCCACGTTTTTTGGCTCACAGTGGCCACTCTGGCCAGGAGACATGCTCTGACACTCACTTCCCTGGCTAGAGACATTCCCTTTTCATGAGACAGCTTGGGAGCCACAGGAACATGGGCAGTGCTGTGTTCTTGCCTTCCTTCAGCTTCCAGCCTCCTGTTTTTATTTATGGGCTAAGAGAAGGGGTTGTGGCAGCGATTCAGCTGCTTCTTCCCAGTCTGGAGAGACAGAGAGGGGGGCAACATACATCTGCAGAGGGGAGATAAGGGAATGGGGTACCTCCAGTGCCTGGGATCTTATTAAAGGAGAGCTGGCTGGTGAGATCCTATCACTGCCCAGAAATATCTGTGACTTCATCCTCGACTAATGCGGACCAAAACAAATCGAGCGAGCAGGTCGAGCAGGCTGGGTGCTCCTGTGAGGCAGGATGGGCAGGGAGGGACAGGAGGCTGCCCCTCTCTCCAAGGGACTCTGAGTCACACTGTGCCCAAGGCTGGCTAGCAATACTGGTGGTGGATAAGCCTGAAGCAGTTTAAACCAGCCAACCTCTAATGGAGGCAGCAGCAGCACCAGACCCGCTGCCCACGGTTCTGGAACCAGAGCTGGGTTTTAAAGCTGCCAGTCCCCCATTCATTTGGGGACATGAGGGTCAGGGACAGCTCTTGGACAGCCAACATCTCCCCTGCCAAGGCACCACCTCCCAGCCCTCCAGCCCTGCTCTGTCAGTCCCACCTCCCGCTGTCAGCCCAGTGGGTACAGCTGAACTGTGCCCAAGCATTTTCCCACCCTGCGCTGTTTCCCCTGGGAAAGCACAGTTGGTTTGCCAGGGTTTTTTTCCACCTCTCTGCTCCGTGGCAGAGGGAACTGGGCACAACAGCAGCTGATAAGCAGCTGCACAGAGCCAGGTCTTGCTCTGGCGAAGCCCACAATGAGTTACAGACAGGTGAAGCTCAGATTTCCAGCTCCTTTCCTTCTGTGCTGACACCTGGGAACCCGATTTATCTCAGAAACCATCATGTGCTGCTTGTTCCTCTCAGGAACAAGCACGAGACAGGCAGCAGTGCAGGGAGGGATCCCTGCCAACAAACACTGCTCATGCTGAACATGGCCAAAAGAAGCCAAGGGGAGAGGACCCAGTGCCAGAGGCTCCTTTCTGCCAGGGCAAAGCTCACTTTGACCCCACAGCGATTTGGCAAAGGGGTTTTGGAGGGCAGTGAGAGCCTCACTGAGGCTCGTGGGGCACTGACAGGTGCAAACAACAGCCAAGCAGAGATAGCGATCTTTTTGTCAGACTAAACCTCCCAAGAGCCACACGAATAATCAGCAATAAATTCTCCCCACCCTTCAAAAGGGAGGGCAGGTGTGCCAGAGCCTGCTCTGAGCCCTCCTGGGAAGCCAAAGAGGATGCAGCCTCTCACCATGCTCCTTCCAAAAAGCCCGGGCACAGCTGCCAGCTCATGGCACGGCACAGCCCTCAGCCTGAGTCACTGGGGCCTTGGTGCCACCTCCCAGCATGACATCCACGCAGGGAGGTCAGAGTGGCTTCAGGAAGAAAGAGAAGAGACAGAAATGGCTGCCAGGAGACCACAGAATTATAGAATGGGTTGGGTTGGAAGGGACCTTAAAGATCATCTACTTCCAACCCCACTGCCTTGGGCAGGGACACCAAGAGTAAACCAAGAGCAGCAAAGTTTGGGGAAATGAGCAGGCCAAGCTACACCAAATCAGAGAATGTGAGAAAGCTTCTGTCAGCTCCTCTCATTCCTCTGTAAACACCAGCCTAGGAGCACCATACCCGAGATCACAGCCTGCCCAGCCCAACCCTGCTCCAGCAAGGAAAGGACTTGTCCCACACAAGGGAAAACAAGGATCTGGGAAAGGACAACACACCCAACCAGACAAAGTGTGTCAGCAGCTCGTGGCTCAGAGGGTGACAGTCCACACACCAGCAGGACAGCTCCTAGACAGCAAGGCCAGTGTTGACCAACCTACCTCAAGAGGCAGCCCAGCAGCTGGAGAGAATATTCGTGTGCTTCTCAGGATGGGATGGTTACAAAGCAGCCCTGCTCCTTCTGGACTGCACAATTCCTTGCTCTGGCATCCCTGCATCCCACTGGATGGAGGCAAGGAAGACCCTCTGGGTGAGTGGGAGACCTGGAAACCTGGGGCGATAACCTCCTCCTTCCACGTTATCTATTACCTGTGAATCAAGATGTGCTGCCTGATTTATCCAGGGCAAAGAGAGCTTGTAAGAACAACGTAGTTATTGAAGAGCTGTTACTGGTCAGTCTGCATGGGCAGTGGGAATATCACAGGGCTGATCACAGAGCTGCTCTGCCTGAGCTGTCACATGTTGATGGGAAAAGGAAGGATGTGAAAACCAGTAAGCAAGAACCAGGGCTGACATACAGCTTAAACAATGTGTTAGCTGACACACTGAAGGAATGAAAAAGCTCAGGGGATTAAGGAAGAAAGCCCTTTCCTTCATAATTTATGTGATAATCTTGGACTTAGTAACCATGAGCATGTTCAGCAGGAGCATCTGCTCCAGGATGCAGCACCAGCAGCCACTGAAGGCAGCAGGAGGCACTGGTGGAGGCAACCTTGGCAGGAGGTGCTGGGACATGAGCTCCACGTTCATTTCCACACATCCAGAGCTGATCACCGCCATCAGCTGTGGCTTATTGACATCAGCTCCCCTCTGTGGGTCACAGCTGCCCCTATGCCCCAACCCATGCCATCAGAGGGGACTTGGGACATTCAGGGATTTAGGGATGGCAGCGAGAGCAGGGTGCCAGGAGAACATGGCTCTGACTTGGTTTGCATCGTGCTGCACTAACCCAGGCTAAATTACCTTTTACACTGCCACACTTCAGCAAAGAGAATAAATAACCAGAGAGCAGCAGCAGAGAACTTCTTCCTGTGGCAGCTGCCGAGGGAAAACAGAGCCTTTTAGTTGAGCCCCTCTGCTGCTGACAGGAAGGCAGGTTTCAGACACCCCAGTGCCGAGGCTTTGGGGACTTGTCAGCAGCACCAGGGCTGGAAGGGAACAGGCAGAGCTCCTGACGCAGCTCCGAGCTGGGTACGGAAGGAGAGTCTATTTAAAGGAGTCGGAGCCTTTCTAACCTACCTTCCTTTGAAAGGAAAAAAGCCCACCTAAATATATCCTGCCAGAATTAGAGCTTTTAACCTGTTTGCCTCCTGCAGCCCATTGTCCAGCTCACCAAGAGCTGTTTCCCTGGAAATGGCAGTGCAGGCTAATTGCTGTTTGAAGCTTTTCCTCCTATGGAGCAGTGCAGCAGCCTCAGAATGCTGATCCCTTCCCCTGACAGCCCTCTGCAGAACAGGCTTCCCAAGCTATTTCTCCCTCTACAAGCAAGATTTACCCAGGAGAATTTCCCTGCAGAAGCCACCCTAGGGTGAGTACAAAGGAGGAACTGCTGGGGACACACACATGGACTGACAGCTCCAGCTGAGCTCAAGGGACTCTCAGCAGTGGGATGAACCCACAGCTTTCCCTGCAGGTGAGGAGTCAAGACAGCCAGGCAAGGAAGAAATGCAAACAAGAGGAAAAACATATCTGATTTATGCTGCCTTTTTTTTTTTTTTTCCCTAAACTCATGAGAAGAGGGGGTTGTCAGAAGGCAGAACAGACATTCTGGTGACAGCTTCTTATTTAACGTAATTGCTACACCTCAGAAAAAAAAATAAAAAAAAAAATATGCCTTATCATGAGCCAAGATGATTTTCCTCCAAGAAATCCTTGAGGTTTGTTGTTTCCATTGAGCCCTGCAGGGGAGAGCCCTGCTCCCAGACAGCAGCTGGGGCTGGGGAAGCCACTTTCCGGAAAGGGAGGAAGGCTGGGGAGGAATGTGGCACAGCAGTGCCCTCTCTGGGCACAGCCACCTGCTGAGCTTGGTTCACACTGGGTTCAGCTACGTCTCCTTCAGGAGCTGGGACATACCAGGAACTTTGTTCTACACAGCAGGTATTTCCTCTGGCATCCTCACCCTTCCCAGGAACCTGCCAGAAACAGGCTACAACATGAAAGAGAAGCCATCCCGCCCCCCCCTGCTTCATCCTGCCACGAGCTCCTCACACAAACCCCCTGGAGAGCAGAGACCAGGTGTCTGGAGAAACTGAGGCACTTGGGTCCACTGAAGAAGCAGTTTGAGGGAGTTTTGAGGAAGCTTTGCCAACTTAACAAAGGTACCTGGAGCCATGCAACAATGTCCCTGCAGCTTGAGTCAAACTTCTGGGTGGGCAACGCTCTTTCAGCCTTGCTCTGCTCCAGCCCTTCTTGGCTGCAAGTCTGATTGGGCTTTCCAAGGGGAAAGACAGACGGTGGAGACTATTCCTGGGTTCTTTGCTGGCACACAACAATGCTGTAATCAATCACCTCCGAGGTTAATTAGATTGAGTTCTTCAACAAGCTCTCTGGAGGGGCAGGATTTCCTTTTGTCCACATTAAGCCCTTTTATTAACACTCAGACCGGTCTCGACATCGTGCTGCCCCTGTGATGCTCCCCACTGTACCACTGCCAGTAAGGGGGGGTCTGTTGCAGGAGATCAGGGGTGAGCTACAGAGAACCACAAACAGCAGAGAAAGCTGAACGAGTTCAGAAATTGTCAGCAACACCAGACTCCAACTGTGCTCATGCCCAGAGCAATCAGCCCTGTGCTGTACCTGGTATCAGAGTCACAGCAATGTTTCTGGCTCTTACCCTGGAAGATTTCAGAGGACTGGAGATGCCTCAGAGCTCAAAGAGGCACCACAAAAAAAAAAAAAAAGGACAGTGTTCTTAGTGTAACACAACATGACTATTTGCTAGCAAAAATGACTTGGTTTCTCTGTCCCTGGACCTTGCAGGTGTTTGGTGAACAGCCTGCATGTGTTGAGGGCAATGATCACAGCCCTGCCAGGAGCTGGGCAGCCTGGAGGACACGGCCACCCTTATCTCCAGTGCAAGATGACAGAGCTGCTCCCGAGGGTGAGAGCCAATCTGTGCAGCCCTAAACGAAGCAGCTGCTTGCTCACACCTGCAGCCTCCCTGGGGAGAAGCAGAGGACCAGGGCCGTGCCTTGGCTGCTGCCAGGGATGTGCCTGGGGAAGGGTCTGCCTTGGCTGCCCATGATGCCGAGGGCTGGAGGCTGGGAACGTTTCCATAGGGTCTGCTGGGGAGTGAACAGGTCTCCAGCCTCACATCCCTTCTGGTCTCCCAGCACAAGGTGGAGGGAGGTGGCCAGGGAGCACGTGGAATCTGCT
Organism: Empidonax traillii; assembly: GCF_003031625.1. Lineage (NCBI taxonomy): Eukaryota > Metazoa > Chordata > Aves > Passeriformes > Tyrannidae > Empidonax > Empidonax traillii. The sequence goes on along the minus strand of NW_020955292.1, from coordinate 237,014 downwards.
TCCCCATGCACCCATAAGCCCCACAGCAGAAGGGATGGACTTGTCCTCACGGCACGGCCAGTGCTAATGATTTCTGGGCAGTCACAATCATTTCTGATCAGACTGATATTCCCAATATCTAACTTCATAAGGCCACGGGGAAGCAGCTGTAAAACACTAATTGCTCCCACCCCAGCCCTCACTCATTAGCCAAACCAAGAGATCCCACCAGCCCAGCTCCCTGGGGGAAGAATCCCACTGTGAGGAACAAGCTCCCTTGCTTCTCTCATTTCAGTCTATTCCAACCTCACACTTCCCTGTTATCCCAGGAGCCTGACTCCATTTCAGGGCTTTACTGTGCACATGGCTTAGGCTGCTGAAGAACACAGAGCTCAGAGGGTTTAAAAGCCACCGAAACAGCACCAGCAACAGCCAGAACACTGTTCTCCTGTGGGCTGCAGAGCCCAGCAGTGAAGGAATCAGCAGCCCCTTTGCCCCTCAGCTTTCCATTTCATCTGCATTTCCCGTTCGGGAGCTGCCCAGCTCAGCATCTGAACTCGAGCCCTCCAAAGGGCAGGGGATGCTCCAGGGCCAGATTCCTGCTCTGCAGGTCAGCCATGGAGAGAGGAGACGTGCTCCCTGCAGCCCCTGCTCACCACATCACGAGGCACCACCAAGTGCACAAGGAGGAGGTCAGGCTCGAGAAACAAAACCAGAAACCCTTTGGCAGCAATCCTGGCACGCTCAGCCTAGGAAGAAGCAGGTCACACTTCTCCATGGATACTTGGACCAGGATATTAAAGAGGATCATCACAGCAGGCAGGCAGTGGTCCAAACTCACTGTTTTTAGGCATTTGAGAAGCCAGGATTTGCCCGCACGAGCTCCCAGGAATTATCCCAACTGTCCCCACAGCACAGAGTTCACTGTAGCACCAGAGGCTCTTCCTGCAAGATCCTCCGTAACAAATGGCCCAGCAGCATGCCAGATGGATAATCAACCCAGGCACCACTCACCACCCGCTCCTGGGAGCACAGAACACTTCCCGTGCCCACAAACAGGAACTACAGATCAGGCTCGACTGGAGATGATGGCGGATGACAAAATCCTTCGTGTACAACAACTGCTGCATTGGCAGGCTTGGTCTGACCAGGGATGAGCTGCCAGAGGATACAACTGGGCTATTTTGCAATAATTTGTCCAAGTCTGCACGGAACATTAGGGTTTCAGCAATGCCTCTGGAGCCAAACCAATACCAGGACCTCGGCATAGATCCTACACGAACACACTCACTTCCAGTGAACCCCAGCCCTTCATGAGGGGAAGGGGAACAGCTCTATTTCCCCATTTTCCAGTGGTCCTTGGGAAGCATAACAAGGTGAAGGCAGTGGTTTGACACTGGATGAGATAAGGTACTTTGATAAATGTCCAAATTCTTTCCCCAAAGAGCCACCAGGGAGACCCTCCTAAAAGTGTTACTGGTCTAGGTGGCAAAACATAGGCCACTGGTTCATGAATGGGAGAAAGGAGAGCTTCTCCATCCCCAAAACACAGCAGGCTTATCTCCTCCCTCAACCCAGCCCCAGCAGCCCCAGAAACAGAGATAAAATCAGAGATAAAAACGGAGGCTGCAGGAATTGAAGTCTCCCTGTCCTGCTTGGACACTCTCCAAGCATGGGGCTGGAGGGCAGCTCTGCCCCTCAGCCCAGCTCATCCCGGAGGAGCTGATGTCTCACAGGTAAACAGCTCAGCCCACTTCAGAGGAATTGGTCGCAGGGCTACGTGTCAGCAGAGCTTCAGCACAGCATCCCTGCAGCTCCAGGCAACAGCCTGTGCCAGGGAGAGAAGGGGGGGAAAAAAAATAGCCTTGAGCCATCACGCTGCAAAGACGCCCTCCCTGGTGCTGCTGGCTTGAAGGACAAGCGTGGAGCACCTAATTTGCTTTGGCCTCATTGATTTTGTGCAGCTCTGCCCTCAGATCTACAGTGAGGTGGCTTGTTCAGCCTTGGCAGCAGCTCTGGGGCGGGATGAGGACACCCCATATCCTGCTGGGGCAAACGAAACAAAGGGCAGAGCCAGCAAAAGGCACTGTGGGAGGGTTGGGTTAACAGAGCTGTGAAGTGAGGATGGCATTCCTGCCCCTTGGCCTGTTCCCATGCCCTAGGACAGCGACTGCTCCGAGCAAAACTGGGCTGCCTGGGTGACAGTCAGCTCCTTCATCAGCTCCCCATATCCCCAGAAGGCAGGATCCACCCAGAGCCAGCCCTGCCTGCCTGGCAGCCACACTCACAGGCTTTTCAAGTCTCTCACATCCCAGCCTGGAAAGCAAACTACAGCAATTACCAGCACTCACTGCTGTGAATGGCAACACTCTGTAAATAAATTACATCTCGGAAATTAATAAGTGTTGCCTAATTGAGGCTTAGCATCTTAAATTCCTAAAAATCCTCATAAGACGACAGAAAAGGAAGAAGGAGAGACATTTTCTTGGCTGGAGAGCCCTAATCCAGCCCTAGCAGTAGGCAGGACACACGAGGAGACTCAGCTCTGTCTGTTAAGGGATTGTCATGCTCCAGCACCAGGACATGTACATCCCAGGGTCAGACCAATTTCTCCTGCCAGCAGAGCAGCAGTACTGCAAATGGCTTCTAAATATCAAGCTGGCACTCGAGTGTTTCTAAGGCAGTGAGAAGCCAGTATGGATGAGCTTTGGTTACCTGGGAGCATTCAGAGCTTCTGGTGCCGTGTGGGGAAATCATTTTGGAGCCAAACATCACAGATTCCCAGCAGACGACTTCCCTGGCAGCTTCCTCGGGCCTGCCGGCTCTCCCATGCCAAGTCTGCTCCATCCAGCCTCCAGGCAGTCTGTCCCTGTGCAGGGAGCAATGTGTTGTCCAGATCTTTTCCTTGCCTGGAGCGCACATGGACTCGTGCCCGACGAGAAGCAAGTGAGAACTACACTTGTGTGTGATGTTTTGGTTCTCCTCCAGACTCTTCCCAGATGCCCCAGGGTTCCCATTGGACTCCATCTCCCAGCCTGTTAATGGGAGATCAGGAGACAGGTAACTGGAACAACAGCGTTTTCCAGACCTCCAGCTCACTGGGATTGTTGTCCATCCTCCCCGAGGAGATGGACACGCATCCCATGGCACACAGAACTGGCACTGCTATGCAGTGTCCCCCTCCCTGCTCCACACAGGGACCTTGAAGGTTAAAGCACTAATCCCCTTTTCTCCTGCCCACGTCATTATCCCATCCAGGTGAGCAGCAAACACAGCCCCCGACACTGAGCACTGGTTTTCCTCTCCACCAGCTCCCTGGGGCCCGGCCTGGAGAAACCTTAATGGATCCGACACAACTCCTAGCACGGAGCAGCTCCACTGTTTGATGCAAAGTTTAATTTGATTTCTCACTTGAATAGCTGAGACATCCTTGATGTGCATCCTTCAGCTCCTTCCAGACAAATCTGCTGCATACAATTAGCACCAGGAGTCACCTGCATCTCACCATCCTTCCCCTTTGCTGCACTGCAACCTCCACCAGCGCCTCCCAGGGCTGCAGAGCAACCCTGCTGCCTCCTTTGGAAAGGGCTTTCCATGGCATTCACCCTTCTCTAGGCAGGGGAAAGCTGGAATTAAACAGTGGTGATGGGGAGCTGATGGAGGAGGCAGAGGCCAAGGCAGGAGCTGCAGCAGCTTTCCCAGCTCAGTCTCCAGCAGCAATCCCTGCGGGAGCACAGTCCCAGGCCAGCAGCAATCCCTGCTGCCCCAAGCTGCTCCATTCCTCCCCAAAACCAGCTGCATTTCAACAAGGCCTGGATCAGCTGTACAGCCCCTGAAGAGCAGCTCAGTACAATGTTCTGGAAACAGGGAACAAACATTGTGAGTGCCACGAAAATATAGGAAGCGCAGGTGGGAACGCGGTGTCCCTTTTTTCTATTTTTTTTTTTTTTTTCCATATAAAAGTCTTGAGGTTTTTCTGGAATCAATTTTCAGGACACCCTGAACTTCAGCCTGCAATCCACAAAGCCTGGGCACCACAGACCTGCTGAAGCAGGGTCACTGTCGGGACAGGAGGGAGACCCACAGCATTCCAGAGCCTTGGAGAACAATGTTGTCCTGTACCACAGCGAGACACAGGCAAAGGTCTCACCTAAGAATGGAGAGCCCCCACAGGCTCTGGCTGTTCTCTGCCTGATTCAAAACTCACTGGCGAGCCAGCTCGACTGAATCCGTTCCCTTCCCAAAGCTCTGAAGCACAACAGTTGATTTAAAAATCTCACAGCAAACTGGTGGGGAGTGAAAAATGGATTTTCAGGCATTAAAGCCCAGAGCGAGGAGAAAACAGACACCTTTGATTGAGAAATCAATGCTTGGGTTTTACAGCACTTCACACTGAGCAGCAGCAAAGCCCTGCCTGTGCCTCATCCCTCCAGGGCAGCGGGGCAGAAACCAGCTGAAAGAGGAGAAATGGGACACTGGTGCTTCCCGTGGTCTTACCAAAGCCAAAGAGGCTTTGAGGACCTTCAGTCCGTGGAGCAAAACATGTTTTCAGAAGAGATCCTCCGGACAATAAAGTGACAGGGAAAGGGTCCGTGCCATAGCTTTCAAAAGGGGCTTCACCTGGCTGCTCTCAGGGCTGAGGGCTGGTCTCTCCTCATCCCCTGCCAGGCAAGACCCTCAGCCACCTGATCCAGTGGGTGACATTCCTACCCATGGCAGGGGGTTGGAACTGGATGGTCTTTAAAGTCCCTTCTAACCCAAACCATCCTGTAATTCTCTGATCTCTGCCAGCCCAATTCATGAGGTGATCCTCACCCAATACAGCACACAAGAGCTGCTGCTGCTCTGCCAACTAGCCCTGGGTGCAAAAAAATGAAAAGAAAAAGAAAAAAAAAATTTTAAAAAAATTAAAACCAGAGCCTGGAATTGATGAAGATGCCAGAGGGAAGGAACAAGTCACAAAGGGGAGAGGAGGAACAGTCTCTGCACCCAACAGGGATGTTACAAGCGAGAGAGACATGCTGACAAATTAAAACAGACCACGAGAACCCCTGATATGTTTTAAAGCCTCCTCTCAGCTTTCTTCTTCTCCTTTGTATGTTGGAAATTCATCTTCAATTGCAATCGCAATGCCCCCAGAGGGAAAAACACCCCAGCACAAGGCAGACTTCCCTCTAGGCAATGTGAGTCTGTATTACCAGAGCAAAAAGGCTTTCATCTCCAAATCATTCGTTTCCAGAGCACTTGACCCAAAAGGAAGTCTCCTTTATTTTTATAGAAGTCACTTTCTCTCCCGAAATGCCGTGGCCTCAGAAGGGAGCTGGCACACGGCTGGGGCACAGGCCAGCCCTGCTCTTGCAGCACCAGGATGACAGCAGACCCCAGGGCTGGGAGCTCAGGACCTGCCCTGCTCCCCAGAGAGCTCCTCTGCCCCCGCCAGGCTCCACAAACCCCTTCTGCCCAGAGATGGTGCCAAAGGGGGAGCCTCCTCCAACTGTTTCCATCCTTCGGGAAGGGCCAACGCAGCAGGTGCAGTAGTTGGCATCTGACTTGTTTCTCGTCAGATGCTCCAAGCCAGAAGTGCTCCCTTTCCCAGCAGGAAGCCATGGATGCAAGGCTGTATCCACAGCAGTCAGGTGAATTTGGACAACTCTGTGGTGCCACCAGATGTGCCAGACAGAAACCAGCTTGTGCAGACAGCAGGGCTTGGGGAGCTGCCTCTGCCCAGGGAGCTGTCCTGACTCCACAAAAAACCAGCTGCCATCCACGACTCCAGGAGCTCCCAGACCGAGGGATGTTCCCATGAGGCACTCAGGCCTTAAATGGAGGGGAAAAGTGGTACCAGTAGTTCAGCAGGAGGGAGGAGAAAGGCTGTTTGCCATAACCAGCAGGCAGCTGGTGTGGGTGAGATGAGAGCTCCTGGCTCCCACAGCCACCTGAACTCGGGGGAAGATGCCACCATGGACAAAGACCTCCAAACTAAGGCTCCCAGCCCAGCTTTATCCCTCGTGGGTGACAGGACAGGGGGCACCATGTGCTGGTGACATGCACTTCTGCTCTATCCTACAGGATATTCTTGCTTATCTGGGATACAGCTCAGTAAGGCAACCCTGGGCTCATGGAGTCACAGTCCAGCACAAGTCACTGTATCCACGCTGAGTTTTCCAATGGATGTCTCAGACTCAGGTGAGGGGAAGGACAAAGGACCCACATTTCTATCCCTCTGAGCTGACAGGAACCTGAACACCAGCTCCCAGCGTGCTGGAAGAAACCCAGGGACTCACAAGGCTGGTTGTGTGACAGCTCTGTTGATTCCATGTTTTTTAAGCAGCCCTTGGGGTTGTTTCGAGTGCTTGTTGTTGAGATCCCTGCAAACAGCTCCTGAGCACGAGCTCTGCTCTCTCCCACTGCATGTGTGTGTGTTTAGGTCTGGCTCACTCGGCAGGCTCGGCCATCCTGGAGGGAGCAGATTTATCAGGCAGGACTGGCAATAAAGATAACGGTGCTGGGGATGATTCCTGAAGCTGATTTGCTCTCAGTGCACTGGGAGGGGACATCCAGTGCAGGACACCCACAGAGTTCTACAGAATAAATACAACCTGCTTCAGTTTAGACAAACCAGCTCCACAGAAACATTAAAACCAAACAGTGCTGCCCTTACGGGGAAGAAACAGGAGGAGCTGGGATATCTGAACTACCCTTCCAGTGAGGGGGCAGTCTGCTGGAGGCACTGGCTGCAGAGCACGCAGAGGCAGCACACACACCCTCACACACTGGTGGCACATCACCCACAGGATGTAGCAGCTCTGGCATCACAAGGTGATACCTGTGCAGGCTCTGCCTCCCACTGATGCAGCCCAACAGAATTCCAGAGCAACAAACTGGCTCCAGCCCGTGTTCCTGTGGGGACAGTGCACAGCCCCAGCTCACAACACCCCACAAAGCAAACTGACTGCAGTTTTTTTGCTGGCACAGCCACGCAGCAGCACAGCTCCTGCTTCCCTTCCTTCTGGGAAGTGGCACAGCACAGGCAGCTCTGCACGGGGCTGTCAGGAACAGATTCCCACTGCACTGGAATTAGAACCAGGTACAAACAAACCTGCTCGCTTCCAGGGATGGGGGAGTCACACCTGCCTCTCTGTTTTCTGAAAAGCAGGTACAACAGTTTTGTCTGTTCCAGGCGCACCATCCCTGACCCTCTGACAGCAGCACTGAGCAAGACGCTCAGAGGTGATTTTTAGCTCAGCTTGGGTGGTCACCAGCTATTTCAGGCTGGGCTGATTTCTGCATGCCCTTGGCAGCATTTTTGGGGAGGCTTTTTTGAAGCTATGTCCTTCAGCTGAAACCCCCACCAGCCCCTCTTTTTCTGACCACCCCAAGAAAAGTGAAATTCCTTAAGGAAAATAACTTTCAAACCTCTCTGAGGTTTAAAAGTCCTATTAGACTAATTTTCAGGGTGCAAGGAGAAGAAAGCTTAAGCTAGACAAACTGGTGGAAAATCTGATCTATTAAAGCAGTGGATGTTATCAGGGAAGGGAGCAATTTCCTGTAAGCACCATATCCAATGCATTTCTGCTAGAGCAGACCTGTCTCACCTTCCCAGCAGCATTCCCTCTACCTGCCCTGCTCCTGGAGCCCATCTCAACAGCTCCAGTGGTGTGATCCACTTCAGCTGCCACCTGCTCAGGACACAGCCACGGCACATTTGCCATTATGTAAAAGCAGCAGCAAACATAACACCCTAAATAAATGTTCAGAGGCTGCAGAGTGGTGTAATTAATTACAGGGTGTTTCACAGGCAGCAGCAGGGAGGGGAACACCCAAGGCAAGGCTGTGGGAGGGGGGACATCAGGGCCCCCTTCTGCTGCCTGTGCCCATCCTGCCCTGCCAGAGGCAACAGGAGCCAAGGGATGAGAGAGCAGGCAGCAGCTGGAGCTGGAGTCAAGGTCAAGCTCCATTCCACAGCTCATCCCATTTTGTGAGCCCCAGCAAGTGCCAGTGTCCCCAGCCTGCTTTGTTTGGGCACATCCCTGATCAGCAGATAAGTAGCCCTCACTGCCTGCAGAGGTGTAAAGCTAAGCCCGCTCCAAGCCCACTCTCTGACCTGCTGGACTTGCATCTTCCCTTTCCCACATTCCCCAGGGCCCAGGCCCACTGACACAGACAAGAGATGTCAAAGGAAGAGAGAGAAGGAACAGCTTAAACACCCTGAACTGCATCCTCCAAATCCTCCCTTGGCAGACAACCAGCCCTCAGCTCTCCTTCCCTGCAGTCATCTCCTCCTGCGCTCCCTGGGAATGTGCTCCGTTGGGATGCTGGCTCCTGCTGCCCACCCAGCAGCTGAATTGCTGCACCAAGGGACACAAAGTCTGGGGGCTGCTTGGGAGAAAAAAACCCAAGAAGCCTCACATTTTCCCAAGTTTAGGACACAGCACACATCTGTCAGCGTGCATTGCTGCCCAACAGCAATGCTCTGCCCCTCGACAGCCGGCCCCCAAGTTCATCAGCAGAAGAAAATGGAACAGCTCAAAACCTGGGAGGAACATCCACCATCACCACTAGAGAAAGTCTTCAGGGACTTTTGGACTCACCAGGATGGCAGGAATGGCAAGCTGGGAGCCAGCAGGACTTCTCCAGGGGGAGCTGACTGATGCCTTGGCTGAGCCCTCTGCTCTTCCCAACCTTCATCCTCCCTCATCCAAGCACAGCGGTAAATGCAGAGGTGTCCTTCTGGTTCAGAGGGGCACTGCCCTCCCCTGTAGAGACAGAGACAAGAAAAGGTGTTTTTAGTTCCTGACATTGAACAGAAAACTAAAGCAAAAGTCCTAAAGGCTGTGGTGGAGTTGAAGTGTCAGCGTTCACCCTGAGCCCCAAGGTCAGCCCACCTGAGTCATGCCTCCTCTTCCTCCCTTTTTTTCAGCCTCACTCCCTGCTCACTCCAGAAGGATGGCATTCTCCTGCTCTGACCAGCTGCTGGAGCAACACACCAAAGCACTGCAGAGCAGAGGAAAAAAAAAAACACCATATATATATAGCAGCCTTTGAGCCATGCTTTTAATATTTCATTTTTCTTTTTCTGCCAGAAGAAAGCAAATTCCTTATGTTAGCTGGGCTGCAACCTCACCACCACATCCCTGTGCCTCAGACAGCCCTGGCTGCCAGACCCTCCAGGCATTTGGGGAGTGCAAGGCTCATTTTCCTCCCACACAACCCCTTCTGCTCTGGCATCCCCTGACACCGGTCAGGCAGCACAGGGGGGACGAGGTATGAGGGGACAGGGAGGGCTGGGCAGCTGCCCTGGGACTGCAGAATTTGAGATACTGCAGAGAACCCCACACTGAGCTGCAGGAGGCACCTGGACACCTCAATGGACCCATACTGGTGAAAGAACTTGTCTGGGAAAGGTGACAGGTCAGCAGGCACCAGGTCACCCCGAGTGGCATCTGCCAATCCCCCGTCACCGGGCTCCGCGTCGAAGCCAGCTGCCATCCCACCGGCACACAAACTATCCATCAAGCATCCTCTGTGTCAAAGCCGGGTTTTATTTTTAAATTTAATGTCTGTAAAGTATTTTGGCTTTAAATTATTCCGCAGCCTCCCTCGGTTCAGCGGCGCTTCCCCGTCTAGACAGAACAATCTTGTTGTCAGTGAAACAGATTCGCCCTGACATCCCCGCCGCGATGCCACTGCTATTTTCCTTTAGAAAGGAAAAGAGCTAAAAAGCTCTTTTTTTACTGTTTTGAAATGTGATTCCTGTCCATTCAACTTCAAACAAACACCTCAATAAAAAATCCTGCCGTCTTTGGTTTGATCTCTCCGTGTTAGGAAGACGCATGGATGGAGAAACGGGGGATGGCTCAGCATCTGTTGGATGTGGCATCTCCCAGTGCTGCTTGCAGCGTGCCTGCTCTCCTGGGAGCAAGGGATTCCCACCTCTCCCGCTCTGTCTTTCAAACCCACCTGCTTTGGCTCTCTCCCAGGCTGCAGACCAAGGACTGGAATGTGGAGATCTCTGTGGCAGCAAAGTCCCTGCTCCCCAACACTGATCTGTCTGATCCTCTGTGGCTGCAGGACAAACCTTGGATGGCTGGTAGGGAGATGCAGGACAAGCATCAGCAGCCTGAAAAAGAGATATTAAACCAAGTCAAAACATATTTTGCACATCACTTTTATTGTCAGGTCTCTGCCAGCATGAAAGGCTACAAATACTTCCATTCTAATTTAAAAAGTACTTTTCCCCCTTGTGCACCAAGAACGAGCGTTCAGCAGCACCTCCTGACAGCCTGTGGTGCCTGGAGAGAGAAAACAGCCTGATCCAGCCAAAAATAACGCTGCTCCCCTTTTGCTCTGTCAGTGACACATCCTTGATGTTTGCAGTCAGAAGTGACAGGTACCAGTTGGGGATCTTTCCGTCTCCTCTCCCGGTAAGACGGCCATCCACGTGGCAGCAGGGAGGTGATCTCCACCTTATGTGAGGCATTCCCTGCCTGGGCATCACCCAGGGGAAAGGCACAGCCCCAGAACTAAGACCCCAAAGACCTGGACACAATCACACAGGAACAGAGGGACCTCCAGCAGCGTAATGGGAAGAGCTACACAAGAAAGAGCTGCTTCAGGGCACCTCCACACCTGCTTCCCACCCTTCACCTCATGAATTCATCCTTGTCCTGCCCTCTGTGGAGATATGAACCCACTCACAGGAGCAGTCAGGAGTTTCCCCCAGGAGCAAGCTGGCTCTGTCCCGTAGGGAACAGCTCCCCTGGCTGTGCCACAGCCAAAGCCCCACATTTGGAGCAGCCCCCAGCACACCCACCCCAGCCAGGAGCAGATGGCCCCGGGATCCAGAGAGGCAAAGCGGGGTAAGATTCCACCATCCGAGGATGTGCCGTGCAGAATCAGCCCAAAGGACTGACTGTTCCGGGGAAAATAGCACCAGGAAAGCATGGCAAACAGCATATGGATGTGGTCCTTCCTGGGTGCACTGAGACCATCCCACACAAGATCCTCCACCAGCACAGAACCCAGAGAGGGCTGAGAGCATCCTTCAGCAGCAAGTTCTACTTTCTGCCTTCTCCTTTACCCAACAGTATTATTTACCAGCTCATGAATTCAGTGAGGAGGTTTTGCCCCGGGTCTGGGGGAACAGCAAGTGCTCCTTTGATCAAACCTGTACCTTCAGCACCTGCTCACTGTTGATGGAGAGCTGAGCAACCTTTCTCTCCTCAACCCCTACGCCTGCACCAGCCCTGCTGATGACCAGATCCATGATAAATGGAGTTAGAGCTCCAGTGGAGTGTTTGCTGTCCTCCTGGGATGGAGGTGTTAATGCGTGGGCTGAGCTGGGGGCGGGGGACTGAAGTGCTGAAAAATGATGCAGGCAAAGCTCATTATCACATCCTTAATAGCCCTGAAATTGCTGTGAGGGCCTCTGTCAGTTCTGTTCCCCCTGGATGGTAGGGAGCCATCCCCATCTGTCTCAGCAGCAGGGCCGGGTCCCCTCTCCAGAGCTGCTGTCCACCCAAGCAGACAGGGCACCTCCACACTTGGAGCCAGTGTCTCCACACCAGGTATTCCTGAGAGGATCTGCAGAGGACAAGTCGTGCTGGCTCAGCTCAGCATCTCTGCTCCAAATCCACTGACTCCAAGAGGGGGCACTGGCCTCAAGCATCCAGATTTTACTCCTGAACTCTGCTCCTGGCCTCCAGGACGAGGGGCAGTAGTGCCTCAATCTCCCTGCCTGTGTCAAAGAGCTGTAACATTCTTCCACCCACTTCAGTAAATATCTTTTGCTTTTAATTCTTCTTGGGCACTTTTTGGGGAATTTTCAGCCAGTTCAGAGGTGCTGATGGTACTTCCAAGGTCACCCAACACCTGGGCCATGGCTCTGTGTTTTCAAGTCAACACATCATCACAGAATCCCAGAGTGGTTTGGGTTGGGAGGGACCTTAAAGATCATCTAATTCCACCCCCTGCCATGGGCAGGGACACCTTCCACTAGTCCAGCTTGCTCAGAGCCCCATCCAACCTGGCCTTGGACACTTAACACATCCTGGATGTGCTGGTGGGAGATGGGTGTGGACACCAACCACGTGGCTCCAACCTACACTGAAAAGCTCAGCTCCCCACCAAGGACAGCAGGTGCTCAAGGTGCTGGTTTGACCAGAGGAGCAATTGCTGTTCCCTCAGACCCGGGGCAAACCCTTCTCACTGAATTCATGAGGTGGTAAAATACTGCTCCTGGGTGAAGGAGGGGGCACAGGGAGCAGGTCCCGTGTCAGCACGGAGCTGGTGGCTGCACCTTTAAGTGCTGCATCTCAATTCCACTTTGCACGACAGCTGCACCAAAGGGATTTGATGGCTCCCAAGAAATGCCAAGCCAAGAAGCTTTTAAGAACTCCCGAACTGCCTTTTTAAGAGGCAGGGCACATGTGCAGCTAATCCAGTCTTTAAAGTAATGATTTAATTTACCTTAGGAGAAGCAAACCAGCATAAATTAATATCTCCCAGTAGTATAACATAAGCATGTTTTATCTAGAGATTATGTTGATTAAATCATCAAGTACCATAATCTTCCTTTCGTACCTCAATAAAAAAAAAAAAATCCCTAAAAATATAGATATAGCCTTCTAAGCCACAGGAGGGAAGTGCACATTCATCTCCAAGCACTCTCCTCGCTCAGCAGTGCATGCACATGAGACTCCCCACCCTGGAAGAAGCTGCTCCAGCTGGTGCAGTAAGGAGAGGTAAAATGAGAACGTGTTCCGAATGGAAGCGATGCCAGGAGATGAAGGAGCTTGGAGTCAGTACACGAGTCACACTCGTGGGGTTTCACTCTGCAAATGTGACTGAAGAGATCAGATCTGACTTCCCAAGGCCATGTATCTGCTTTCAGGGTGTAAGACACCAAGGCCATTAGTCACACAAGCTGGAAATTCGAGTGGCTCAGTTCCACCACGCAGGGAGATGGTGCCTGAGCAGAGCAGGGAAAGCACAGAGGCCCATTTCAAACATCCTCCTCCCACCCCTCTAATCTCATTTCTGCCTGTTCTCTCTTGCTTTGCTCTCCACTGAGCTGAAGGACTGAACCACCCACCCTGGCGAATCAACCCATTCCTGTGGGGGCTCAGCTGCAAACCCTCTCCTGCAGCTCTCTGCCCGGTAATCATGCACGGGCACTTCAGGTTTAATGGCTTTGTCTGCTGCCTGTTTGGATTGCTGGAGAGCTCTTGGGCAGGCCACTTCAGAAGCACAACACCTTTTATTTAAAGCCAATTCGGAACCTCAGTGGTGAGTCTGAAAGCTTGCCTGGAGAAGGACAAAGGATGTTGTTAGGAGAAGGTGTCCGAGGCCAAAACAACATCCCTGACATCAACAGAAAGCTCCCCCCGTGAGAAAGCAAAACCTGAACACCATTTACACTGTCCACTGACACCAGCAGCAGGTCTCCAGCAAGCAACCTGGGCTTATAAAGCCAAGTCTCAACACGAGCAACATCGACTCACCCTCCTAGTCCATGGTGTTGGCGTTTATGAAATAAGTGGATTTTGCAAAGAAAGGGCAATTAACAGATGTTGTTGTGTTCGGTTATTGGGAAGTTGGGGCAAGCAGCAAGAATCTGAGTGCGAGCTGCAGCCACCAGCAGTCCCCTGCCTCAGTTTCCTCATAAACAAGGTAACTGTTGTAAAAGCTTGGGAGCCTTCAGGAGAGAAACAGCATTACCTGAAAAAAATATTTTAATACCCAAATGAAGTTGTGAAGAGAAACTCCCCGCCCAGTGTCTCAGGCAGAAAACTCATCTCCATTCAAACACCCTGTCCCTACAATTTAAAAAATATACATTTTTGTAAAGGAACCAGTTTCAGGTTCTGTGAGGAGGCCCTTTCTCAGCAGGAGGTTTTCTTCAGAGAGGAGACACAGTGTGCTGACTTGCAGCCTTACAAATCTGGAAGCTTCAAGAAGTCTCCTGACTTTTTTTTATTATTACTCATTTCTATGGTCCTGCAAACCTGCCTGATGATTCACAGAGCAGAGGAGGGTTGTGCTTCTTTCCTTGAACTCCTTTCAAACTAAAACTCAGACCCAAGCCCCTTTCTCCCCTAGAATCAAACCTCCAAGTCTTACTGTATAGAACTGAATACCCGAAAATGATTCAGGCAGAGGACTGCAATTTCAGAACAATTCTTCACATCCTTCTGATGTCATTTTACAGTAGAAATAACCTATATCTGACCCTCTCTCTCTGCAAATGTCTCTGTCTGCCCATCTCTGAACAGCATTTCCCTCCCAGGCTTTGTAACCCCCTCAGTCCAATTAACAGGGTCTCCAAAAGCCTGGGGACTTTATTACTTCTAAATGAAACATCTTCAAACACACTAATGCCACTTGTCTTCTGCAGGACCCTCGTTCCAGGCAAGCCTGACATTTTGACAGACCTCCACACTCATTTTCACCGAGGAAATGCACCATTACACCAGGTTAATTTTTTAGGATGGATAGAAAATCTCTTCCTCTAGGTAAATATTAGACAAACATCTATACACTGCATGGAATTACATGTCAAGCCACTCGATAAAACTAACCTATCTGCCAGGAACAAGTCTGTCAAATGCTTGGTACAGATGCCTTTCTCCCCCCACTTTAAGTCTGGAGGAAGGGAGGGGGGGTTCCACTCACTGATCACCCCCACCTTGCCAGCACCATGTCTGCCTGTGCTTCAGCCTCCCTGCTCACACAGCTGCCTTTGGAGAGGAGGATTTTGAGAGGATATTAAGAGAAAAGCCTTCCAAAAAAAAAAAAAAGAAAAAGAAAAAGGAAAAAAAAAAAGAAGTCACAGGGGTTGCTTGGCTTCCACCCTCACTCCCGGGGCTTGAGGCACACTGGGAGAGCGCTGCTGTCTGCAAACACCACCTCTGTCACGTCCCCTCCTCGCAGCACAGGAGCCTGCAGGCAGCACAGAGGGTGCCCAGCTCCCCTGAGACAGCAGCCAGCAGAGCCACATCACTCTGCTGCTGCTCACTCCCAGCAGCTCATCCCTTTCCAAGGAGAGGACCTGGCTGAGGGACTCGCTCCTCACTCCAAAGCTCACAACAGACAAGACCTACAAGCGTTTGCTTTCAGTTTTTTAATACGTTCCTCCCCTCCCCAAGCTGGGGGCAGAAATCTTTCACAGCAGATCAGAGCCCACAGATGTCAGACAGCTTCTCTTCCTACTTTTGTGATGCCCTGGGAAAGCCAAAGCTGGCAGGCAGAAAGCCCAAGGTACCTGGCAGGATGGACTTGATTGCCTCCAGCTAATGAGTTCCACCGTGGAGGGACAGATCCTCCTTTCCAGGGACCTCAGGTCCTCTCTGAGCTCCATCTAGAATCTGCATGGACACTGCCATTCCACACTCAACATCCTGCACGAGAAAATGATTCATTATCCCCAGGGAGCTGCCATCTGTCAGCCCATCACGGACAGATCTGATTAACAGAACATCCCCGTGATCTCCACCTACTGCAAAGGAGAACGTGCTCTCTTCCAATGGATCATGTTAACACATTTCTAACTTTGGATTTGCAACAAGCTTCTCAGACTCAACTACCAAATGCAGCTGATGAGCAGTAACTTTTTATCCAGAAATCATCTGGTCACTGCTCTGCACTGAGCCAGGTGGAGCCGGGATGGAGGAGGGACAAGAGGGTAATGCTGAAGAAGAGGTGATGTACCCAAAGGGGAAGTTCTGACTTAGCTGAAACCTTAAGTAATGTTAAGTTGCCCTCGAGCCCAGAGTACAAACTAAGCTGAGGAAGGAGATAGGCATATCTAGCTGGATTGAAGACCCAGCTCCTCTTTGGCAGATATTTGCTCTCCCAAGCCTCAGCCTCCCCAACCGAGTCATCAAGTTTGTTCTCATTTACTTCTCTCTGTAGAAACCTCTGAGATTTGCATTTCAAAACCACTGTAGGGGTAAAATCACTGCTGAGACAGGCAGCAGCAGGCACTGGCTGCCCTTCACAGCACTGACCATGCGGGAAGGCAGGATGCTCCTGCACCGGCTTCTCCTGCTGGTTCTGCTCACAGCAGCCGAGATTGCCACAGCAACAGGACACAGAGGAGAAAAGTATTTCTCCAGAGCGTATTTGGCTGCTTTCAAGTGGATCGACACTGGAGAGTTCGTTTGTAAACGTCAAGAGCATGTCGGTGTGAAATTGGAAATGCGAGTGGGTGGCAGCACGGCCAGCACAGCTCACGGGGGGAGGAGATTAAACACTGGGCTCACCTGAGCTGGGTGTGGACCCAGAGACCTGCAGGAGCTCACAGGACCTCAGCACTCGTCGACTGAGCCAAGGAAAACCCCTGTCACTAAGGCAGACAGCTTTGTGGCTACTCCCACCACGCTGGGCTGCAGTTCTGTCTCCAAAACACCCACCTTTGTGCAGGCACCACGAGGCTGAGCTGCATCCTTCTGTTTTCCCCTCGGCAAGGGAGAGACCCCAGTGCTGATGTTCCCAGCAGCACCAATGCTCTGTCAGCTGAGCCACGTAACCAGACAGCAAACAGGGACAGTAAGGTCGAGCAGGAGACTGTGCTCCTCCCCAAAACAATTTAAGAGGCTCATTAAACCGGTTAATAGCAGGAGCAGAACTGACACCATGCCACAGCGTTTTCACTTTCCTTTGTGACAACATCACAAAGGACTCGAGCCGAGCATTTGGCTCCAGCACTAAGTGGCACCTCAGGAGTCCAGTTGAGATGTGCCAGGAGCAAGAGAGGGCAACTCATCCTGAAAAACACAGAAGGTAATGAACCCATTCTTGGATGAAGAGTGAGGCTCTCCCTGTGCTCTGGTGATGATGATGGCTGGGTTAAACACCCAGTGAACAAGCAGGCAGCACAATTCAACAACCTCATCATCCTTCACTGCTCCCCCCCACAGCAGGCATTTGGGAGACGCATCTGCTCCCTGAAGGAAAATTTTGGGGAAACAGGATGAGAGCTTAACAAACACTTAGAACTGGCACATTTTTGTGATTCTGCTGACAGCCCATTCAGAGCACACTCAGCTCAGAGAATACTACAGCAAGACAAGTGACAGACAGGGTCACAGGTCCAGGAGACCTCCTTGGTCAGAGGCATTCACATCCAGCAAGCCCCAGTGATAAACCAATAGCACAGCCCCTGCCTGGCCACACACCACATTCCTCTTCATCTGAGACACCACACTGATTCAACCAAGTGTTTGGCAATAAAAAGATGCAGAGGCAGTGAAAGGGCTCACTGTAATCAATTAATTAAATAAAGAAAAGTAGCGATGCCTTGGAATGTAAGTAAATATGCAACACCACCGTTGAAAGAGGGTGTGTAACAAGGCACGGTTGGCTGGCTGAGACACGCCAACCATCTCTCCTGGGCTCGTGCCTCTGCTCGGCTGACTGGCTGCATCCATTAATTATCCCCCCATTAGGCAGGCAGGAAATGCTCCCAACCAGAGGCACCTTCCTGCTCTGTCATTCAGCCCAGGAACATGACAGATACAACAGAGCTGAGGCATAATCGAGACAGAGCACCTGCCAGGCTGGATGGATGGGCAGAAACCCCTCTGCACAGAGGCTTTGCAGATTATTAATACCTTTGGTTACATGACATGATGAAGAGGCACTGCAGGCCTCGTGAAGGCCACAGCCAGAGTTTTTGAGGTTGCTCACGTCCATTACAAGTGTACAATCTGTTCCCCAAGGTCTCCAGCATCGAGGTGGCAGAGCAGCCACACGTGGCAGCCACTGGGACGAGCCAGCCCAGCACAAGAGCTGATGCATTTTTCATGTCCTCTGTGGCTTTCACATCATTTCAGAGCAAACAAAAACCTTCCCACACCCCCACCTCCCTTGTCCAGACACACCATGCAGCAGTCCAGGCATGAAAGCACCAACACTGCAGCTTTGCACACAAAACATCTGCTAAATACTCACTTTCACAGCACCTGGAAAGGCCAAGCAAGCACCTGTGTCTACTCAGATGGATGAAATTCTTGGGGAGCGAGGCCCTGCTGTGATAGGGCCCCTCATTGGATTGCCACCAATTGTCCCTTACTCAGAACAAACAAGGGTTTATCCGCCTTTGTTTTATCCAAGGGGACAGACACTTTATTTCTGTATTTCACCCAGACCTCCAAAGCTCTTCTCAAAACAGTTATTTCAATGAAAGTGGAAACAAATCAATAGTTTTGAATTGTCTCAGGGGAGAAGGAGACCAGGCAGGGCTGGGAACTCTCCTGCCAGCTCTGTCATGTTATTGCCCTTCCCTGAACTGCAGAACTTCACACTTGGTACAGAATGAGCCCTAATCAATACTCTAGTGCTGAGATGCTATTACAGACTGTGCATTCCTGGGTCCCAGGTCACATGTCAAACTCTCCTGCCACGTCTTACACCTTCCAAGACAGTCTTAAACCAGTTCTTAAATCCAATTTCAATAGATGAGGTTTCTACTACCCCAGAAATCCTGTTCCATCAGAATATCTGCCTCCTGAATTTATACCGATTTTGTACAACTGCATTACATGATTTAGTATCTTTGGTATTCAGTCTTCCCCATCATAAAAAACATGATGCCTCATGATGCACAAGGTTTGGAATGATGCCTCCTAGTCACAACAGAAAAAAATATTCCTGTGACTGTAACGCACTGTTAGTAAATTGTAGTTCATAGGAAAAAGGCTATTTCTTCCCCAAAATGAATAATTATTCAGTGTTAACAGGAACTTGACATGATCAGCAGCTTTCTTCAACTGTCTGCATAACAGAAATCAATTAATTGTTTATCAGACACCCCTTAGCTCCCTGAAAAAAAGAGGGGGGGGAAAAAAAAACCAAAACAAATAAACATTTGACCTACCTCTCCATTTAATGGCAGCAGCTGACGTGGAGCTCCATCCATGTGTCCTGAGCCAACCACTCTTCAAACCCATGTCCATCAGTGCAACCACTCTGTTCACTTTAACACCCTTCAGTCACCGATTCCAACCAGGATTTAAACCATTAAGCTGAAAAACTTGACTTAAAACACCACTTTTAACCTTGACTCGCATTTGATATTTATTTTTGTTAAACCTCGTTAGCTTTGATGAACCAGCAGAGATGTGCAGCCAACCACCACTGCCAAAAGAACCCTAACTCAATAAAAATAAGGAACTTTCAATAAAGTGGAATGAGGAATGTGTGTTTCATCACTGCTCTGATTATTTTCCCCTCTCAGGATTTGGGGCAGAACATGGGGATGCAACTAAATGAAAAATGACAAAGCCACCTTAGGCGTGCAGAGCAACTGATAGCTTTCAAATTTAGGATTGATTAAATGAAGCAGTGGCTGTTTCCCGTGGGTTAGAGCTCTCTGTTCCAAAGCCCTACAAATGCCTGGCTTTGCTCAGGGCATTGCTATTTTAGAACCAAAGGCTTCAGTAACTCTTCCTGTGCTGCTTGTTCAGCATCTCAATTATGTGAGGGGAGTTTAGGCACCCACCCTGCTCATATATATACACACCATATATATTGCTTTTGTGTCTTTTTGTCACCTAATTGTTATTTAAATTTTGGTCCCAGGGTACAAGGTTTCTTTGAGGGACTTTCCCCCTCTGCCTATTTATTAATATCACATTGGAGGGTAAAAAAACCCAAATATTTTGTGGGGTTTTCAGTGTTCATAAACCCAGAGAGTTCTGTAAGCATATTTAAAAACTCAACTAAAGCAGTATTTTCCATTCTTGCATGAAAAGGAGGGATCTAAATAACCAGTATTGATGGCACTGTAAAGAGATAATATTACAAGATATTTTGGCATCTCAAAAATTTGACCTGATGTTAAGGGTTAAAAGTGTTTCCCACATTCAACATGACATTAAAATAGTGGCACTCTAACTGTACAAAATGTGAAGTTTCAGTGACAACAGGTTTTCAGTAAATCACAGAAAAACAGAAACATGAATTAGTTTTCTAAATAATTTAGTATATATTAAATTTTTAGTTTTAGAACTGGAGAAACTAAAACTCATAACAGCAAACCTTAGACACCCATTCAGATTTTCTTAGGTGATTTAGCATTTGCTATTTGGAACAAGAACACAAAAGCTGCTTTTTGATTTTTTTTCTGAAGGAGGAAGAACCTCAGTTACTCACAGGTGTCACAGCAATTTCTTGCTCTTGCAGGCTTTACTTCTTTAGTTCCCCAGAAATTAAAAAAAAATAATAATAAATCATAAACAATTAAGGTTTCTGTCACTCAATCACTTTGTCTCTTTACAAAATCCAAGAAAAAGCGCATGAGCTAAAAAAGACAACTTTGTTTATTAGCATTTGTCCTTGGAAAAAGCCTCTTTGCATGAGTATGATGTCAAAAAGCCCCTGGAATTTGGCTCACTGATCTGGCTTCTGTCCATCTGAACATCTAATGGCTGGGGGGGAATTGTCTTTTTTATTTTGCACGTATCAACATCACAGTCCATTTCTCAAGGCAACGAAAAAAAATGCTTAATATGAGTCAACAGCCAACTCCAATTTAACCCTCAATAAAAGTCTATTTTTGGCAGAAGGTCCACCTTTCTTTAAAATTACTATAACCACGAGTTAAAAACCATTTCCTGATGAGGATTAAATTCTTTCATACCTGTAGCAAAGCTGTTTCTGTTCACTGAGGGTTTGAATCCTTCAAGCCTGATGATAGGCAGGCAAAGAGCAGACAGAAAAGCCAATTTTCTCTTGAAAGTTAAGCAAGACCTTGTCCATCTCCTTGAGTAACTTGTCTCTATTTTTCCAACCAGTGGCAGGAAATCTTCAATTCTACAGCTGCTGTCTATACTCTTGATCTCCACATGCCTCATCCTCACCACAGCACATCTTGAGCATCCTTTTAGGATTAAAAAAAAAAAAAAAAAAAAAATGCACTGCTTCCCTGAGTGCACAACAAGGCACTGCATTTCATCATTTCCAGCCTCTCAAATGGCTCAGGCCATCACAGAACAGCCTGCCTGGAAAAACAGGGTACAATATCCAGGTACTTTGTGAGACAGATCTACTCTTCATGGTGATGACAAAGGCAGGACAGACTTTCATTTCATAAAGAAGCTAAGGATGAAGTAGGCTATAAACAAAGTACCTTCAGAGAGGCAGTTAAATCTGAACAAAGAGGGCTACAAGCCCGTACTCAGGGCTGCCAAAACCAGAAATTACAGTTCAGAGGTTGATCCAGGGGCAAGGAATTCTGGCAGAAGGAGATTCAAGATTGATGTGAAAGAGTGGAGCACAAGTTTGAGATCAAGTTTTGCCAACTTGCACGTGGAAGCAGTGCCCTGATTCACACCATGAGTTTATGTAGCCCCTGTCCCCAGCCCACCCAACACACACTGACAGTCCCTCCACCCCACCCTGACTCCTCACTGTCCTCATTCTTCCTCACCTCGTCTTCTCCCACTCCTTGATCAACACCACAAGATGACCCTTGGGGCAACAGCAGCATCCCAGCAGTTGGGTGTCCACGGGGTTTTCAGGAGAAGGAAGTGGTTCAGCAAGTCCCACAGGTATTCACTTCCAGAAGACTCTCCAAATTCTTGTGTCCCACCCCCCATCTCCCCTTTCAACACCTGCAATGGAAAGACAGGCTTTTGCTTGGAAGAGCAGCTGTTCTGTCCCCACTGACGGTGAGCACATGTTGTAGATTCAGATTAAGATGCGGTGTTGAAGCTGTTTTAATTACATTTTCACAACATGCACCTCCACCAGTCCTGGCTCTAAGGGAGCTGCTGCACATCCACACTCCTACCAATACCCAAAGTTACCCCAAAACAGGGAACATCACAGCAGCAGAGATCAGCTGCTGTCAGCAGGTTGTATCTCCCCAACACTGAACCAAAGTTCCCAGCTATTTCCCCAAATACAGATATTGATAAAATGATATAGACAGGAAATAAATCCTGCTACTCACTTAGCACTTTTTATTATTAGAACGATGATGTTCATTTTAAGACTCGGTGACAAATCCTGTTTGGTACATCACCACCTTATTAAAAACCTGTGACACGTGCAGAGAATGTTAAGTTATATTAAGTAAGCTGTTAACTTGACAAAATCCAGGCTGCTGCTTTCTGCCTGACTAAGCTGCAGCAAAGATGGCACGTTGTCAAGGGGTGGGAAACATCCTCTCCTTTCTTGCCAAAGCTCCAGATCCAGTTAAAACTCCAAACTGCAAAAATCAGGAAGGTGTCTGTCACATCAGGAATTCAGCCATCACACTCCACTCCAGACCCACGTACATACATCAGTTCTTGGGGTGTGACTGCCACCCAACTGCAGGAAAGAAATGGACACAGTTGTTCCAACTCCCTTGCCTTGCCTGTATTCCATTTATCCAGCTCAGCTGATGCTGAACAAGAAGGCAGCTCAAAAGCAAAACAAAACAAAGAAAAAAATGCCTCAAAGTGACAGATATTGATGAAGACAGAATTTACAACTTTTTGACTAGTAATCAAAAGCAGCACAAAGTTGTTCTGCACATAAGGCAGAGATCTGACAGCAGTGCCAGGGCACTG
Source organism: Empidonax traillii (assembly GCF_003031625.1). NCBI lineage: Eukaryota > Metazoa > Chordata > Aves > Passeriformes > Tyrannidae > Empidonax > Empidonax traillii. Next base: position 214,476 of record NW_020955292.1, on the reverse strand, counting down.
GGTGGCTCCTGCCAATGCAGTCACACATGGCATTGGTGGTTCCAGCCATCAGCAAAAGGCTGGGAATAATATAGGAATGCCAGAGTCAGATCTTTAAACATCTTGGCATTAATATCATTATTTGAGTATTTTCACTTGTGCCACAGGAGGGCAAGTGTAGAAACCCAGTGTTGTCTCCAGTAATTAAAAAAACCCTTCAAGGGGAATCCTTTGCAAAGCATTTTAGGGAATGAAGGTTCCAGTTATGGACGGAGAGCATGGCAATGCCACTTTCTACTCTGTACCAGGCTCCTCTGGAAGATAAAACAGATCCAGTACCTCCTGTCAGCAGGATTCCACCACAACCTGTTATTCTAAGCATCAGTGAAAAACATGGAGTTTATCTTTTGTCACTACAACTGTTCATATGGTCAAGCTATCTGCAAACTCCAGGTAATTATTCCTTTAATTTATAGTAATCCACCTATTCCAGGTAATCTATTTCAGCAAACAGACATACTCTGCTTGTTCATTGAAGGGTTTTTTAATGTGAAGAGAAACGGAAGCTTCTGACTAACCACGCGTGACTGCTTAACTACATTAAAATCGCTGTATTTTCAGCAGTTTCTAAGCTGTTCACACTGTCCAAAAAAAGCCTCAGCACTCAAGTCTTTGAGCAGTTCACCCAATAAAGCTGATGTTGTGCACCAGGTGTTCTGGAGGCTTCTCTTCAGCTGCAGCTGAAACCTGGCAGGATTCATCTCCTTTGGCCCAGCATCCCGAGCCTTGCAGAGAAAAACAAGGCCCAAAAGAACAACCAACCTCAGGTCTCGACAAGCAAAGCTTCTTCCACTGGTCTGACTTCAAACAGAGACGTGACATTGTTTTTGACATACGAGTCCCATCTGCGCACCACAAAACGATGATGACAAAAGTCTGATGCAAAGTCTTCTTCAACAGTCACCCCAAATACAAACAGAGCATACAGAAGCTTGATGCAAAGATCCAGAAATAGTCCAGGGCAGTGCTTGGGCATCACTAAAGACTTAAGGACTACTGGGGATCATGTGGCCAGCCACAAACGGTCTCATCAGAGGTCATGACACTGTTCTGTGCTGCTGGGAAGAGTGAGCAGCCCGACACCCCCCAGCAGAGGTTTGGTGATCAGTTAAAAACAAAACAAAAAAAAGGCCCCGGGAGGAGCTCCCGCTCATGCAGCCGATCGCCGGCGGATCACAAACACACCTCGCTGCAGCTGCCCCAGGTAGATCCTCATCTTTGTGCTGTCGCTGGTTTTCCTCACCCAGATCTGCAGCAAAGAAAGAATATAAAAAATGGGGCGGGGAGATAAACTGGGGGTAAAAGGGGAGAACTCACAGGAAGCAACACACAGACCAATAAACCGCACATCTTATTGTCAGAGCCGAACACCTCTGTTACTGCCCTGCTGCTTGGGGTGCACAGATCGTTCAGGTTAATCCTTTCTCCCTCCCCACATGAGGCATTTGCAACCTGAGCAGAACACGAAAGAAGGTTTCTAACTTTACCTCCTTAACTTCCTGCTCAGAACAGTCCTCAAGAAAAATGACTCTTTCCAAGCACCATCAGGAAAGCAGGTTCCTTTCTGCTCCGGTTCACAGCAGAACTGTGGCATTAAGCTTTGCCTAATCAAGAATAAGTCTCCCTAGATCCACAGATCATAAAATTACCTACCCTGGGATTTGCCCAGACAAGTAACTATTAGTCAAATGAAAAGCTTATCCTGACTCTGTTCCGTGAGGCATTTCCCACAATGTGTTACAGAAATTGTATCTGAAGACAAAAGGGCCCCTCTTTTCAACACCTGCACGGAAGGATTCACACCCAACGTGTTCCAAAGGACAAACTGCTGCCACTCCAGGGAATTTTTTTAAATCACTTTCAAGACGTTTAGATCCAAAAACCTGTACTTTAAAAATCAAGTCTGAGCAATCTCCTCTGCATTAGATCACTCTAATGCATTTAAACATATTTAAATACGTGCATGAAGTAAGAATTATCCAGCTCTTAGTACTGGAGTATTTTAGGATAGAAGTCCAGTACTTCCTACTGCAAAGGATTATAAAGTTATGTTGGCCTTTGATTTATCCTAAGCTATTTTTTTAGTTATGCTAGCTATTATCTCTGTTATTTTAATAATAAACTGACTTTATTAACTGGAGTCCTCAGTATACAATAAATTTAATATTTGCCTGTGTTTGTACTTCAGTTATTTCCCCAGAGAAATTAAAATCAACATGCACTGAGAATCATCTCTCAACTGCAACATTACCAAGAATTTGGCATGTTTTCCTTGCCAAAAGAATTACAAATTTTTGAGCAACTGCACAAAACAACAAACATGTACAATTTTACGTTCTAGCATGATATGATGGAATGGTACATTTGTTTTGCTAAAATTAACTGCTTTGTTAAGTTCCATTTGGAGCAATATTAAAATTCAGGTTTAAGTGACCACAACAGTGCAATTACTTAACATTAAAATCTGCCACAGTGCTCAGGAAAATAAACGCATCAAGATATATTCTGAACTTAAAATTGATGTTTCAGACACACAATATATTTTGTCATTAGAGGAGAGCATCTATTAATCCTAAAGAACTGAAGGAGATGGGAAATGGGAGCAACCAAAACCATTTCTGAATTTCTTTTATTCCTTGACTTTTTTGAAATAAGCTTCTTCCTTTTTTCAACTTCAACAATCTGAGATTTCTGAGTAAATTAATAAAAAAAATAACACTTTCCTGCAGGTACTGAAGAGGGGTTTTTGTCAAAAAGCACTAGCCCAGGTTGCTCCAAGCCCCATCCAACTTAGCCTTGGACACTTCCAGGGATGGGGCAGCCACAGCTTCTCTGGGCAACCTGCGCCAGGGCCTCCCCACCCTCACAAGGAGGAATCAATAAATTGCATTTCTCTCATGGTTTCAGGTAAGATGCTCCCAAAGAATTCCCTTTTAATGTTATAAATTACCAGTAATAACTCTAATCCAGTTAGCAGCACTACATTTAGCACCCATTAGCACACTAGCACTACTTTATCTGAACTATCAACTGCTGAGCAACACAACTGTTACTGCCAGGGGAACAGTTGTGATACAAACATATCCCATATGCAACTCATTCTGAGGAAAATAAAGTATTTTCCCTTAGCTGCCTCAACAAATTAAAGTTCCTTTATTGGCTGATTGAAGAGAAGCGCACTCAAGTCTATTATTTCTTTCCCTGAAGTGTCTGGAATTTGCAAGCAAAGAATAAACTGCTCCCTTTGCCCAACTGCTGCTCCTGCAGCCAGACTCACATCAATCTTGGGCAGGGAGCTCTTCACCTGCTGCTCTAAGGCTTCATCAGCAGGCACAAGGAAATTGCCTCAGACAAATGACTGGCCTGCCCCATCTCCCAAGGAGGTGATGGATGCTGCCAGAGAGCTTCTCTGTTAGCAGGAAGAATGTTCTTCCCTCACAACAACTAAATTTGGTGACAAAGTTTTTTCTCATCCTCCTCTGCATTCCCAATGGAATTTCTTTTAATTTTGCCTTGACAACAACTGTATGCATGTTCTTGAAATAAAGGAAATGGAATTTATGAATGTGGTGCCAGTGAGACGCAACGTGTCAGTTCTACCCATTTTTCCTGCTACTACTTGTAAAATGTAGGATCATTCTTTAAAAACAGAGTGTCTTTCCATCTCAGAAAGAGATTTCTCAACTTGGCTTTATCTTGGATTCAGCTTCTTTACACCCCAAATGTGTATCCTGGCTGAAAGGTTCACTCTTAGTCCTCACTAGACCCGTGTCCTTCCCCCCCTCTGCTGAGAAACAAAAGCAGCCCACCACCTCGTTGGCTCCCACAGAGCTGATCACACAGCTGATCTTCGTGTTGTCTTTAGACTCCAGGTAAATAGCCTGGCTCTTGTGGTACCTGCACAGAGAAAAAAAGGGAAAGGAAACACATGAAACCACTGGTGACAAAGCTGGGATTCCACGTTTGGACAGAGTCAGTCTGAAGTCCGTCCGTCTTTCCACAGGAAAGGCTCTGACACACCCATTTCCCCCTCTTTTTTTTTTTAAGCTATGTGTACAAAACAAAGACTTTGAAAGTCCTAACTCTGAATTACTTGTTTCCAGGGACTTGCCCCCTTCACAGCCCACCTTTCTTTAAGTGCTGCAGCCAAACCTCCCCCAGTTTCTGTTTATTCTGCCTAGGAGAGTTCTGTAGGCAGAACTCATCACACTGACAGAGGTGATTTGAAAGTAAATAACCCTAATCAAGCAAGCAACAAAATCCTTTACAATCATAAAAGCATATCTATATTTCCACCTTCACCCTAATCACAATGTGCTTCATATTTATCTGGGCAATCCAAGCTGCAGAATCACTACGCAGCCACTCCCCTCAGTAGCTGCTCAGTACAACTCCTGCAGTCTGAACACCATTTGCAAAATGCACGGATTTATTTAATCTTTACAGCTATTTCTAAAATAACCATACTGTAAATATGGAAGTCTTCCAATGGTTTATTCCACAATGTCTTCCTATTGGCTCATGTACTCAAAATTTTCACACTGCTTGCCAGTAACTAAAATGAGTGTCAGCTTTGAGCCTTCTAAACGTACTCACTACCCACAGGCTGGGTGAGGTAATAAAAAAAAAAACCAAATCCTGCAACCTTTTGACACCTCTGCCCAACCATTCCTCTTTCTCCTTCATTTTAACAGAAAGGATGTCAGTGGGTTCCAGGACAATGCAACAGCAACAATGATTTTGAGCCAAAAAAAAAATCGCAGTTTAGCAAGTCCAGATGTCATTAAATGATACAAAGGAACTGAATAAGCTACTACAAACCCCAGGCCTCACTAAGATAAGACAAAAATCTCAGTCCAGCAGTGTCCTACCATGCTGTGAGTGCTTAAGCAAGGAGAATTGATGATCTTGATACAATCAGTATCAGCGCAGAAGATACCAGTGCAAAGACACCTCTCAAGTGTTATCTGTGCCTGCAGAGATAATGAAATATTTTTCCCCACTCAAAGCTGTTTCTTTCAATTTTTGGTTACCACACACGGCACAGGCTTCAGCCCTCGGATTTCACATCACGAGTTACCATCCATCAGCAAATGCCTGTTAATTGTGCATAAGGAAGGCAAGGGAACAGGTTGGCTCAGCACTGTCTCAGCTGCCTCACGCTCAGTGCACACACAGGCAGGTCAGCTGAAGGCACAGCTGCCTGGTTGGTACCTGTTCGTGCCTCACCCCTGTGCCAAGTTTATACATCCACAGAGGGGTAGAACTGAGGAAAACACTCCAGATGAAAAATGCCATGGAGTTTAAGTTGGCTTTCAAGAGAGGGGAAAGGGCCAAACAACTCTTGCTGTTGCAGGGGGTAAAATGCACCACAGTGCTGGCAAGTGAGACAAGCAGAAACAATTCCACTTCCTGCTATAAAATATTTCGCTGAAGGGCCGTGATTTTCAGCTGCAACTCTATCAGGAGATTGAAGGAAATCCCTCTACATTATTGAATGCAGCAATGCTAAAAGCAAATAAAGATGGTTGTTTTACAGTGAACTGTGTTTTAGGATTCAATGGGGGAGCACAGAGCGAACTGACTGAGGATAAAAATCTGAATCTAATTCCACATTCATCTGAAACTCTCCACTTTGGAGACTTATTTGTGAAATATCTCTGCAAAACCTTAGGGGGTCCTTAAGCATTCAGTGTTTGGAGATAACAGTCATGCACGGCTGCATCAGGAAACAGAGAAAGTCACTCCTGAGCTGTCAGGTTTAGTATTTCTGTACATGCCAGCACTCTAAATGCACCTTAGAAAGAATTACCCTCCCACTATCGAGAGTTACTTCATTATTTTAAAACACCAGCTACTTTGCAGAAGTTCTATTACTATAAATCCAAAAAAAAAAAATCTAAGCAGGATTATAACAGCCAAAAAATGTAAAATACTTAAAACAGCATTAAGGACAAGGTAGATAGGAAAGGCAACAGCTGGAATTCCTGACAGTGAGACCCCCATGACAACTGAATTCAGCAAGATGAAAATGTTTGTTTGAGGTTTACATCCCAACTAGATACCCTTCAGAGAGATCTGGGCTCACTGAAGCTCTTCCAGGCTTAAATTTAGTGGGAAGTTGGGAGCTTTACTGGCAGATTCAATTTTTTTTTTTCTTTTTTTACTAGTGAACACTTTTCAGTAACCCACACACTACAAATTCTGAAGAACAGCTTATTGATCCAAATATATCCTGGAGATCATTTTTCTGTGTGTGTAAAGTGACTATGAAAGCAAAAAAAAAAAAAAAAAAAAGAACCTGATGAATTTGTGAAGCCTGTTCAGTTCATATCTGCTTTATGGCTCACGGTCATTTCGACTCAGCCTGTGCAAACTGAACCCTTGATTAAACATCACAGTCAGAAGGGACAATGACCAACTCTCCAAGATGACTGTTGTGTGGAAAACAAGCTTCCCACCTGTCATTTTCTGTGGTAAAACTACAACCTCATCACTTGTTATTTTGAGCCACCAGAAACACTGAAGCAGGTTACAACCAAGCAAATTGCTTTCTGCTCAAGGAGGACGAGATTGCCCCCTTGATCATCCAGGTTTGCATGTCTCACGGATTAAGTTTAAGACCTACTAAGGTTTCTCTGCAGAGTTTAATATTTTCCTTGTGTTTTGTGAGGCTTGTACAGCTGTACGACCATAAAACTCAACAGAGCTAAATCCAATCAGCAATTCTGAAGTTGCCTCTCCCAGGTGGGTTTGATCTTTAAAGGTTATTTGGGTTTATTAGAAACATTTTTCATCCTGCTCAGCTGGTGGATGACGTTTCTTCTGCCACCTTGTGGAGCGCTGGGCTTGCGTTCCACAAAGCTGAACCCCTGGAATGTGAGTGCTGCTGACATCGCTGTGCCCAAAAATCACAGACTGTCTGTATCCAAGCTGAGCAGCTTCCCAGCTCCAGCCCACTCTGTGTGCTGCTGGCTCTCTTACCTAATATTAGGTTTGCAAAAAAAACTTGCTAAGTGTCACAGTGGACACCACTGATTCCATGGGAGAGATTCAAGTCTCCTTTTATTGGAGCCACTAGTTATCCCTCAAATCTACGGGGTCTTAACACTCCACCGTCATGTCTGATTTACTGGTTGCAACGATGAGCCCTTGGGGGAAGCAGCGAACTCTGCCCAAAAAAAAACATTTTGTCCACAAATTCTTTGATCAAAGCAATTTCTCTCTCTGCAGCCTTTTCCTCTTCACTACACAGCACTCAGGCTGATTAAAACAGAAATCCCCCAGGCCTCACCATCTCTTATCATAGTAGAGTTTTCCATCTTCTATCCGGGCTTCAAACCGCTGTGCAGGAGACTCTGCTGGTGTAGCTGGGAGGTGTTCAGGGGAGGAGGGGGAGGCTGAGAACAGGAGAGACACTGTATTTAAAAACCAGCATGTGTCCATCACAAAGCAGCACATCTGACTGCAAAACTGCAGTTAATAAGGTCATATATGCAGAAATAATAAGCCCAGAAAGCTACAAGCTCCAATTTCCCTCAGAAAAGAATTATATGTTGGTATGAATAACTCAACCTCTGCTTTGAATTATAATAGTCACTGAAGATTTAACAGAAAAATAACATACGTTCATAGGTAGGTGATGGACAATATGTCCTTGATTTTCATTCTAACCCCTACTAAAGAAGTTAATCAGGGTCAGAATTACTTAGGCAAGTTGCTACCACTCTGTCTTGAAATTAAGTGTACAGACACATCTAGAGAGCCGGAGGCATAAAACAGTAAGTGCTCAATCCCTCCATCGACCTGAGAAGCAGGCAAGGTGTCCAGATGCACCTCAATATAATGAAAAACCCTCTTTGCACAGTTGGATTGTCCCATGTTTCAGCCACCAAAGATGCACATCTCCCTTTTCATCCCTGAGAAACGTCAGGGCAGACAAAGAGACTTCGCACAGGGCCCGCTCAGCACAGCAGCCACACCAAGAACAGCAATTACACAGTCAAAACAATTATACAGCCAAATTCCACAGTCAGCAATTACACAGTCAAGCATCTACAATATCATTCTCTGCTCAGAAAGAGCACCGCTGTGAGCAAGTTCCAATGCAACTGTTAACTCACCTGGTCTCTTGGGTGATTTGAGCTACATGGGAAGAGAGCAAAGCAGTGTTAGAGATCTGACAGGAGCCTTACAAGCTGCAGTAATAATTTCAGATATCTTACTTTCCATACTCTGAATGCTTCTGTTTTAAATGCACTGTTAAGTGGCCTTTCACATAACCAGAGCAGTGTGCTACAAACAGCCAAAGGTGCAGATAATCACGATCATGACACAAAACTGAACTTTAGAGCATTCAGGCACTTCACTCAAATGAGCCAAACCCATCTAACACACCGTATTTTTGAACATGAGCCAACATTTCTCAGGGTTCACAAAATACAGCAGATAAATCATCAGAAACACCTCAACAGCTGGCACAAAACCCACGTTCCACTACCATCCTCAAATGTCTTAATGAGCAGCCTCTACTGTAAGAAACTAGATAAGCCTTCAAGTGTTTAGTGAAAGCAATAGGTTGATCAAAACTAGAAAAACTACAAACATGCACACTGCCCCCTATTCAATTTGCTGAGATACTGTGACAGCTGGGAAAAAAACAAGTTAATAAAAACCCCACCTCACACTAAAGCCTACACCAAAGGCAGCCTGTGATCTCCCAGGAAAACACACTGACATCTGTTCAACCATGCAGAGGAAGAAACTCCTTAACAGGAGCTCATCCCTTGCTTCAGACAAAAGGTAACATTTTCAGACGACAGTAATTTTGATTAGGTTAATTAAACCTATTAAAATAAAAGGGAGGAGATATCATCTTGCTAAATCTTTTATTGAGCTACTTCAGAAAGCCTACAGGGATGAAATAGTCCCACACCCCAAAAAGGAACATTAAAGAGAGCTCTGTTCTCTTCAGGGGAAAGCAATGGCTTTCTCTTTAAAACAAAGAAATGCAGTCAAGCAACAGTCCCTACCTTATTCAGCGTTCTCAGGTCTTCCATTATTTGCTCATCAGTCAACAAATAATTTAGCTGAGGTATCCAGAATTAAGGTTCCCATAAGCTCTTGACAAGCAAGGCTAAAAATTAAAGGTCAGTGACATTTCACTTGACTAAATGTAAGCCAAAAGGTTTCTCTAAATTTGCATAAGATTTTACTGAGTGTCATACTTGAGCTTTTTTTTTTTTTGTCATAGGAATTGATACAAGCCAATCTCCACTGAGCCTCATCTTCAGCAGCAAACACAGTGCAAAATGACTTTAACTTATTTAGGCACAGCCATCAATGAAAAACCTTTAGTGCACTGACATTTAATTCATGAGGGCATCAAGCACCAGCATTTTCAGTGGGTTTTGTCTTGTATATCTGTAGAGAAGAATGTGGGAGCTGGAACTACAGACTCACTTCAGATTTTGTACAAGGAAACCAAACCCCACCCAAACCCGGGGAAATAAAACTCATCATTTTGCAACTCAGTAAGCAGGAGTAGAGAGATAGAGAGAAGAGGGGAAAGCCATACAAAATAAAATTAAAAAATTAAAGCCAGAGGTACAAAACACAGTCTTGTGTGGATGAGGAGTAATAAAAGCCTGTAATGCACCTGAAAACCAACCCAAAACCCCAGAACACAGAAGTCAGTCTATTATAGTCTTATTAGAGCTTTGCTGTCCTTTTGTTTCTCCAAATCAGCTTAGTCAAAAGTATTCAAAGTATTAAACTAAAGTAAACAACTCCTAGGCTGCATTTTCAGGATTTTGGTTCTGATGGACTTTAATCTCCCCTCAGTGTGGGTAGGCAGAGAGGGTTTCATACTGGCTGCTGTATCACACTCAATTAGCAGGTCATGTTCACTATGAAACTCATTTATTTTGGATGAGATAGGGGCACTAATAAATGATCATATTTTCCCTGACAGAGTGAACAGAATTTCCAACCAGAAAAAGGTTAATTAAAACTGGAGGTGCTTGTGACCATCCTGCATGAACTCCAGGAGTTCAAGGTTTGATACTGCCTTCAGAAAATGCCAGTCACTAAGATAAGTTTTTTTTAATCTAAGACATACAACTTTAGAATCTAATAAGAAGCCTCTGCAAAGCAAATATCCTTGCCTTCCTTTCCAGGTGAATTTAATACACAAATAGGAAAACTGCCTGTCATCACAGAGGAGCTAAAAGTGTATTTCCAGAAGCCAAGGAACATTTCAATTCTGAGACATGCAACAAGGCAGAACAGAAGGAATACATATATAGCTGTTTCTCTCTCTTGTGATACATAAAAACAGGATGGATTTTCATCTTTTTTTATTCAAAAGAACAAATCTACCACTCCTTGCTTTTGCCATGCATTTGCTGGATTAGGGATCTGAAGCCTTTATCAGAAATGGAAAAAGTAGTTTGATATGACAAATATGATCTTTCTGGTGAATGCTTTGTCACATCTTGAAATGAGAAAAGCTTTGGCTCATGTAAAAATCCATTTACTATCTATGGAATCAATTATCTCAGCATATAAATATAACGCTCTTTTAAAGTTTTTCCTTTGTAAAAAAAGAACTGCCTGTAGAATTCAAACTATTCTCACTGACAAATATAAAGTTATCTCACGACACTGTAAGGTTTCAATTAGGATACCAAGGGATCTCCAAACACTGTTTTTTATATATATATATGTGTGTATAAAATATTATATGACTGCTATGTTGGTTTATCACACATTATACGTGACGATTGTGCTTCCATTATTTCCTAGGTTAAAATCTGATCCTAGTGTTTAATTTCATTTTCTTCCCTGCACAACGCAAAGGTGCAGGTGGCACAGTGGCTTCAAATCCAGCAGCCCTGCAGTGACTCTGGGAAAGGATATCAGGGGCAGGTTTCCTCCTCTTGTCTGGGATGGGAACTGGATCGTTTGGTCGCCGCCTCAGTTTCCTCGTCATAATGGGCTTCACTTCCATTGAATCTGGAGAGTAATGAAGTCGAAGAGCTGATAAGACCAGAGAGAAAGGAGAAAGCAGCAGCAGCTTTCTACACAAGGCACGAGGAAAATAATCTTTCCCCTTTCACACAGCAAATTGGATTTTTTTTCTTTTTTTTTTTTTTTTTTTTTTGTGACAGCTTTCAGCACCTGGAGCTGGAAGTGCTGACAGTGAACACAAGTTCTCTTTGCCATCAGGTCACTGTTCACTGGCTGCTGCAATGCCATAGTTACAGCTGTCATTTACAGCTGCTCCACGTACAGATAAGCAGCACAATGATGCTACAAGGATTCAAGGCAAATTTCTTTAATGCTAATTCTATCTGCTTGGGACAGAGCATTCAAAAGGCCAAGTTCATGGAGCTCTTCACCAACAAAACCTGGATCATTAATAGCGTGTCAAACATCTACTACAAATCAATTAATCTTTTTCTTGTCTTCAAGCAAGAAAAACAGCTCTGTCAAAGGAATACAGAAAATGACTGCACTCAAGACTGATACAATTCTGCTGGAGTGATTTTAAACAAACAGTATTCAAATGAAGATTATCTAAAAATTATTAATGAAATAATCTAATTAATAACATGCAGAGCAGCAATTGACAGGAAATAAACTGCAGCATATGCGCTGGGGAAAAAGGGAAAAAGCCTGTTTAAAGCTGAAACCCCAGTCTCCTCATCAAGGAATTATCTGAAATGGCAGTTTGTCCAAGTGTCTGCCCAGAGCCTTAACTGAACAACTCCACCAAAACTCTCAGAACTCATTCCTTAATTTATGAAGTTATGTTGAACTGAGAGAGAGATCTTAAACATCTTAAATGCCAAACACATCACTTCCCCTCTTTTTGTACGTGCTGAGATTTATTTGCTCATCTTCAGGTACCCCTGAATCACATCCTGGGTAGCACTTCCATCTGGAAAGCCCTTTTGGCTCCCTCTAGATGCTGAAACCTTGAGCAGCTCTGCATGTGCAAAATACACCAAATTCTTTGTCTCCTCATCTCAAGGGAGAACAGGGATGACCATGAGACCAGACTTCATAATTAAAAAAAAAGGTATCAGGGGAACAGCATAACTCAAGCTGAATTCCAGACCACATCAGCCCTCATCAACAGTTTGTACCAAGCCAAGAGAACTCTTGGAGATGCCCTAACAAGGACTAATTCTCACTTCTGAGCACTAATTATATTATTAGCTTATATAACATCTGCAAGAAAGATATGAAGGGTGTAACTTGTGGACATATCTCAGCAACAAAATTAACACTATCTATCCGAGAAGTGAGGGAGCTGCTCTCAAAATGAGAAACAAATCAGACTTCTGGTTCAGTATCACAGCAGGGCAATTCTGCAGGAGGTTAATTACCCCTCAAATTAGCTCCACTGTGTCAATTACTACAGTGAGCACTGCCAAGGCAGCAAAGGCATCAACTGCTCTCAAAGAAATCTGCCCATTTAATGTAAATTTTCCAGAGTCTAGACACAAAAGCAGTTCACAGATCTATTTTTCTGGCTTAAAGTAGAATATTCCAACCTTTATTGTCTGCCTTTCTTCAACTACTTGACCACCTACGACTGTAGGAAGGACACAGTTTACAAGCTGGCATCACTGGTTAGTTCAACAGTGTGACATATCTCAATAGTTTTATTGCCAGATCACAGGAACTAAAGCAGCCCATTTCCCAATGTATAAGAAAGCCCATCATCCACTCTGCTGCTCGACTGGCACTGTTTGATTCACCTGTCAGCAATTCAGGTCACTGAATTTTATTAGGAACTGCTTTCTCCAGTAAAAGACCATCCATTTGTGTTCTACCCCTCTTGGCATTTCCCCCACGTTGTCTGTGTAAACCAGCATTGCCACCTTTATGGCTTTTTTTCCTAAGCAGCAGCAGAGTGGATAAATGACAGCTGCTTATCTTCTTCTTACCCCCTGTTAATTCCATGGTTAGCTTTTCATTCTCAATCATCTTCTTCTTCTCTTCCAACTCCGCAATCAGATTTTCCTTAAGCTCAATTTTCTTATCTTCGAACTCCTTTGCTGCTGCCTTCTTTTCCTTCACGTAATTTTTTTCCACCTGATCTGTCTAATGCAAACCAAAAGAGCAAGAAGGTTAATTAAGGGACCAATGACTCCAGTTAATGATATCACAGCAGCTTTTCAAAGGCTGTATTGATCAGCTTTTCAGTTCAAAACTGCAGTTCTAAAGATTATCAATATTATCATCAACAGAAAACCATCTAAATATGACTTAGTACCATTATATTGGCTGAAGAGTTAATTATTTTTAAAAAGGCATTTTAATGTTGCATAACGTATCTCCTCAGAATAATAAACAGGACTATCATTTATTGCCTTAAACAACCTTTTTCAGGTAACCCAATACACAGCCAGTTACAACAGCCCAAGAGCAAATATTTAATTCTATTTTAACAACAAAGTGCAGAAATTACTTCAAGTAATACCAGCAGTGGGCTGTACTACAACTCAAGAGTAACAAAGCCAGATAGAGGAGGAAAATTTCTTTAAGTCTCCTGGGAAAACAAGCCCAAAGTACTGGTTGATGGAACAAGGTTTACACCTCTACCACCTATATATATACGAATAAATAAGAAGAGGACTTACTTCCAGCTGCAGGAACAGTTCTGAAATGCAAGAAAGACTTACTTTATTATCTTCAAAGATGCACAAAATTACCTCCTTAACATTTTAAGCCATTGAATATTGCAGGCAAGACAGGCAGTGAACAAACAGTGTGTGTACTCATCCCACCTCTACTCTCACTTTTCAGTTTTATGCTGAAAATAAAGTAACCATGAAAAAAATTCACAAAAATACACTGTCAATGCAAGTTATTTACAGACTGCCAGCAAACTGAAAAGCTTGCCCAGCAGTATCCCATAATATTCACTTTGGCTACTCATCTCAGCAGTACTAAGCAGGTAGTCCATCTTTCTCCCTATTAAATTACAATCAATTAAGACTAGATAAAAACTTCCCAGAGAGGAGCTTGAAACATGCAACTAAATATTCACAGTTTAAGCCAACTTCATGTATCTCAGCAGAGACTGGTTCAGAAATAATTCTGCAGCTGTCAGAAGACTGATCTACTCAACTCACAGGGGTGATTTCAGGCTGTTCATGCCTGAGAAAACAAGGGAATTGTTGTGTGGCACTGAAGGTTTAGTGCCAACACATGGCAATGATTAGTTCAATCAGACCTATGGATGAGGTGAGGGGATCTGAGGGTGTGAAATAGCCCTGCTCCTGATGTTTGTGCTACCTCTAACAACTTGAAATTAAGCAGGGTGGGAGCCTTCTTGCATTTCCTAAAGGACATAATGGCCAAAACACTTTTTACTCAAGAGAGTGGCAACAAAAACAAACTAAGGCACCTGATCAGCCTTCAAGTCACTGTATTTCAAAGCACATTAAGCTTTGGTAATACCTGAAACAGTAAAAACTCCTGTAAAGATCACAAGCTTCAAATATGTTTTGGAGAAGACTGTAGTAGCAACAGTGTACTGCTGGGCTTTCTTAAACATGATTAAAAAAAAAAAATCAGTAAAATAAATACCAAAGACAATAATGACCCTATAAAAATCAACCCTTTTGCGTGCAAAGAGCTCTACCCGTTGAGCATGGAAGCAGTTGGATTTTTTTAATCACAAAACTGAAAGTTATCACCACCTGCCCTCCTGTGGAAGAAAGAGGCTGCTGCAGCACTGGCCTTGGCAGCCAGAAATGCCAGCTTGCACTTAGTCCTAATTTTATCAAAACAGCCCAGTATTCCCAGGATGCAGCTCTAGTGCACATGAAATTCATCTCAGAGCACAAATTCCCATGAACAAGAAGCAGTTCAAATCACTTCAATCACTCAAGAAAATCCTTTATCACCCCAAGCACTTTTAGAAAGACAGAATTCCCACTATCCAAAGGTCAGAGCATGTTGGCCATCATACAACTGCCACTGCCTCTCTGCTGCATTTCCCAGATTACCAGCCCAGGCATTGCAGGATTCATCCAACTTCTCTAAAGGAGGGACAGCTACAATTCCCATTCCCACCTAATGGCTTCTATAAAAGGCCCTGCTTCAGCATCCAAGATAAGAACCTATTAGGGAGAGAATAGGAAAGAGGGAGGGCAAGGAAAGGGACCTGATTTCCAAGCCATTCCTCTGCAGTAACACAATAAAGGCCACCCAGAAGGGTGAGAGCTGGGCACTGTAAAAATGAACTTGGGCCTTTGCTCCTGGAACAGAGTAGAACACAAAGTACAGGCAGCCCATTCCATATCCCAGCTATGCCAGTTCCAGCAGCAAACCCTCTGTATTCATTGTTCTGGGGCATGAGAAAGGTCACTGGGAAAGCACTTGCTCCTAAATTCCAGTCCTGCATATTGAAGGGAGCAGTGCACCCAACCCTCAACAACTGGCACAAAACAACAAGGAAAAGTAGAAGGCTGTGGGTTAGGCAGATAAAATTTAAATAACGGTTTTTACTTGTGCTGTTTCACACCAGTGAAGACTAAAACTATTTATAAGTGTTTAGTATCAGTCAGAAAACAATGCTAATGAGGGGGAAAAAAATATTCAAGATAGATCTTGTTATACTTGGTGGAGCACAGAATTACTACTTTTTTTCTTCAGGTGTTTTAAATAACATAAATTTAAGTTGGATGCAGTGTCTTACAGAGAAACTCCACTTACCTGCATTTCGTATCCTTTCTTTGTACTGCTGGTCCAACTTCTTCATTCTTTTCTGGTATTCCTGAAGAGTACCTGGAGTGCAAATAAACTCTAGATTCCCACTGATCTTTTTTCCCCCAAACATTAAATTTTCTCAAGGAGCCACACACCACTTGAAGAACAAACACTAATATCTGAGATCAGAAAATTAAAGTTCTAGCTTTTTCATTTAGAAAAGCATATTCCCTGCTTCTTCTGAAAGTGGATTACTCCTTTTAAGAAACGCTTCAGCACACAGAGGATTAACCACAAGTGTCTAGAGGGAAAAAGGATGGAAGAGGCTGACATTTTTCACTCAGCAGCACAGCTGAGAGCCAACATGCAGTGAAGGATGCAGCTTACATCTTTCAATACCCCCATCCTTCCATGACATTTGAAAAGTGCTCAAAATTTTCTAGGAATATAAATAAGTCCCCCTTCAAAGCTTACCTTCCTGCAATTGCTGTAACTGCCTCTTCAGAGATGCCAGTTTGTCCTGATACATCCTGCAAAGACAGTCAGCATGAAACTTTGCTTTTAAAGCCAAGCATACAGAGTTTATTCCACACTCTCTTCAGGTTACAACATGTTGACACAGAATTAAAAACTTTTCAGAACTTCAGGAGAGAAATGAATGATGAATTAAAAGAATTTTATCCAAATGAAAGGTTTTTGTTCTGCCTAAAAAAACCCCTCTGCCACCACATTGGTTTTACAGTGCACCCAAAAAAATATTTCGGGAACAATTCACAATAAATATTTATTAATGTTAATATCTAAAGTGACATTTAGATCCACAAACACTCTGCCACTTTGCCAAGTCTTACTATTTGTGCATTAGCTCCCTACATGTAACACAAGGCATCTCCTCACATAGATCTTGACATTATTAAAAAACCCAAAGTCTATTCCTGGTTCTGCTGCAAACCTACATTTCCTTTACCACCTATCTGTGGTTTAACATAGGCCAAGCCTTCCTGACCCTCATAAAAACACGTCACTGCCAGTAAGCAAGAACTCAAAATACTGTAAATAGTTCTAAACATCACAGGAAACTACCTCCAGTCTCCAAAAAACCCATTTCTGGGCCAGGACTAGCATTCCTTTGTTTAAGGGATTTTGACAGGCATCTTGCTTTTCCTTAGCTTACATAAAGCAGATCCTTTGTTTCATTTAAAGCAGCAGGAGCCATTTGCAGCAAAATTCAAAACTCATAACTATTCCTTGAGCCAAAACAGCAGCAGCACTTAATTCCTTGAATATATATATATAGACCAGAGAAAGTAACTGAGAAGAGCAGAAATACATGTATGTGGTCTTATGAGCTATTCCATTTAAAAACCCCCAATCTTGGTTCAAAACTCTGCAGTTTTGTCAAAGTAACATCCCCAAACCCACAGATAAACAGAATATTACCTTACTTTTGATTAGCATGGGTTACTTACTGTTCTTTCATTTCTACAAAGTCCTCCTCGTCGTGCTTGGCCAGGTCGGTTTCACTGGCATCCTCAGTGTCTAAATGAGGTTAAAAACAACTTGTTAAAATTAAAGATTAAAAAAAATTATTTAGAAGCACAGAAATAAGCAAACAAAAAAACAATCCGCAAACCTCAAGCAATCTAACCTCAAAGACACAACCTGAGGGGCCTCTGCAGAGAATTCAGGAGTGGAATAAACCCTCTCACCTCCTTCCTGCAACTGGGAGTTTTGCAGTGAAGCTTTACCTTGAGTCTAAACAACACCAGCTTCAGAGAGCCTGGGAATTTCTTCCCATTTAAGACAACAGGCTCCACATTAATGCTCACACATACACAGGTGAGCAGGAAAGACTCTGTAAGACCTTTCACAAACTTGTCACTGCAGTTCCACCCACTCAGAGCTGCTCAGGTTGATCACAAAGGTCTCACTGAAGAGAACAGTTACTCACTGTGACCTGAACTTCTCAGCTACACATCACTCAGAAGCACTTCAATGCTTAACAACAAGCACCAACACTGCCACAAAAACAGCTCCACTTTATAAACAGGTAACAAAAAGAAATTAAACCACTGTGGGACTGCTAGTTTCCTGCTAAGCCTTTTCAGGCTTCTATTTATAACACATGGGTAGCCAAGAATCCCTTAGTTTTCCTCCCCGAGGAGAGGCCAGTGTCTCCAGGCTTTACAGGGTACAGCTGTGGAACTCAATCCCACCTACATTCCCTACACAGGAAAGGGGGGCCAGCCCCTTAAGTCAAACCTTTCTCAGATTTTTTTCTAAACCTACCAACAGTTGAAGCTCGCAACAAAGATAAAACAAAAAGTTTTAACAGCAAAAAAATTACTTAACATGTCTGGGTCACCATAAAGGAATTCCATACCCAATTTAGTTGTGTGTAGCCTTGGAGAGCCCTGACTGACCCAAACACTGTCAGGATCTTTAACGTCCCCCATCCATGACCACACCAGAGGTGATAGAGGGCTCTGCTGACAGCAACAGGCACTGTCCAAGGGTCTTCCTCCATCCCCCTTACTTGTTATTTTATGCACTCTACACACCTGGTTACCTTGTGTTTTGCTTCAGTTCTTCTTCTGCTCTACAAAGCCCTCTTCCCTCTCACATCCTCCCACACTCCCTCTCTGCTGTCCACACTTTCTCCTCCCTTAGCTGCCTCCTTCCCCACTCACACCACAGAAACAGAACCAGTACATGGGATTTCTCCACCATTTTCCCCTTGCTGCCCCATCCATCAATACCCTGCATTTATCAACTACTTTCACCCTCCTATCCCACTCAATTAACACTGGATTTCTCCAGTTTTCCCCTTGCTGGCCCACTCAATCCCCCCTGCTCAGCGCTCTCCCGTCTCCCTCCTCCTCCTCACTCAGAAAACCACAGCTCCACCGCTCCGTGGGCTCCTCTCCTCCACCATCCCCACGGACTTGGCTGTCTTGCAGCTTCCACAGGGAGCTCCTAGAACCCGACAGCTGCTTGTTTTCCTCGGGCGTTCTCGCCGCTCCAGAGCCTTCAACCACCCGACCCTCCCGCATCCTCCCAGCCTGGGTATGTCCCCTTCTCCATCCCACCCCCTCCCACACCGTCCCAGGGCACCAAACCCGCGCCCACCCTCATCGGAGTCGCGGGCCCGGGCGCTGCGCTCGCCGTCCTCCTCCTCGGCGCTCTCCAGCTCCTCCTCCTCGTAGTACTCGGGCGCGGGGGCCATGGCGGGGGCGGGCGGCCCCGGCGGGGCGGCGGGGGGCGCGGACACGATCCCGGCCGCGCTCATGGCCGCGGGGGCTGCGGGAGCGGCCGGGACGGGGCGGCCGCCGCTCGGCAACCGCGCCGGGAACCGCGGCCGCGCCGCTTCCGCTTCCGGGCGGCGCCGGGGCCGCCGCGCCCCCGCCCGGGACGGAGCCAGGGACGCGGGTTCGAGGCCCCGGCCCGCCCGCACCGCGGTGGGGTGAGGGATTTACTTCTCTGCTGGTCATGGTTCGTCTCCCTTTTTGGCCGCCTGTGGTGCAGAATTCTGGGCTCTTCGGGGCGAAACACACGGATGGAGGTCCTGGAGCGAGCCCGGTGGAGGGTGAAAGTTGATGGAGGGACTGGAGCATCTCTGTTCGGAGGAGAGGCTGAGGGAGCTGTCGTGGGTCTCTACAACTGCCTGAAAGGAGGCTGTAGTGAGGCGGGGCACAGTGTGTTCTATCGTGCCTGCAGTGAGAGGACCAGAAGAAATGGCCTTAATCTAAGACAAGGGAGATTTAGGTTAGATATTAGAAAAAGAAGAATTTCATTCTTAGGGTGGTTAGGCATTGGAATAGGTTGCCGAGGGAGGTGGCTGAGTCACCATCCCTGGAGGTGCTCAAGAGGCATCGGGGCCTGGCGCTGGGTGATATGATTGTGGTGGTTTCGGGTGAACGGTTGGACTTGATGATCTTAAAGGTCTCTTCTAACCTTGATGATTCTGTGAGCTGGGCCTGCTCAGTCCCGAGAAGAGACAATTGAGAGGGGATCTGCCAGTGTCTGCAGGGAGGGATCAGAGGATGATGGACCAGGCTCTGCTGGGGAGGGGCGGGAAGCACCAATGGGAGAAGAGAAATGGGCAGGAGCTGATGCCCAGGAAGTTGCACCTGAACACAAGGAAGAACTTCTGCACTGTGGGAGTGATTGAGCACAGGAACAGGTTGCCCAGATAGGGTGTGGAGTCTCCCATACCAGAGATATTCCAGCCATCTGGACACAATCCTGTGCCATGTGCTCTGGGATGACCCTGCCTGAGCAGGGAGCTTGGATTAGATGACACACTGTGGTCCCTTCCAACCTGACCCAGCCTGTGATCCCGTGATAGACAAAGAGCAGAGCTGCTCCTCACCAGGCAGGACCTTGCCGCGCTAAGAACAGACTTCTGAGGACATTTTGTAC
Organism: Empidonax traillii; assembly: GCF_003031625.1. Classification (NCBI taxonomy): domain Eukaryota; kingdom Metazoa; phylum Chordata; class Aves; order Passeriformes; family Tyrannidae; genus Empidonax; species Empidonax traillii. Next base: position 194,283 of record NW_020955292.1, on the reverse strand, counting down.
TCACCTGAACTTTATTATAGTTTAATACAGAAATTGCTTCCCTCTTCCTCCATACTCACAGCAAAGCCCCACCACAGGACTGTGATCTCACCTTCACCCAGGTGAACCAGTTCCTTCCTGCCAGTAAACAGCAGCTTCTAGAACACGTGCCCAAATCCATCAGGAATGCCCCACAACTGCATTACAGCACAGGTTATCCTGATTAGACACTGCTACAGAATTAAGGACCAAGACACAGATCCTCTGCTGAGATTCACACGAGGGAACAATTAAAAGCATCTCACTCCATCTGAAAATGCCTCACATGGATATTCCAGGCCAAATATCTCACCTATCTTATTTCTGCAGCTCTTAAGTCTAAGGGAAGGACTAATTAATCTCCTTGCCTCCAGCACAGCCACACTAATGGCTCACCTTCAGCTGCGAGGTGCATTCCTCACATGCAGAGCTTATTGACTCACTACTAAACACCTCACCTCACCGAGGGGAAGGAAATGGGTTTGGTCTAAAGGACTGAGCTCCCAAACCCGCAGCACTTCTCCAAAACCCGCCGAGCCGGGCGCTCGGCACCCGGAGCAGCACCAGGTCACGCTCTGGTGTTCTGACAAGAGCTGCAATAACGCATTGCAGGCACTTGGCTCTCCTGCAGTTCACCCCAAAGGTCTGTTTGCCCAGACTGACAATTTTTAACTCGGAACACCCATGCCAAGTATGCCCGGTGCCTTTTTCCATAAGTCAACACTGCCTGTAACAGGAGCCAGGCTAAGGCACGGCCAAAAGTCAGCACTACCTCGGAGCAGCAACCAAGGTTTTCGGGAGCACTTGACTTGTCCCCGGGGAGACACACCACCAGAGCTGCTCACTGGCTCACCTTCTCCAAGGAATGCCGGGTGCTGGGGGTTATCAGCGTCTTGGAAAGCACTCCTTTTCCCCTCTCTCCTCACTCAGGCAGCGCGGCTGGCAGGGCTGCCCGCGGCCACGGGGCGAACAGGAAAGGGTGTGGCGGCAGCTGCCACATCGCATGAGCTGCCTGGTGCCCACGGGTTTTTGTCCTCTCCCCACTCACACCTGGCTTGAAGTGCTCAAGTCGCTTCCTAAAGTCATACAGTCACAGAGCTAAAAATAGAAACGAGACTGCACGACTCAACCCCTTTCTCAGAACTAACTAGAGCCCCCTTAGAGCTTTAAAAACACTGTTTTCCCCCCCCATTTCTTCCCAATTTCCTGTCTGTATCTGTTCCATCTGTCCACATACTCGGCTCACCCGCTCCCCTGCCCGCCTGGGTCGTGGTGCTGGGGATACCCGACTGGTTGTAAGTGTGCCTGAACCACGGCTGCCCTCCCAAGGTGAATCTGCCCTGACTCGCACTGCCTCAGCACTTTCGGTTTGGAGCCGATTGACCCTCCCAGCCCAGCCCTTCACCCACCGGGAGGGCGCAGGTACCGCCAGGAGGGCACGGGAGCCCCCTGCCCAGGAGCTGTGTGCAGTTTCCTTCCCACTGGCTGCACACAGCTGCTGATGCAACGCTTTTTAGCTCGCTCTGTGGTCAAAACTGGGATCTCGAAGTTGCTCCCTCCGTGCTAATTCCTCCTGTTTAATAGGAGCCTTCTGGAGACACCCTCTGCTGTCATCTCTCAGGCATTCAGTGGGAACCCGAGGGAGGAGGCTCAGCTGTAAGGAATGCCATGTTTCCCTTACAAACGCAGAAACTTAACTGTCTACGCCCCAAGGAGCTGTCAGGGAAAGTGTAAAATTGCCTGTCAAGCTGTTGTTCTTGGCTCGTGCCTCCATCAGAGCTGTTGTTCTCATCACAACTCATTCAGTGTTTTATACACACTCACTTTGAGCAGAGATTTCTGCCTCCTGCCTGGTCAGCACCAGCTTTTCAGAGTATCTGACACACGAGTCATGCTCGCTGTGCTCTCCTTTCTGTTTTCAAGAAACAGAAGGAAAGAAAGGTTATAACCTGAGCTTTATAAACAGGAAACTCATTTATTGTGTGAATTGCACCACTGCAACGAGAAAAGCCGATACTGTACCTTGGCCTTTGAGGCACAGGACACACCAACACCCCTCACCCGGTACTTGGGGCTCTCAGGTTTCTGTACTTCTGGTTTCACAGGGATCTGTGAGGACGGTTCTAGCAGCCCAAGAGGGAAACAGCTGTCAGTTTTATTTAGAAAAAGAATTACCCCCCCGTCAAATAAACCTCTATAACAACAAAGGAAAGTGTCTCTAGGTTCAGAAGCTGGGACTAAGGGGTAACCACAAAGTGTGGCAGAAACAGCATAAACTCACCTTTCCCTGCCTCTACTCCAAGCAATTCCTAATCCAGAGCTCTCCATCCCTGTTGCAGTCCCTTCTCCTTTGTGCCTTTGACTGCTGCAAAGTCCCACCTGATTCTTTTTAGTTACCAGGAGCCTCTTCCTGCTGGGATCTGCCACAGGACACATGCTCCTTGTCCTGGCTCCCCAACACCTGCAGCAGGTGTTGAGAGACTCAGAGCAGCATTTTTACCCTGCTGAAACACTGCCCCCCTCATACACCTGAGCCCACTACAGATCCTGACAACCCACCCACACAAACCTGACACCTCTATAGACCCTGACACCCCCATACACACACCTGAGACTCCTATAAACCCTGACACCCCCATACACACACCTGAGACTCCTATAAACCCTGACACCCCCATACACACACCTGAGACTCCTATAGACCCTGACACCCCCATACACACACCTGAGACTCCTATAAACCCTGGCATCCCCACACACACCTGAGACCATTTCAGACCCTGATACCCCTCACACACACCTGAGACCACTATGACCTCCACAGCCTCATCCACACATACCTGAGGCTACTACAGGAGGCCCAGCTGCCCTCACACACCTGAGACCACTACAGGTCCAAAAGTCCCTCCCACACACCGCCCCTGATCCTGCTACAGACCCTGAGACCCTCCCATCCCCCTGATCCCACTAGAGACCCCGAGACGTCCATACACGTTCCTGGTCCCATTATAGACCCTGAGACCCTCCTATAATCTTCTGACCCCCCTACACACCCCAGTCCTTCCCAATCCCCGCTTTTCCCCTCAGAACGGGACTTCCCCCCCCCCCCCCCCCCCCCCCCCCCCCCCCCCCCCCCCCCCCCCCCCCCCCCCCCCCCCCCCCCCCCCCCCCCCCCCCCCCCCCCCCCCCCCCCCCCCCCCCCCCTTCCCCTCAGGTCCCGGCGGGACCGCTCAGGCCGATCAATCGAGCGCTGATGCCCCGGGCGGTTCGATCCGCGGGGCGGTGCCGCTCCCCTGCCCCGCCTGCCCCGCCAGGCCGCGCAGCCGAGCGCCGAGCGGGGCCGGGCAGGAAGCGGCGGTGACGGGCACGGCCAGGCGGACACGCTCCGTCCTCTCCTCCTCCTCCTCCTCCTCCTCCTCCTCCTCCTCCTCCTCCTCCCGCCCCGCCCGGGCCCCGCGGACGTGGCCCGCTGCCGCCGGCCGGCACCAGGTGAGGCACCGCGCGGAGGGAGCGGCGCCGGTGACAGGCGGGTCCCGCCGGGGGCTTGGCAGCGCTTTTTGGGGCTAAACCCGACACTTTTTGGGTGCTGAGGCGGCGCGGGGCGCTCACTGCCGGGCAAGGCGGGAGGAGGGGGAGGGAGTGATGGGTGTGCTGGGGAGTCCCAGCTGGGGCTGGTCGGGGTTGGGCAGCTCCCTGTGGGCTTCCAGTGTGGGACTGGGGGGTTGGAGAGCGCCCGGAGAGCCCGGCTGGAAGCAGGATGAGGGGCGGGATAGAGGCGGGATGGGGGGCAGGAGGG